>NC_077227.1:349218206-349553706 GCF_027887165.1 Monodelphis domestica
TCTCTTAGCTTCCTGCTTACAAGTGAGATTTTCTGTCCTAGTTGGCTTGAGACTGTGACTTCTTTTCCTCATGGCAGATGTGGCCCTGAGCAACTTAAGAGTGATTATTGGGTCAAAGAGCTTTTTTCAAGCTGATGAAATCTAGAAGAAAGAAACAAGATGAAAATTATCCGAATATAACTCATCTTCTAGAGCCTGCATTTGAGGAATGTCTGATGAGACCATAGAAAATTCTGGATCACCTCCCTGAGTTTCATTCAACATTAAAGCATAATGAATGGAACACTGGATTCCATTTTAAAATTTTTACTGAGCCCTTATTATGAATTAGGAGCTGGGTTTAGTACCGTAGATACAAGACAGTACCAAGTAAGTCCACAGTCAGACATTTTAAAAGTACTTATGTTAGGCACTGTGCCAAGTGTTGGGAAAACAAGAAAGACAAAAACAAATCCTTGCTCTTAAGGAGTTAAGTCTAATGCGGGAAGCAGCACACAAATAATTTTGTACAAAGCTTTATTTAATTTCTTTATTTTAAAAATCCCTTCATTTTCTATTTTAGAATCAACACAAGTATCAGTTCCAAGCAGAAGAGGGATAAGGGCTAGGCAAAGGGGGTTAAATGAATTGCCTAGGGTCACACAATTAGGAAATGTCTGAGGTCAGATTTGAATCCAGGACCTCCAGTCTCTAGGCTTGGCTCTCAATCCACTGAGTCACGTACCTGCCTGAGGCACTAGCTTTAAAAATGAAGCCATTCTGGCCACAAGGAGATTATCTTCTACTAGGTGTTTATGACATTTTCACAAGTAAGTAATTATAAAACAATTTCAAGAGGAAATGAGGATTAATACTTGGTGGCAACAGGAATAGCACTGGATAGCAGGTGGCTTTGGACTGAGTTGAGCTTTAAAGCAGCTAGGGATCCTTTGAGGCAAAGGTAAAGAAGGTGTGAATTTCAGACACAGGGGACCACTTCTGCAAAGGCAAAAATGTGTTAGATGGAATGTGGCTTAGCAGGCCAGTTATGACAAGAACAGAATGTGAAGGAAGGGGGAGTAGTATGAAATAAGACTGGAAAAGTGGGTTAGAGCCAGATTGTGGAGTTTAAATGCTAGGCAGAGATGTTATCCTATAGGCATTAGGGAATCACTGAAGAATTTGAGCAGGAAAATAGCATACTTCTGGATTTGGGGAATGTCAATTGGCAAATCTTTGAAAGATAAATCAGAGAGAGGGAAGAACCTGGAGACAGGGAGACTAGTTAAGAAACCAAAGATTTCCTAGGGAAGGTATACTTTTAGTCCACAAACATTTCTTAAGTGCCTACTATGTGCTACGAACCATGCTGAGCATTGGGAATAAAAAGAAAGGTAAGAATATGGTCTTTGCCATCCGGGAGCTCACAACCTAAAGGCAGAGATAACATGTAAATAGCTTGTTTGTATGTATAAATAAAATGCTTACAGGACAAATTGGAGATACTCTCAGGGGAAAGGCACTAAAATTAAAGGCGAGTAGGAAAGCCTTTTAGAAGAAGGCAGGATTTTAGTTGAGACTTAAAGGAAACCAGTAGAAGGAGGTGAGGAGAAAGAGCATTCCAGGCAAGGGGAGTACATATAGCTAGTGAAAATGCACCATGTCTTAATCACAAGGAGGCCAGTGTCTCTGGATTTTTCATCACATAGAGGGAAAGAGGAAAGATCCCAAATGTCAATATTCTTTAAGAATCCCCCCAGACCCCATGATTTCAGCCCCATGAACATTCTCTCCCCTGGTTTTGAGGAACAGATGGCGATTCTCAGAGCTTGCTTGTTTCTCTTGGCAATTCATAGCCTTACTTTAGGTCATGGCATGAATTTCTTCCCAAGTCTCCTGCTTTGACTAGATACCTTTCTAACACTGCTGTTAGCCTAGTGAGAATATCCATAGAGGAAAGAACTTATAAAAAAGGGACAATGGAAAGATGGAGGCCTTAGGAAAAGTAGTCAACTTGTGATTTTTAACCATGACTAGTTCTTCCCTTCTCCTCTAGGAAACCTTCCCTGACTATTGGAGTCCTCAGTGGACATTCTCTCTTTTTTCTGATTCTCAGATCTCTTAGAACTTTTACTGGATCACAAATTTAGAGTTGGAAGGGTCTTTAGAAATCATGTAACCCAACCTGGTCATTTGATAGCTCAGAAAACTGAGGCTCAGAATTGGGACGGTCACTCAGCTAATAAGTATTCAAAGTGAGATTTGAACCCAGATTGCCAGTGTTCTATCTCACTATACCAATGGTAGCAAATTCAAATGGAAATGGGGGTCATTAAGCCATACACAAAGATCTCTACAAGCTGCATATGGACTTAAAGAACCAGAAACTAACATCATCTATGTTCAATTGCATTTTTGTTTGTTTTGTTCAACATTTCCCAATTACATTTTATTATGATTCATCCTCAATTGGAAGTATTGTGGGTCAAAAAGTGGCTTATGAGTTTTATTTGACATATCTGCTTTATACCTTGCATTCTCTCAACTATACCACTCTTTTATCCCTTAGCATATATTACCTTGAATTCCAAACTGCCTTATTTTAAAACAGATAATTTTATTATAAACTCAATAGTCCCTTTTTTTTTCTTTTTAGAACCCTTATTCTGTCTTAATAAGATAGAAGGCTAAAGGCTAGGCAATGGGGGTTAAGTGACTTGCCCAGGGTCATATAGCTAGGAAGGATCTGAAGCCAGATTTGAATCCAGGACCTCCTTTCTCCACCCCTGGAGCCTGGAGCCACCTAACTGCCCCACAAACTCAATAGTCTTAACAAAAGCAAAATAAATCCATCAGTCATTAAAATTTTTTAGTCACCTACTATAGGCAAGATTCTGCGCTAAGCACTGGAGCAACAGACAAAAGACAGTCAGTCCTTTTTCTTGAAGAGTTTACAATCCCATGGGAAGACAGCATGCAAAAAACCTAAACAACTCACCTATAAGTTATATACAGGCTGAAATGGAAATAATTAACAGAAGCTTTAGAAATTTAGAAAGGGGTTCCCTAAAGGCTTTCTATACAAGTTGGATTTTAGTTGGGATTGGAAGAAGCCAGAGGAAGATTAAAAACAATATACTTTGGGCAGCTGGATGCCTCAGAGGATAGAGAGTCAGTCCTGGAGTTGGGAGGTCCTGGGTTCAAATTTAGCCTCAGACACTTCCTAGCTGTGTGACCCTGGACAATTTACTTAACCCCAGTTGCCTACCCCTTACTGCTCTTCTCCCTTAGAACTGATAGCTTCTAAGGCTTAAAGGTAAGGGTTAAAAAAAATTAATATAATTCAATCTTTAAAAAAATATAAGAATTTAACTAAACAGTCATTTATTGAAAGATCAGTAAATCTCCAGTGATTAATTAAATCCCCATGGCTAAGCATATTAGTATATGTTGGGCAATGGAGATACAAAAATTAAAGAATGGAGCTTACATTCTACTGAGATAACAATTTGTGTTCTGTTTTCTCTTCTGATGCCTTGTTTCTTATGAGGTGACTAATGTCCTAATTCTACCTTTTTCTCTGCATCACCTTATGCATCTTTGTGTATTTTTGTAGTCTTCATATTTGTCAATTTTAATGGCATAGTAGTTGGCAAGGTAGATATCATTACAATGATATATCATAATTGGTTTATCAAGTCTCCAAACATTGGCCATATATGATTCTTTGAGTTTTACTTCATTTCAGATAAAGTAATTATGAAAAATTTTATTCAACTTAGTTTTTCCACCCCCATATATATATTGGACCCAGGGGTATGATTCCTTTTGTAACTCTTTTTTTGATATAATCAGATTGCTCTTCATCTTTATGTGCAGAGGTCATATGTCTCTCATGTCATATGTCTCTCAATTAGATTCATTTATTCAGCAAACATTTACTGAATGCCTACCAAAAATCTGTGGCTGGATTTGTTAATTGGGCATCATGGAAACAAATGCAAATTTTTTGGAAATATTATACAAATACACAGGACAGGTAGATCATACACCTGGAGAGAGTCCTCATGGAAGTGGGGTGAGGAAAATTAGCATCCCTTTTGTTTGGAGGAAAGTCAGTCCTTTGGGTTCCAAATTGGGAGAAGGGGAAGAATATTGGATTTTTGCTCTGGTGTGTATACTTCTGGGGAGTCACAGCATAATTTTTGGAATTTGCCCTCTAGTGGAAAAAAGAAAGATCTTGTTTCTTTTGTGAAAACAGGAAGGAGATCTTTATGCTGACAGAAAATTTTTCTCACTTCTCAGCATTCTGACCTGCTGTTTAAAAACAATAATTGCTTTGAGGTGGATATAGCAAGCATTTATTAAGCACCCATGTGTAACTGGCACTGTGCTAGGCACTGGGATACAAAGACAAAAATGGGAACAGTCCCTCTCCTAAAGGAGCTTACATTCTAAAAAAGCAATAGCAGCAACTCATTAAACTAGCACTTTATCTTTCAGCAAGCACTTTGCCGGAAATAACCTTTTGATTTAAAAGGGCATTGCCATTTCATAGAGGGGCAAATTGGGGATTAGAGTGCTAACTTGTCTTAGTTAAGTGTAGGAGCTGGGATGAAAACCAAGATCATTTTCACTCTAAAACTAGGATTGTGATTTAAGTAAGATGACTATTACAGCAAAACCTTGTTCATTTGCAATGCAGGGACCTAGAGGGAAATGGACATTTAATTATCAGAGTTCAAATTGATCAGTTAAATTAAAAAAAACAACAGGGTATCTTATTATTTTGGGATGAATAAATTGCTTCAGATTACATAGGACCAACACCTGCTTAATTAAATTTCAGTTTATGGCTAGTTCTTGATTATCTGCATCAACAACAAGGCTCATATCCCCTAAAATATGCTGTGAGACAACTTTCACCCATTCAGCTAAGTCTCCCAACATTTGCCAGAATTCTTTAAGAGCAGAGTCAGAACAAGGCATTTGTTTGACTTAGGTAAGTTCAAATCTAGCCTTAGACACTTAGTAGCTACGTGACCCTGGACAAATCACTTAGACCTATTTGCCTCAGTTTCTACATCTGTAAAATGAACTGGAGAGGAAAATGGCAAACCACTCCAGTGTCTTTGCCAAGAAAAGCCCAAATGGGGTCATGAAGAGTTGGTCTCAATTGAAAATGACTGAACAACAAAAAAGGTTTGAAGATTGTCCATTTCTTCTTCCCACCCCCACTACCTTCCCATAAAAGTATGAATACTCTTTTAACTTATAAAACTAGTTTAGAGAAGTGCCAGAGGATTCCTTTGATAATTTTTATTGATTATCTTTAGTTTTTATATACCTTTATATATTTACCTTTATGTAATTTCCCCCAAATCATTCGATACTTCCTTCCTCTCCCCAATAATGAGCCAAATTAAAAGAACAAGACTTAAAAAAATCTCTAAATGACATGTAAAACAACATTTAGCTCTATAATTCATACTTCAGAAGTTCTTTGTCCCAGAAAGTAGGGCCCTTCCCAGTCCCTCTCTTTAAGGAGGGCCTCCAGGCCAGCCATGTTTCTTTCATTCTTCTCCAGGCTACATTCTAGACTTTCTCTATACATCTGTTCCCCAACCCTCCTTATGTTGTTTTTTTCCCTTTAGAATGTAAGCTCCTTGAAGGCAAGGACTGCCTTTTTACTTGCATTTATATTCCTAGAGCTTAGTATAGTGTCTGGCAGATATGCTAAATAAATGCTTGTTGACTGATTTAGCTTCAGCTCTCTCTTCTAATTGCTCTTTCTTTCTCAAACTCATCATGTTCAAAATGGAACTAAATTTTCCTCAAAACCTGCCTTTCCTCCTAGATTTTCCTATTTCTCTTGAAGGGCTCGCCTGTCTTCCCAGGCACTTGGGCTTTACCTCCTCATTGTCATTTTTTATTCTTCCCTCTCTTCCAAATATCTCCATTCCAGTCCTCCCACCCCCTCCGTACTATCAGCTGCCAAATTGTGTCTGTCCTCTCTCCTCAGTGCCTTGCATCTGTTCTCTTCTCTCTGTCACTCCTATAACCACTGTAGAGCAGGCTCTTTAGCTAAGGCACAGTTTTGATCAAATTGCTTGCCTGCCTCCTCCTCCCAAACTTCAGTGTCTCTTTTGTCTCTAGGGTAAAATATACATTCTTTAACCTGGCATTTAAGGTTCCCCACCCCACTCCCTTGCCATTTGTCTACAACTGTCATTTCCCAACCTTAATCGATGTTACTATCTTTATGTATTCTATGTTCCAACAAAATGGGACCACTAGGTGTTATGCTAATGTTATGTTAGTGTTATGCTAGCTTGTCTTATTTGCACACGTTTCTGTAGGCCGCCCTAAATGCCCGAAACCTACTCCTTCCACATGAATATTGGATATTGAAATATTATCTAATGTGAAAGCTCAGACTAAGTGCTACCTGTTGTGAATTCAATTCATTTCAGCTGGGTCTGACTCTTCATGACCTGTTTGAAGTTTTCTTGGCACAGATACTGGAATGGTTTGCCATTTCCTCCTCTAGCCCATTTTATAGATAGTGAAACTGAGGCAAACAGGGATAAGTGACTTGTCCAGGGTCACAAAGCTAGTAAGTGTCATAGGCCAGATTTGAATTCACAAAGATGTATCTTCCTGACTTTAGGCCTACTGCTCTATCCACTGTGCCACCTAGTTCCCCAGATTTAAGTGCAACCTCCTACATAAAGCCTTCTCTGAATCTAATCCCCCTCACCCCAGTTGGAAATGATCTTTTTCTCATGAAGTTTTCTTATTATCTATTGGATGACATATTTGCTCTTGTTGAATTTCACCTTATGTTTTGGGCACATATCTTATCTCCACACTAAGCAGGAGAATAGATGGTATGTTGTTCATTGTTTTAAATATGTTGTTGTCCTTACATTAATTATTTCAACCTCTCCCTCTCCAAACTGAACCCACCCATATGACAAAGAATAACAATTAAACAAAACCACAATATAATATTCTAAAGCTGTCAGAGTCCCTTGCCTCTTTGCCATGAGGGAGGCAGTACCTATTATTTTCTGTTCTCTGGGACTATTGTTGGCTTTTCCATGAGAAAGCAGGGTGGTGGCACCATAGATAGAGCACTGGATCTAGAGTCCAGAGTCCGGAAGACTTGAATTCAAATCTAGCCTCAGATCCTTCCTAGCTGTGTGACCCTGGGTAAGTAACCTGATCCACTCTACTTTAGTTTCTGCAGCTATAAAATGGGGATCATGGTAGCACCTACTTTACAAGATTGTTATTAGAATTAAATAAGATATCTGTAAAGCTCTCAGCACAGTGCCTAGCACATATTAGGCACTTAAATCTGCTTGTTCTCTTTCTACCATTACTTCTTGACTTTCTTTTAGTGAACTTTTAATTTACTTTGTCAGAGCCACTTAGTATTTATAGTCAATCAAGGAAGAGGTATTTATTGAATATGTATTATGAATAACACTTTGATAAGTGTTAGGGGGACATAAGGATAAAAATGAAATAAATCCCCACTAACAATGAGCTTATCTTCTCATGGGAGAAAAGTACATATATAAAAATATGTGCAGTATACATTTTAAAAGTTAATAAGTACAAATATATACAAAGTAGTTAAATATAAGGTAATTTGGGAGGGCACACAATATGGCTGATGAACCAGCATGGGAGGTGGGGGACAGAGGGAGGAAGGGGGGGAGAGAGAAACAGCTGTTCTCTTGGTTCTATTTTGTTCTATCCCAAATTACACATGATTCCTTAAATTCTTGTGTTCACCATTTGATATTCCATTGCATGAATATACAATATTTTTTTTCAGTGGATGGCTATCCACTTTATCCCTAGTTCTCGGCCCCCACAAAAAGTGGTACTATGAATATATTGGTGTATGTTGGGATTTTGTTTTGACTTCTTTGAGTTGTATGCTCAGTGGTGTTTTAAATAGGTTAAAACTGGGGTGTTTTAAATTTCTAGGTCCCTTCCCCTTAGTATTGTCTCTTATATAGAGTTGCTACATAAATGTTGGACTGAAGTACAACTAAAGATTTAATAATGATTTTGATCCAATTGTTCTTGCTGCAGTGGCTACAAAGTAATTGATTACATAATCAAAATCAATTTACTTTTCAGGATCTTATTCATTGGAAAGAATACTTAGATTTGCTAGGCAATTTTAAATAACTTTGAATTACTTTTCATTTGCTGATCTTCCTTTCTTTTGCCTGATGAAATAGTAAGAAGAAAAATAAAAACTAAAATGTAATATTGTTCCTGTGTTTGAAAACTTCTTCATTGTTTGTTTCTGTTATGTACTCATCAATTGCCCACCTAACCTTTCACTCGTTCCAGCACTAATTTGAGCAGAGTCATAGTTGGTTTTCTTATTCAATTTGGGGATGACACAAAGCTGGGAAAGATAGCTAATATGTTGGATAACAAATTCAGTATCCAAAGAGATCTCAGTAGATTAGAGTGATGAGCTGAATCTAATAAGATAAAATGTAATAGGGATAAAAATAACATTGTTCTTGGGTTCAAAAAATTAGCTGTACAAGAATAGAATGCAGGTGATGTGGCTAGAAAACAGCTTATGTGGAAAAGACTCACGGAGTGTATTGATGGCCAACTCATGATGACTCACCGGTGTGTTGCATCAGTGAGAGAGCAACATCTAGGGATATTGCATTCAAATTTTTTTTAACTAATTAATTTGTTTGTTACATTTAAATACCCAGGTAACTCCCTCCCTCTTTCCCCTTTCCCCATTAGAGAAGGCATCTTTTGACAAAAAGATATATGTATATATAAAGCTATGTCTTACTTATTTCTGTTTGTTAGTTTTCTTGGTATTATGTTTTAGGAAGGACATCTTTAAGCTGGAGTGTGTACTAAGGATGGCATTTAGAACAGTCAGGGGACTTCAAGTCACATTATTTGAGGATTATGTGGAAGAAGAATTAAGAGAGGTGAGGTAAATGGAAAAAGGTAATCACTATTTTCAAATATACAAGGGGTCATCATATAGGAGAATGATATTTGTTCTAGGCCACTGTGATAAAGTGAATATCACAATAGAGTCACATGAATTTTTCAGTTTCTCAGTGCACATAAAAGTTATATTATGCTATGTTGTATTAATGTACAATAGTATTATGTCTAAAAATATATATGTGAATATATATACATATATATATATATATACACATACTTTAATTAAAAAATACTTTGCTGCTAAAAAAAACCCCACTAAATATCTTTTGCCCCTAAAGCAAGTTATAATCTTTTGTGGGTAGAGAGTCTTGCTTTGATGCTAACGGCTGCTGACTTATCAGGGTAGTAGTTGCTGAAGGCTGTGGTGACTGTGGCAATTTTAAAAAATAAGACAACAATGCAGTTTGCCACATGGATTAACTCTTCCTTTCACTTGAACTAAGAAGCCATTGTAGGGTTGGGTTATTAATTGGCCTAATTTTAATATTGTTGTGTCTTAGGGAATAGAGAAGTCAGAGAAGAGTGAGACAGGGAATCAGAGGAAAGCAGTCACATAAAATATTTATTGATTAAGTTGGCAAGGTTCATTGGCACCCCAGAACAATTACAATAGTAACATCAAAGGTCACTGATCACAGATCTCCATAACAGATATAATCATGAAAAAGTTTGAAATTGTGGGAAAATTACCAATGTGGGGCATAATGTTGGGAAAATGTTGTAGATAGACTTCTTTGATGCAGGATTGTCACAGACCTTCAGGTTGTAAAAATTGCACTATCCTAGAAGGGTAATAAAATGAAGCACAGTAAACGAAGGTTTGCCTGTACTTGGCTTTAGGTTGGTGGTGGAGGCAGCAGAAATAAAAGTAGTGGAGTGGAAATTAAAAGGAGGTAGATTTCAACTCACCATTAGAGCATAGGTTGAGGATGTAAAATATTTTATGTACTATTAGATTAATTTTACAGAACTGTTTCCCCCCTTTTTAATTTTTATAACAAGGGATAGCTCCCTAGATAGGGGTGGAAATGAACATGTAAAACCAAAAGGTATCAATAAAACCAAATAAAAAACTCACCCAACTATAATGGGCTTCATTAGAGGATAATGAGTTTTCAACATTTAAAATCTTTAAATTAAGACTGTACTTTATAGAAGTGAAACATAAGATTAGAGGACCTGAAATATCTTCTAACTCTTTAGACTTTATGATTCCTTAGTTAATATTGCTAGTGTTGTGGAAAGATAGTTACACTAACACATTGTTGGTGAAATTGTGAAATAGTTCAGCCTTTCTGGAAAGCAATTTGAATTATGTTTTTATTTGTTATATTTTTTAAATTCATTTTTTGTTAATCATTTTTCAATTACATTTTTTCTGGCTTTGTTGGCATCATTGGCCTCCAGAAGTCAGAGATAAAGTAATCTCTCCAGGAAGATATTTTAAATTAATTTCTCAGTTACGTTGACCCTACTTTTTTGGCATAACAGCTAAGGAGGCCAATAATAAAATATCTAGTAAAATATTTGCAGTAGCACTTTTTATACTAGCAAGGAACTTGAAACAAGGCAGATATTCATTTTTGAATGACTTAAATTGGTATATGGCTTATTATTGTACAGTAAAAAAACTGCGATGAATACAGAGAAGCAAGGTAAAGTCATAAAACTTATGTAAAGTGAACAAGAACCAGGGAAACAATGTGTATAATGACTACGCCAATACAATATAAATGGAAAGAGCTACAATAAACAAAAAATGAAACAAACACTATAGTATCTAAGCCTGGTCCCCGAGAAGAGATATAAGAACGATCTTCCTTACCTTCTTTGCAGAAGAAGGGTACTCTGGGTTTTGAACACTGGACATATTTGATATATGACATAGTTGATGTGTTGGCTAGTTTTGCTGAACTGCTTTCTTTTTTTTCTTTTAATTTTAATTTTCTTTTGATTTGACTGTCTGCAAAGAAAAGGGAGAAATTGGGAGATACATTTAAGAGAAGTATATTTTTAATGGGAAAATATATTTTCTGGTTCTTAGTCCTTTCAAATGAATATTACTCCCCTAGACCCAGCAAAAGCTCACTGTTAAAGGTTGGTGAAGGAGTTGCAGACTATTAGCTGCATGAATAGCCTCTACAGAATCTAAAATGAAGACTCTCCTCTCTGCTGTAGACATCCTAGGCTTCTGGGCAATATGATGAACAGGGTTACAGGTAGCAAAATTATAGAAGGGACACACACACACACACACACACGCCACTTGTTCCCTTGGCTATTTTCCCAAAAGAATCAACTGACTAGTGGCACACACAGACACAAATAGAAAGGAACCTGCTAGATAGGTCGGTTTGACATTTTCAGTTGTGCTGATTTTCTGCAAACCCAAGTCTTACCTATCTGTTCTTGCTTTCTTTATCAATACTTGCTTTTCAACCTCATAAATGTAGCATCGTGTCTTCTTTAATACATAGGCATAGAGTACAATGGCCAGGTGAAATAGGCCCAGCTTGCAGTTAGTCTCTTGGAACTGTATCTTCCCAAAGTTTCTAATTCCTCTGCAGAAACAGGCTGTCAAGTATTTTATAGCCATAGACACAGGAATTCAGAGGGCCATAAAGCTACCTAAGAAAAGGGATGAACTGGCCAAGATTGGAAGGAGCAGGGCAAGCTCCTTTGCCGATAGTAGCAGGTTCCTGGTGTAGCTGCTGCACTTTCAGCCTCAGTAAAATAGGGCGACTCAGCCATGGAAGGAGGGAAGGAAGTAAAAAAGCAAGAATGAAAGGGAAAAGAGATAGGGATGGAAGGAAAAGGAAGAAGAAAGAGAAGGAAGGAAGGAAAGGGAGAAAGGAAAAGAATAAAAATTTTGGTATATTACTTCCAAAGGTTTTCTTCTTTGTATATTTCACTCTAAACTTCTTGTTCTCTACACTTAAAAATTACTTCATTGATGCTCCTTTTTCTCCCTTTTCTTTCCTATTCATTAAAACCCCTTCCTTGTCTTTTATGTTAGCTTGGTCACACAAAAAGGATCAATATATTATCTATGTTCAGGTATACCTGTTTCATTTTACTGCTCTACTTCTGTGTCAGGAGATGGGAAGTATACTTCATCCTTTGTCCTCTGGAGTTATAGAGTTATAGATCTATAGCTGCAAGGGATTGCAGAGGTCAAGTCATACAGATGGAAAACACCAGAGGTAAATTAGAACCAAATACTCTGATTGTGGAGTTGTAGTTGGCCATTGCATTGCTCAGATTTCTTAAACTTTTAAAATTTAATTTTCTTTTTAATTGTATTCATTTTCTAACTAGTTCTCCTCATGCTGTTCATTTGACTCCACACCAATTCATACAAATCTTTCCAGGTTTCTTTGATTTCCCCCTTTGGCACACTAATATTCCATTATATTCACATTCTGTAATTTGTTCAGCCAAAACCCTATTGGACATCCCCTTAATCATTACAAAGTTCTGAATGTTTTTGTATGTATGAGGTTTTTCCTTCTTTCTTTCATCTCTTTGGACTTTAGGCCTAGTAGTGGTATTGCTGCATCAAAGAGTATGCATAGTTTAGTAACTTTTTAGTTATACTTAAATCACTTTCCCAGATTGGTTAAACTAATTTGCAGCTCCACTGCCTTTGCATTAACCTGCTTGTCCTCCCACGTTCTCTCCAAATGGTCATTTCCCTCTTATGTCCTCTTTGCCAATTTGATGGGTTGTAAGATAGGATATTAGAATGATTGTAATTTGCATTTTTATTAGTGATATGAAACTTTTTTATATGATTGTTGATGAGTTGCTCTTATTTTTTTTTTTGAGAACTATCTTTGATCAACTCATTGTAAATATTTATTTCTGAGGTAATGATTTTCCTTCTGATTTGAATGTTTTGCTTATGTGAAAGCTTTTCAGTTTTATGTAATGATATTGTTATTTTGTCTCCATTTAAGAAATCTTCACCTATCAATAATTGTGAAAGGAACTTCCTTTGTTGTATCTTGAATTGGTTTTTAATATGATTTTTCTTATAGGTAATATATTATTTAGAGCCTCTGTAATATGATGGTCTAACCCTAATTTCCAACAGACTATCATTCATTTTTCTATCAATATTCAATCCATTCCCTAGTAGTGGGAGTCTTTAGGTTTAAAAAGCTTAATACTGTGTTTCTTTCCTTTTGGATTTTGTGTTCCTAATTTGTTCTACTACTGAATTTTTCTATTTTTAAATCATCACCAAATAATTTTAAAATAATTTCAATTTTATATTAGAGATTCAGTTCTAGTACTGCCAGTTCCCTTCCTTCATCCTTTCTACCCATTATTTTCCTTAAGAATCTTGAACTTTTGATCATCCAGATAAATTTTTTTATTTTTAAAACTCTTTGGTAATTTGCTAAGGCATTAAGTAAATAAATTTAGGTAGTACTATTTTTAAAAATTATATTGGCTTGTCTAACCATAAACAATTAATATGTCAATTAATTAAGCTTATCTTGGTTTCCATAAAGGGTTTTTATAGCTATATTCATAAATTTGTGTCTCATTAGATATACACCAAGATAGCCTATAGATTCTATATTATTTTGAAAGAAATTTCTCTCTCCTTAGTTTAAGAAATTAAATTTAGGTTTTATGATAAATATGATAGTTCTAAAATAATATTGTGATCACCGATTTAAAGATATTATAACTTAAGTAAAAAATGACTTTAGTAGCTTTATTTATAAAGAGGTAGAAAGAGTGAAAATGAAAAAGGTAGCTAAAGAGATAGGTTTTAACAAGCCTACTAGCCCTTCTCTGGTGCATTGAGACTCAGTGCTCACTGTTCAGTGGTATCTTCAGCTAGAATTCCACCAATGCAGCCTCCTCCAAAGCCAAAGTAGGAATCTCCTGAACCAATCTCTCCAGAAGCCAGGATAGGAAGGCCAGCTACTCACCCACCCACAACTAACTCCAAAGGAGAAGACTGAAGGCCAAGTCCCAAGGTGAAGTCCTCCAACACCAAAGCCCAAAGGAGAAGATCCAGGAGAAGTCCTCCAAGAAGCAGTCCAAGAGCTAAGGTCAAGGGTTAAAATCCCAGGTCCAAGATTGAAGGTCGAAGATCCCCTAGAAAGGAAGTTCAGGACTTTTTATAGTCCCTTTTCCATGTCACTTCCTGTTCCTTCCTCCACTTTATGGGAACCAATTGCAGTCTTTCAATTTGCCTAGCACTGCCCAGGGACAGGGTCATGGCCTCTGAAGTTGTCACCCACTTTAGTAAGTGATTTGCAAACTCTCTTACTTAGTGTTAAGTAGGGCTGTTCAAGTTTTTGACTAATTAATTTTAAAATTGTTGATTGATAGACAAAGAAAGTTTGATTCACTCTTCACAAAAAATCCCTATGATTCTTTGGGAGACTAGTCTCCCCAATGAATCATTTAATATAACCAGATTATTCCTCTAAAAATCTTCTAGCTACAGGCACATACAATATTGCAATTTCTAAGAGGAAACTACAGTAGTTGGAGATAAGAGGAAAATAAAAGAGAGAGAGCAAAACTGATGTTTACTAGGTATGTTGACAAAAAGTCAATGGGGGGGGGAGGTCCCCTTTGGCATAAGAGTTTACATTCAGAATAAATATGTTCAACCCCCTTCAGTTCAATCAATTACATCCCAAAGTTCATTCTGAATCTTCTGATTCAGTGGAGGTTTCTTTATGGCACTTTCTCAGAACAGTTCATTTTCTTAATTCAAGGAGTCAGGGAGCTTCTTTTCCTGAAAATTTTTTCTCAAAAAATTTTAAGTCTTGGATTTCATGAAAATTATACACTAGATTTTATTTGTAAACTACAGAAAGGCTGATGATTTGTATAAGTTTATTTCATATCCTCCTACTTTGCTATTGCTATTGTTTTGATCAGTTCTTAATTGAATCCCTACAGTTTTCTAAGGAGATGAATATATATATATATATGTATATATAATCTACAAAAAGCAGTAATTCTATTTCCTCTTTGCCTTTTTCTTCCCTCAATTTTTTCTTAGCTTATAACTATAGTTAACATCTCTAGTACAAAACATCAAATAATAATGGTGAAAATGGGAATCCTTGTTTTATCCCAATCATGGAAAATCTTCTAGTATTTATCTATTACATATAATTATAACTCTTGCTCTTAAAATATGTATTATTTGTCAAATTAAGGAAAAGTCCATTTATGTCTATGATTTTTTATGACAAACCTGAGTATTGTATTTTGTAAAAAAAAAAAAAACTTCCTGCATCTATTGACATAACAACATATTATTCATTTTATTATATTATTATATTTGGTTTGTAATATTTCTAATGTCAAATCAGTGCTGCATTCCTGGTAAATTTCCATTGAATCTGCTACTTCAGTAAATATTTTCGTGTTCTATTCTAACCTATTTATGCTCTTTTCAGTTTTTTTTCTTTCAGATCTCTTGTTTATTTTTTATTTTTTCTAGTTACTCTTTTTAAAAAGTCTCTTATTTTCCATCTTAGAATCAATACTATGTATCAGTTTTAAGGCAGAAGAACAGTAAAGGCTAGGCAGTGAAGATTAAGTGACTTGCCCAGGGTCACACAGCCCAGGAATTCCCATCTGTAGACCTTGCTCTCAATCTCCTGAGCCATCTAACATCCTCCTTCAGTTACTCTTAAAGTTCTTTGGCCCAAGATTTTTTCTGGTTCTCTATTTTTACTTTTTGTAAAATTTATTTGTTCTAGATTTTTCCTTTGGGTATCTTTTGGATCCATAATATTTCTTTATAATGTTCTGCATGCTCCTCTGTATATTGATTTGGAATTTCATGCCCAAATCTGCATTTCTAGCCTACTCTTAGATTAAGATGGTCATATTTGTTTGGTGCTGACCTTAGTTTTTGATGTCTTACTTTAGGCTTTTACTTCCTCTGTTGTGTCCAGGCTTAGAGTGCCGACCAGCCTTAGTGTCTCTGTCAGAGCTCTGTTGGCTTTGTGATCTGGGTGCTACCACTCCCACCCTTTGTGAGATGTTGCTTGTTAGGGTGGGGAGGTGTTGTGGTCTTCTGTCCCCCATTCTCCTGAATTGGAGCTGACTTTCCTGCTAGGACTAGGGCTAGGCAGTGGAGTTAACTGACTTGCCCTAGGTCACACAGGTAGCATTAGTTGGAATTCTAATGATATTCCATGTTGTTAGTCTTTGAATTAATAAGGCCATTGTATAGATTACTCTCCTGGTTCTGCTTACTTCACTCTCTATCAATTTATATGTCATCCTTAGTTTCTCTGAACTTTTCATATTTTTAGCTTTTTATGATACAATAATATTTCACCAGATTAATATACTATGATTTGTTTAGCTCTTTGTTAATGATGGGAATGCCTCCAGATTTTTGGTGCTTAGAATTTTTATTTTAATTTTTTTTTAACCCTTACCTTCCATCTTGGAGTCAGAAGAGTGGTAAGGGCTAGGCAATGGGGGTCAAGTGACTTGCCCAGGGTCACACAGCTGGGCAGTGTCTGAGGTCAGATTTGAACCCAGGACCCCCATCTCTAGGCTTGACTCTTAGTCCATTGAGCCACCCAGCTGCCCCCAGTTCTTAGAATTCTTGACAATAATCAATTGATAGTAATACATGAACATATACACATGCATCATTGGATCTTATTAAGCATCAGATGTGCTATATTATCTATAGATGAGAACATGTAAGTCAAAGACATCTAGGGCAAGAAAGAGGAAGGAAGCTGTAGTATACTGGCTGCCCCTTCCTCATGCTAATAACAAACCTATATAGTCTAGGGATAGTACAACTCAAGCCAGAAGTAGCAGGGGTGGGAAAATTCATCTCTCTTCCTGTTACAAGAGAAGACAAGACTGTAGATGAAGATTTTCAATTCAAACCTAGATCTCCAGATCATCTTTCCTCTCTTTCCCCCAGAAAAACCTCCCTCCAAAACAAAGACCTGTAGTTACAATTGCTTTTCCCCCACACCCTCCAATCATCCCGTTTCTAAATCCAACAATTGCCAAGATCTCTGAACACTTAGTAAAACAGACAAGGTTCATAGAACATCGATTGAAACAATGGTTCCACATCTATTAATTTTGTGATTATCATAAGTGTTTTGATTTAATTCAGTTAATTAAGGATGTTGGCTATCAATCAAGCAAATATTTATTAAAGAACCTATGTATTGGTTAATATATTAGGCTTTGAGAATACAAAAGACAAAAAAAAACTTACGAAGCTTACATTAATGCTTTTCCCTTATCTCATAGAGTTTTGTTTTGAATATGATCGAGATATCTTAGTGAAATTAAGAGGAGGATTTCTGAGGGCCTCCAGGGAATATACTGGGAAGAGTTGTGTCAAAGACAAAAGGGATCATTTTCCTACTCTCAGGTAGGTCCTATTTTATTAGTGTTAAGAATCCTTCCCAGAGAAGAGGTCTATAACTCAGCTGCTCATGAAAACACTCCATGGTGGGAAAATCTTGGGCTTTGCTTTTTGGCTCAGGCTTCAGTACACTGGAATGTGAAAGATTCTCTCCTTGATTGAATGCCCATAGTCACATAGCTAGCAAGTTTTTAGAGCTGGGGCTCAAATCCAGATCTGCAAACTCTTATACACAAACCTACCTGGAGATAAGAGTGATCTCTGGGAAAAACCTCTCTCCAAGAGCTTGATAAGGACTCCATTTCTCTGTATGTGTTTTGAGAGCTTAGAGTAAACCAAAGGGGAAATAAACACAGCAAGCATTTTCCTTCCAAGGCTTCTTTGGCGTGTTCACATAAACTGGTGGAGTAGCCAATGTGGAGACCAGGACACACACAGGTCCCTCCATTCATTGAGCCAGCAAAGAGCTGTCCTAGCAACGGTCTGGACTTCCCCAAAGACTCCCTGAGTGCAGCCAGCGGAGGAAGTCCACTCTGCTCCAGCTTAACTAGAGTAGCAAGAGTTTCTTTTCGTTCTGGGTGGAGAAGGACAAGAGGGCAACAGGTTAATAACCACTCAGGACAACAGCAGCCCTTTTCTAAAAAAGTTTGAAATCTAGGTTTACTTCCCACACTATAGGAAAAAGTGTGTGTGTACTGATGAGAGAAATCAACTATTTATCATTGATTTTCTTAGTCAAACAGGTGCCTGGATCTAGGAGTTCTGATCACAAGTCTAAAATGCACTTGGATCTTAGAATATGGGAAAATAAAAATGCCTTTTTGCCCCTACTCCAAAGAACAAATCAATATCAGAGCAGAACCAGAGAGTTTCCTTTTATTAATCAGTCTTTTTCCACTGAGGAAAAGCCAAACACATTTTCATACATGAATATAATGGAATACTATTGTGCCTTAAGAACTGTTGAAAAGAGATGGTTTCAGAAGAACCCGAGAAGACTTGAATGAACTGATGCAGAATGAAATGAGCAGAACCAGAATAATTAATATAATAGTAACATTGAAAGACAATTTTGAGAGAAGTAAACACTCTGATAATCACTGTGACTAACTATAGTTCCAGAGGACTGATGAGAAAGCATATGTTAGCCCCCTTTAGACCTAGAGATGATAAACTTAAGAGTTCAGAGTGAGGTCTACATATTTGGATTGTAAACCTTAAAATTTCTTAGACTTATAAATGTTGGAAATTTCACCATTGGGAAATTTCATACTTGAAAAAATTTCCTACTGATAGTCTATTGGAATGTGAACCCCATTGGCATGGGAGGGTCATTCTCCTCCCTACTTAAGATTTCTTTAGGACAGAAACCTTTTGCTGAACAATGGAAAGGGCTTTGACCTATGCTTAAGCATAGAATACGAAGTTCTTTGAGTCATGATTGATTTTAGAATCGATACAATAGAGATACTTGGGATGACAGAACCAGGTCTTGGAACTTCCAATCTCCACCCTGCTCAGGGTAACAGGATTTAGGAAGGGCTGCAGCAAAGGATCAAGATTTAATTATTTGAGAATATGACCTTCAACAGACATGTGCAAAGCCACAGACCTCTGGGCGGTCCTGGGTTAAGCTAGAGCCACCATTGGCACAGGGAAGACATGGACAGTGATTGGTAGATGTGAGAACTGAGGGGAGGGAACTTGGATGGTTTCCTTAAAGATAGAGGGGTCTGAGGACTGAGGGGAGGTTGAAGAGTTTTTGCTCTGAGAGGTTGTGCTCTGAGAATCTTGCTCTGAAGGAAGCTGGAGGTGGAGGCCCCTGAGACTGTTTCTCCATTTTGGTCACGTGAGTGATAGGGACTGATCTCTTTTCTTTGCTTCAGCTATCTAAGGGCTTGGGCCTTTTGGCCCAGCCTAAACAGAAGGGGTATTTAAGCCCTATTCCTTTCTCTCTCTCTCTCTCTCTCTCTCATACTTTTCTTCCTCCTGTTTGTAATTAAATTCCATAAAAGGTTGACTGCTGACTGAGTTTTCATTAAGGAATTACATAGCTGAATTCCTTGGCGACCTTAAATTAATATATATCAGTCTTTTAAAGTGATTTCCTTGTCACAGGATATGGCCAATGTGAGAATTTATTTTGCTTCATTATATGTTTGTTACAAGGACTTTTTTTCTTTTTCTAATGGAGAGGGCAAGATGAAGAGAGGAAATAAGTGCTGATTATTAGGGAGGGGAAAACTAAATAAAAAAGAAAGAAATCTTTCTATTCAGTCAACCCTACCAGATCTGGAAGAGAATATTTTTTCCCCTGATTAATTATTATAGAACTGCATAGAGATATTCTGGTAGACCTAATTGCTAAGATAACCAAATGAAGTAATGTTAGCATTTAGAATTGTAGATTCAGAATGAACCATAAGGATCTAGTCCAACTCTAACCTGAAGCAAGAGTCATAATGAAGCATAATGTTCCTGACAAGTAGTTGCTCAGGTACTGCTTGAAGACTGTCAAGGATGGAGAATTTCTTATATCCCTAGATAGAATGGAAGCTCCCTGAGGTCAAGGGACTTGATGTTTTTATCCTTTCCTACAATCTAACACAAGGCCTGGCAGATGAGAGACTTCTAATAAGTGATCATTGACTGACTAATTGATTATAATATAGATCATTCCATCGTAGACTAATCCCAAGTTTTTTTTTTTCCTTTTTTAACCCAGTCGAGCTAGAAAAGGATGACCTTTCTCTGTTGACAGGGCTCAGGATGTCTTTGATGAAGTCTAGCCCATTATCATCAGAAGTGTTTTTTAACCCTTTCTTTCCATCTTAGAATCAATACTGTGTATTGGTTCCAAGGCAGAAGAGTAGTAAGGGCTAGGCAATGGAGATTATCCAGGGTAGCACAGCTAGCAAATGTCAAAGGTGAAATTTGAATCCAGGACCTCTCATATTTAGGCCTGACTCTCATTCCACTAAGCCACCCACTTACCCCCCTTCCAGGACTGTTTTTGCCAGTGCTACAAGTTTATGTGGACATGCTAGTAGAACTTGACTATATTTGCTTACCTTTTGTTTTGCCTCAGACAAGTCATTTGTATTACACTACTATCACCACAAACTGTCTCCTTGGAACTTTCAACCATGGCCCTTATTCTGCTCTCCATGAATAATACACTGAAGAAGTCTATTCTCTCTTTCAAATTATAACTTTCAAATGCTTGAACACTACGATACATTCCCCACTTAATCTTTTTTATTTTTGAGCAAAAATATCTTGTCTTTTCAACCAAATCTTATACATCATGGCTTTTTGTTGCCAATATTCTTGGAGAGTATGCTGAAAAATTATACCAGTTAGAGGTTTGTTTGGGTTTTATATAAGCCAAAATTGGGAAGAAATATGGACATATGAAGACCAACGTGATACTTAAAGAGGTAACTAAGATGACTAAACCAAATAGTCTACGTGCTAAATATGAAGAACAGAGTAAATGCTATGGAGGTTCTAGGAGCAGGAATGTAGGAGACATATTGTGATAGCTAAATTAGTTGGATTATTCTTCCTGAAGGAGGTAAGACTTGAGCTGGACTTTGAAGGGTGTGTAAGACTTATACAGAAAGAGAAAGTAGCCTCAGACAAGTGTGCCCATGGAATGTTTATAAAAATAATTAAACAGGGAAAAGCCTAGGTGGCTCAGAGAATTGAGAGCCAGACTTAGAGACAGTAGGTCTTGGGTTCAAATATGCCTCAGATATTTATTAGCTGTGTGACCCTGGGCAAATCACTTAACCCTCATTGCCTAACCCTTACCTTTATTGTACCTTAGAACCAATACACAGTATTGATTTTAAAATAGAAGGTAAAGGTTAAAAAAATAGTAAAACATTTTATATCTGTTTTTCTCTTGTACTCAGTTGAAAACTGATAGTTTCAGCATAAGGTTCATGATTTGATTGGGCAAAATCATTCAATAAATATATTCGTTTATCACCCACACTCTTCTTTGAGGATTGAGGGAGCTACATGGTTTAGAGAAGACTCTATATTGACTCTTTGAGAACTTTTATTTTATTCTCTAGAGTTCACCACTGATTTCCATTTCCCTGTGTAGTAGGAGAATGGTGGTATCTCTTGTTGTAAAGTGGTTGGTTGTAGCTCTGAAATAGACTTGTGATCATAGCATCATAAGATTTAGAGCAGTAAGGGACCTTAGAGACTTAGGGACCTAGATCTCCTCTCTCATTTTACAGAGAAAGAAGTAGTCCTTGAGAGGATAAGTAACTTTCCCAGGATCATACAGGTACAAAACTGATTATTTGATTCCAATTAGTTAGTCAGAAAACACTTATTAATTGCCTACAATGTGCCAGTCATTATGCTAATGGTTGGGGATAGAAAGAAAATCAAAAGGCAGTCCCTTCTCTCAAGGAGCTCTGGGTTTAAGGTGGGAGATGATAATGTGCAAAGAAGCTATGGATAGGATAATTTGAATATAATTAACAGGGCAGGGACAATCGGGAAGGGGAATCAGGACAGGCTTCTTGTAGGTAGTTGGATTTAACTGAAACTTGAAAGAAGTCAGAGAATCCAAGAGGCAAAGATAAGAAGGCAGAAATTTCAGCCATAGTCAATAAAAATGCCTAGAATCTAGAGATGCTTCTTTTGTTTCAGGAACAGCAAGACAGCTAGTGTCACTGTGTGACAGAATATGTGGAGGAAGGGGAGAGTTAGGAAAAAGAAGACTGGAAAGGTAGGAGGGCACCACGTTGTGAAGGGCTATGAATGCCAAACAGGGCTTTCTATTTCATCCTAGAGATGTTAGTGAAACACCGTTTATTGAATGGGGTGGTGGTAGAGGGGAACATACTATAATGGAATATTAGTATATGCTTTAGAATCCCTCCTGGATCACTGCCTTCTTGTGGAAGAGGGGCTTGCAAAGCGTAATGAAATTATGAGCTGTGCCATGCAAGGCATAACTATATATGCTATGCCACAGTGGATTGGTCATAGTGGAGAGTTCTAACAAAAAATGATCCACAAGAAAAGGAAATGGCAAATCACTCCAATATCTTTGCCAAGAAAACCCCACGGAGAGTGATCCTGGCATGCTGTGGTCCACAGGGTCAGGGAGATTTGGACCCAACTGAACAACAAAATGCTTTAGAAAGATCACTTTGAAATGGGATACTAATGCATTGCCAGTAGAGTTGCGAACTGATCCAAGAAATCTATAGGGCAATTTGGAATTATGTCCAAGGGGCTATGAAATACTGAATACCCTTTGATCTGATAATACCACTAGTAGGTCTGTATCCCAAAGATATTTTTTAAATAAATTTAAATTTTAAAAAGATTTTAAAAAAGGAGCCTGTTTGTACAAAAATATTTATAGTTGCTCTTTTTGTGGTGACAAAGAATTTGACACTAAAGGGATGTCTATTAATTGGGGAATAGCTGAACAAATTGTCATATATAATGGTGATGGAATACTGTTGGCTTATAGATAGAACAGGCTGATTTCAGAAAGAGCTAGAAAGATCTACATGAACCAATGCAGAGTGAAACAAGCAGAACCAGGAAAATATTGCATGCAGTAACAGCAATATTTTTTCCTTTTTATTTATTTATTGAAAATTTTATTTAGAAATTTTTAAAATTTTTTTAAATTTTTCCATGTTTACATGATTCATTTTTTCCTCTTCCCTCTTCTCTCTACCCTCCCAGAGCCAACAAGCAATTCCACTGGGTTGTACAAATATTATCGCTTGATATCTATTTCTATGTTATTCATTTTTACTATAGAGTGATTTATATGTGATAAATGATGTCATATGTTTTGCTTTTGCATTTCTACTCCCATAGTTCTTTCTCTCAATGTGGGTAACAGCAGTATTGTGGAATGATCAAATGTGAGAGATTTAACTTTTATTGGCAATCCAATGATCTAGGACAATAATGAGGGACTTATGACAAAGAATGCTATCCACCTCCAGAGAAAGAACTGTTGGCGTCAGAATACAGATGAAAACATATGATTTGTCAATTGTTTGCTTGGGTATATGATTTGGGGGGTCGGGGGGGGGTTTATTCACTTACAAAAATGAACAATATAGAAATGTGTTTTGAGTGATAATACATGTATAACCCAGATTGAATTGCTTTCCAGCTCCAAGAGGGGAGAAGGAAGAAGGGAGGGAGGGAGACAAATTGGATCATATAACTTTGAGAAACTTATGTGGAAATTTATTACATGTAATTGGCAAATAAATAAATAAATAAAAGATCACTTTGAGAGCTGAGAGGAGGATGAACTGGAATGGAGAAAGACTTAAGTTAGGAGGACCACTTACCAGTTATAATTATATTACCATAAATCAAGAGCAAGGTAGATGTTAAACAGCCTGCACCAGGGTGGTGGCAGTATCAGAGGAGAGAAGGGGACATATATGAGAGATGTTGTGACAGTATACTGGATAGAACTTGGCAACAGATTGGTGGTGGTGGGAAAGTGTTGAGAGAAAGTAAGTTAATGATAACACCTAGGTTGTAATCCTTGGTGGCTACAGTTTTCCAACTCCAAAGCCAAGGTCTTCTCTTAGTATTCTATGATGCTGTCCTCATGCTTTTTCTTCAGGAAGTCAGGAGACATGGGTTGAAATTCAAGCTCCTTCGTTTAACATTTTTTTTTGCCTTGATCAAATTTCATTCTCTGGTTGGCCCTCAGTCTCCACATATGCAAAAAAAAAAATTGGATATGCTAGTACTTATATTATCTGCTTCATAGAATTATTGCGAAGAGTAAATTAATTTTTAGGATCATATGCTTATAGCATAAAGGGACCTTAGAGGCCATTGACCCTTACCTTGATCATTGGGCAGGAGAAGGTACTGTCAATCTGTCTTGCTGTCTTTTTTTTTTTAACTTCAAAGGTATTTTATTTTAGCAATTACACGTAATAACAGTTTTCAACATATGTTTTCCAACATTATAAGATCCAAATTGTCTCCTTTCCTCCCTTCCCCCCATGGAAGCAATTTGATATGGGTTATACATGTATTATCTTGCGAAATGTACTTCCATATTGGTCTTTGTTGCAGGAGAATAATCATATAAAACCCGAATCCCAAAATAAAATCATAAGTAAACTAATGTGAAAGATAGTATGCTTTGATCTGCATCTGACTCCAGCAGTCATTCTTTGGAGGTGGGTTAGCATTCTTTGTCATAAGTCTTTCAGAATTGTCCCAGATCATTGCATTGCTGAGAGTAGCTAAGTTGTTCAGAGTTGATCATTCCACAGTATTGCTGTTTCTGTATACAATGCTTTCCCAGTTATGACTATTTTGCTCTGCATCAGATCATGTCGGTCTTTCCAGCTTTTTCTGAAATCATCCTGTTCACCTTGTGAATTTTAAAATCTCCATCTTGCTTGGTCTAGCACCCCAAATTGTGCACACCCACACTACACAGGCATGTACTAGTCAATGATAAATCAGAAATAACTAACTGCCCACTTGGGCTTTCCTAAGCCAAGCTTGAGCCATCATTGGCACTTGTGAGGCACAGGAAGTGAGGTAGGGAACAGCCTCTGGAATTCGCTCACTTCCTACGGACAGGGCTAGACTCCACTAGGAGCTTGAGGAGGGAGGAGGCCCGCAGACAGCTTTCCTTCAGATCGGTCACTGATTTTCCTTTCTACCTTGACCTTAGGGCCTAATCTCCTTCTGGCTCTGGCCAGAAGGTTGAGTTAACCTTTCCCTTTTCTCCTTTCTCCTTCTCTCCCTCTCCCTTTTCTTACTCCCATTGTGATTGAACCACCATAAATTCCATTCTGACTTGAGTGTTTCATTTTAGGAATTTCATAAGTAAATTCCTTGGCGCCCATAGTTTTAATATTATAACAATCTTTAAGGTGATATTTTCCCCACAACAACCACTCCTAATAGCACAATAGTATTCTATCACCAACAGATACTACAATTTCTTCAGCCATTCCCCAATTGATGGGCATCTCCTCAATTTCCATTTCTTGGCTACCACAAAAAGAGCTACTATAAGTACTTTTGTAGAAGTAGGTCCTTTCCCCTTTTAAAAGTCTCTTTGAGTATGTAGACCCAGTAAAAGTATTTACAGGATCAGAGGGTATGCAGAGTTTTGCTGTCCCTCCTTTTTTCCATATTAGCCAACAGTCAAAGACCAAAGAATCTCTTACTGCCTCTACTCCTTTATAATCTACTCAGAATTGCAGTAGGCCCTGAAGGATTGTAACTCAAATAAGCTTCAACCCTAACTATCTAGGCTTTGGGATTTACTCCACTGACTTTTGCCTTGACTATCAGTCAGAGAACATCACCATCTGACTTGTAATTCTTGCTACTATGAAAGAGTAACACTTTTCTACTGCCCTTTAAAGCTCTATTCAGAATCCCTTCAGTTCTGAGTTGGAGCTTGCTTAGGCAAAAGCCCCTTTCTTTTATCACCACTTCCTGCTTCTTCTTACCTATACCTATACATGTCAGTAATATCTCTTTATTCCTATTCCTTTGGCCCTATCATTGCATTTTGCCTTCTGGAGCCCAGATTTTTCCATTAACAAATTGCCTTTCATATTGGATAAGCCTTTGGTCTTTCTCCAGAATTTATTTTACATATATTTTATATTTGGGGCAACTAGGTGATTCAGTGGATAAAATCCTGGGCCTGGAGTTAGGAAAACTCATCTTCGTGAGTTCAAATCTGATCTCTGACATGTACCAGCGATATGAAACTGAACATATCATTTAACCTTATTGGCCTCAGTTTCCTCATCTATAAAAATGAGCTAGAGAAGGAAATGGCAACCCAATCTGGTGTCTTTGCCAAAAAACAAAACAAAACCAATAGGGTCACAAAGAATTGAACATGACTGAAATGACTGAACAGATATTTTATATTTAGTTTTCTATAAAAATGTGATTTTTCTCAAAGAGGATGCTGTGCTTAGCACAGCACTTGGCACATAATAGATCTTTAATAAATGCTAGTTGGATTGAATTGAATCTAGTTCAACTCTCATGGAAAGAAAACTACACTAGAAAAAAAGTGACTTGCCTCAACTTACATAGGTCATAAGCATCAGAGATGAGATTTGAACCTTGGTCCTCTGACTCCCAAGTTCAGGCAATATAGAAAAAAGGAATTTTGCAATCATATAGTGCTCTGTGCACATACAAGTTTAAGAGATGCTGTTGTTGTCTAGTTGTTTTCAATTATGTTTGACTCTTTGTAAGCCCATTTGGGTTTTCTTGGCAGAGATACTGGAGTAGTTTGCCATTTCTTTCTGTAACTCATTTTGTAGATGAGGAAACTGAGGCAAAAAGTTAATTGACTTGACCAGTTACACAGATATTTCTGACTCCATGCCTGGCACTCTCTCCCTTGGGTCACTTTGGGATGTTAGGAGATATCCTAAAGTATTTTCTGCCCAAGGGCAGCTAGTAAATTGGCAAGTGGCTGCCTAACTTAGCAATCATATACACCAAATTGGTAATGTTGGTTTCTAAAAATATATTGTTTTCATCTACTAAACAGTTACATTAGAAAGAGGAGAAAAATTTCTTCCTTTTAAAAATCCTGTCAAGTGCTTTCTATTAGGTGGCAGTCATTTGTTTTTCTGTGGGTCAGTAGTCTTTGAAAGCAATAAAAAATTTTCCTTCTTTTTGTCCTTTGTCCTCAATAAAATGATTCTATTGTGTGTGTCTGGAGATAAAATTCCAAAAAGAATGGGAATTAATGAGAGAAGTAAAATTCCTTGAGAGAAGGAACTATTTGTCATCTTATCTTTAATAAATGTGTCTCCTTTGTTTTTCTAGGGCCTAGCACTGTGCCTTGCACATAGTAGGTGCTTAATAAATGCACATTGGACTGAAATAGATGAATAGGAGCAGTATCCCATTTAGATTTTGTGTGAAAAGAAATAATGGATTCTAATTTTAGTTTTTGATAAGCTGATAAATTTTGACTCTGACACATTTCCAGGACAATCAAAAGTTGTAGATTGCACAGATAGCTCCAGACCCATTCTATGCAATCTCCCACCCTCATCTCATGCTGACAGTGGTAATAGAAGAATAACTCAACAAACTAGATTGCTAATACCTAACTTCCTCTAACTTGCTCACTTTACTCTTAACTCTTAGAACCAGGAAGATTTGTTCAGCAACAGGAAACACTTTAATATTGTGTTACATAATGAAGATGTAATTTAGCTGGGATGGTCTAATTTAAGGGTGAAAAATGTGAAGTCCTGCATTTAGAATTAAACAGTTAGCTACACAAGTAAAAGTTAAGGGAAATATAGATTAATGGTAGTTCTTGTGAAAAAGACCAGGGGGTCCTAATGGACTGTCAGTTTTTAAAATGAATCAATAGTATGATATGGCACACAAAAAACCCTAATGCAATCTTAGGCTTCATTAATAGAAGTTTGATGTCCAGAGCAGGATGGGGGCAGGGAATAGTCCCCTTCTTTAATTTTCTTCCTTAAAAAGATCTTATCATGGGTGTTGTGTTTAGTTTTGCTATGTCATATTTTAGGAGAGATATTAATAAACTGGATAATGTCCAGAAGAGGTTGAGGAAAGGGCTCAAAACCATGTTCTATGAGGAACACCTCAAAAAAGTTGGGGACATTTATCCTGGAGAAGAAAAAACTTAGAAGTAACATAATGGCTCTTTTGAAGGGCTATTGTAAGAATGAAGATGCTACTAGTTCTTGGTCCTGGAGGTCAGAAGTAGGGCCATTAAGTAGAAGGACCATGGAAGCAGATTTCAACTTCATATGGGCAAAGAATTTGCCAAAGGAGCTGTGCAACACTGGGGTAAGCTGATGTGGAGGTGGAGAGCTTCTGAGTAGTGGATATTTTGAAGCCAAAAGATTCTGTGAACACCTATTAGGAAAACTAGTAGTAGTACAGTTGGAAAGAGTGATGGATCTGGAATCCCAGAGTTTGGGGGTTCAAAGCCCACCTCTGACATTTGCTACCAGTGTGACCTTGGACAAGTAACTTAAGTTGGGCCTCAGCCTCCTCGGGTGTAAAATCCAGGCACTAGATTCTAAGGTTTGATCTTGTTCTAAATCCTATGAGCTATGTTAGGAAAGAAATTCTATCATGGTTTCATCAATTATTCTGTCATCCCTTCCAACTCTAAGAACTGAGGATACTGAGAGTATAGAGTTAACAATTTAGAGCTAAGCGGAACCTTATGGGCCATCTAGAACTTCAAAGACCAAAATCCAACCCCTAGGTGTCAAGGTAGAATTTGAATCTTGGTCCCTTGACTCCATAGTTTTTGTTCCTTCAATTGTATGGTGCTGCCTGTGCAGGATAGGGATTTTTTTTATAATTGAAATTTTGGTTGTGCTAGTGGTGACCATGGTGGTGTGGGCTTTGATGGTATGGGCCATAGCGGTGTGTGGTATGCATGTGTTTACTAGACCCAAATGTGACCCCATATAACTTTTTTTAGCCAGAGGGTTCACAGATCAGATAAAGAACTGGAACGCCAAAAGGCTGATGCCGTCATGACCATGGGTGAGTTGCTTGGAATCTCCTTGCTCACTTTCTTCCACCATGGATTGGGGAATAATGTCATTTATCTTCCATTGGCACTTATCACTCAATAAAAAAAAATTATTAAGCACTTAATATGTCCCAAGCACTCTGCTAAGCAATGGGGATCCAAAGAGAAGAAAACTGAAGAGTAATTTGTGCCAAAGGAAAAGTAATTTGTTTTCTGAGGAAGTGCTTTCTATTAAAAAGCCATATCTCTAACCTTTTTCCCCTTGTCTCCCCAACATAAGCCCTCTGATCTAGCCACCCTGGTCTCCTCCCCGGGCCCCTGCACCAGATGTATTCATTTTCACTTTCCCATCTTTGCTCATATCTTTCATTTCTACTTCTCCTTTCCCTCCTTCTCCCTGGGCAGTTTCTACCAGTGGTTCAGAACTCATTTCAAAGTCCCTTCTTCACCATGGAAGCTTCCTGTGACTTTCAGTGACTCTTCTCAGGTCAGTCATTCAGTCAACAAATATTAAGGGCCCATTCTGTGCTAGGTACTGCTTAGCACTTAATCTTTTGGGGGACAGGAGTACAAAGAAGGAAGTAATCCTTTCTCATAAAGGGCTTATTTTCTAACTGCTATCTCACTCACTGTGATATTTCACTAGGTAGGCCCTTCAAAATATATTAGCCTCAGCAAATTTCCTTTGTTCTAGGAGTGTTAGATTATTTTCCATTTTTAAAGAAATCAAATACTTTAAGTAGAAATAGCCCCTACCTTCTGACTTAGTATCAATCCTAAGACAGAAGAGTGGCAAGGACTAGGCAATTGGAGGTAAGTGACTTGCCCACACAGCTAGGAAGTATCAAAGCTAGAAATGAACTTACATCCTCCTGATTCCAGGCCTGTTATTCTATCCACTGTGCTATGTAGCAGCCCCTAAGAAAGCAAATGCTAAAGAAAATAAAGGTAAGGTATTGCCTCTATCCTTAGCACTAGACCCCAATAAGGATCAGTATAGGTCTCTAGAAGTGTCCCACAGGATTCTATGGGACAGCTAAAGAAAAAGCTAAGCATATCTGGTCAGGACATGCCTGGAGCCACATAGGAGCAGAGGTCAAGCTGGAACAGGTACTGAGAAACATGGAGGGTACTTTCTGTAATCTCCTAGACTCCATCACACTCATTTCCCTTACCCCACCCTCTACTCCAGTGTCATTTCATAGAACAAAAAGAAAAGGGGAGACAAATTAGCAAAACTAATAAATATATTGAAAATTTGATATTTTATTTAATATGCCATACCCATAGTCCTTCTCCTGGAAAGAGACTTTCTGCCAAAGCAAATCAGTACCATCACTGCTTTTACTCTTAGAAAGTTGTTTGGGGCACTAAGAAATAGTTACCTGATCAAGGTCACCCAGTCAGAACATGGCAGAGGTGGGACATAAGCCCAGGTCTTTCTTATTCCAAAACCAGTTTCTTGTCTTTTCTAATAACAGTTATGGTTCCTAGGTTCCTATATACTGTAAGGAATATTTAGTGCTGTTTTCATGTGACTCCTTCCCTGGTTCTTTGCCTCAATCAAGAATATCAGTGTTAAGAATATCAAGTAATTGGCACAACAGGATTAAAACAAACCAAGAGAAGAATAATCGAATTAATGATGTGCCAAGAATAGGACATTGCTGACTCAGGTAAAGATATCATTCCTGATATAGGGTGAAGAGTGTTATCTGATGAATGTGGGAAGTAGTTATAGATAGTCCTAGAAGTTGAGTAGGATTAATGAATTGTCCCTAAGTGAGGTGCACTTATCCCATATCACAGATCACATGATGCCTGTGGATTAGTTTCTCCTTGAGTTGCTGTGGCTGAAAATATTAATCATCTGATAGCCAGCAAGATGTTAAAGTTGAGCTTCTCATGATAGACAAATGCACAGTCCCTGGGATCATCCTGGAAGCCTTTCTAAGCTTGCTGGAACTTGCTTAAACTTCTGTTCTGCTGATTTAGGTTTCAGGTACTCAGGGTCACTGTCATGCTACCATGTGGCATCAGTGGAAGACTTTGGGACAAGATGAATGTGTACTTTATATAAATGAATAAGACTCAAACCATGCCACAGATTTTCTGGATGAGAGTGGGCAAGCTTTTCTAATCTTTTCTAGGTCTCAGTTTCCTACTCTATTCTGTATGCAGGTAGGGCACCTCACTGAGGTGATCTGCTATAAGTACAGTATTCAAAGCATAGTGGATATGGACATGAGAACATGTCCACAGACATGAGAAATAAGCACTGAGATTTTTCCCTTTGGCTCCTTAAGTCAATTCAATAAGCATTTATATACCAGGATAACATGTATATACGATAGACCTTTACGTACAAGGGATAACATGTATCCCTGTGCATTAGGGATACAAAGACAAAAATTATCAATAATCCCATACTCCAAGGAGCTTACATCTACTAGGAAGTGACACATAGAAGCGAATAAGTAAATACAAGATAATTCGAGGAGAGTGAGGGTGAGGGATGGGAGAAAGGCTCTGAAATAGTAGCTGAGACATGAAAAAAGGCTAGAGTTCTGAGAGGTCAAGATAAGGGAGTTTATGAGAGGCCAGGAGATGGGCCCAAGATCAGAAGGAGTCAGTTGGGAAAAGCCAGGACTCCAAACCATGTCTCTTAATTTTTTTCTCCCTGCCTGCAAACAGAAAGAAGGAATGAGGTGGAGTGGTGCTTGTGGGAAACAGTTTGCCTTGGGGTTTGGTTTGTATGTGGGACCACCTGAAGGGGAGGTGTATGCAATTAGATTGGAAAAGGGAAGTAGAAGCCAGGTCATGAAGGATCTTAAATGCCAGCCTAAGAACCTTGTATTTTATTGTATCACTAATGGGGAAGTCATTCAAAGTTTTGAACAGGTGTGTGATATGGTCAGATCTCTGCTTAGGAAGAGAATTTTTGGCAGCTCTGTGGAGATTGGAGAGACAAAGTCATTGGAAGAAGGGAGTCTCAGTAGATGGCTATTACAGTGATCCACTGTAGGCAGCTAGGTGGCACAGTGGAGATTCTGAGTTCAAATCTGCCTCAGACACTTACTAATTGGTTGACAGTGGGCAAGTCACTTAACCCTATTTACTTCAGTATTCCCCTCTGTAAAATTAGTTTGGAGAAGATGGCAAACCACTCCAGTATCTTTGCCAAGAAAACTCTAAATGAGGTCACGAAGTAAGACAAGACAGAAATGAAACAACAACAACGGTCTAGGTGAGGGAGGCAATGAGGGCCTTTTCAACTAGGATAATGGCTATATGAGTGGAGAAAAGGGATAGATATAGTTGTGGTAGAAGTAAAATGAACAAAATTTAGAACTGACTCACTACCCAAAGGGGAGAGGAAGCACTTGGAGATGCACATCGAGTTAATATGTTTTTTGGACATGGCTGATAAATTGGTTTTGCTTAATTGTGCATATTTGTTACAAGAGTTTTTCTTTTCCTTTTTTCTCTCAGAGTGGTGGGAGAGGGAGAAAATAAATGTTGTTAATAAAAAAATAATATTTTTTAAAAAGACTATTTAATATCTGGTTGAATAGGAAGGGTAAGAAGAAGGTAAGTGTTAACGATTTCTATACATTTGTGAACCTGAGTAACTGGAAGAACGATGGCACATGGCCCCTGTAGAAGAAAGGAAGTTTTGAGGAGGAGCTTGTGGGGAGAAAATAAGCTTCTCCTTCCAGTATTAGTGCTTTGTGACAAGTCAAGCCTCCGGTTTAGTGTGCTGAGCTTCCTCTCGTCTTCTCTCCCTTTTTTGGTGGGAGCATGAGGTCCTTTCGAGCTGAAGCAATGGGGAGATTTTCAGAGCATGGACCGTACAACATTCTTTCATCCCATGATCCAGTTTCTAGTACCAGCTCTGTGTTTTCCAGGCTCTAGATATGGAAGAGGTTGAGGGGAGGGACTGAAGCCCTAATAGCAGCCCCAGGACAGGATGGGCTGGGTCAGGGCTGGGCTGCAGAGTGGGGACTGCCACAGATTTCACAATCTGCCTGAAATATCCTCCTTTCCCCTTTGGCCCAGTCAGTTTACTGGCTGCCCTGGGAGGTGTGTGTGGGTGTGTGCGGACAGGGTATGGCAGGTACTGTGCCTGCAAGGCCTCTTGCCAAGCTGCTTACAACTCAATAAAATGTTATAGATGGTGATCGCACCACTTAAGCTTCAACTCTCACCCAATGTCTTCATCGGCCTCTGGAGGCCTGACGGCTACTACTGACTGACCTCTGGGGTTAAGCTAGCCCCTAGAGCGTCTGTGGAGCAATAGGCTAGGACTTTCAGTTCTTATAGAACTAACTGACTTTTCATATCTCTTTCTATTTTATAAAAAACACTTGCAATGTAAGATTGTTATTCCCCTTTGACGGGGGAGAGAAGGAAGGCCATGAATGGAAGCTCTTAGTGGCAAAGTTACTTATCCAAGATCAAACATTTTGCTGGTGGAGCTGTGATATGACTTTTGGATTTCTGGGTATAAACCGAGTGTGCCTTCTCTCATTTCACAGCTGTCACACAACCTAGTATATGGTCTGAAAAAAATTGTCATTACGTTGTTTTCAGTTGTATCCAACTCTTCCTGATTCCATTTGAGGTTTTTTTGGCAGTGATACAGGAGTAATTTTCTATTTCCTTCTCCAGTTCATTTTACAGATGAGGAAAATGAGGCCAACAGAGTTATTGACTTGCCCAGAGTCATCCAGCTTGTGTCTGAGGCTAAATTTGAACCCAGGAAGATGAATCTTCTTGGCTACAGTTCTTGCACTCTATCCATTGCACCACCTTGCTGTCCCACAAAGAGTAATTAAGAGACTTGAATTAAACTTGACTCCCCAACTGACCTCTTCTGACTTTGGACCAACACTTCACCTGTGTGGATCTTAGTTTCTTTATTTATAAAAGGGGAACAATAATCATGGAACTATAAGGGACTTTCTATTGGAGAACATTTTATCTAATCACCATCAGTTCCCACTGCCATTTTTGAGAGGAGGAAAATGAGACCCTGGGAGTAAAAGCAATTTGTCTAAGATTATGCAATTAATTGAGTGCTAGAGCATCCTCTGAAAAATAGGTTTTCTGATTCCCAAGCCAGGCCTTTTCCCCTTATGACATTTTATCTTTAGTCTTGCCACTTCAGGGGGTTGTTGAAGGATCAAATGAGATCATGTATTGAAATATTCCTAGAGCCCTGGTTTCTAAACTTTATCTGGTGATGATCTCATTTTAAAAATGAGCATGCAGGGGCAGCTGGGTGTCTCAGTGGATTGAGAGTCAGGTCTAGAGAGGGGAATCCTCAGTTCAAATCTGGCCTCAGACACTTCCCAGCTGTGTGACCCTGGGCAAGTCACTTAGCCCCCATTGCCTAGCCCGTATCACTCTTCTGCCTTGGAACCAATACACAGTATTGATTCCAAGACAGAAGGTAAGGGTTTTTTTTTGTTTTTGTTTTTTTTTTAATGAGCATGCCTTGCACCTAGATGGCTCAGCCAGGCCTGGAGACAGGAGGTCCTGGGTTCAAGTCTGATCTTACACACTTCCTAGATGTGTGACCCTGGACAAGTCACTTAACCACTATTGCTTAGATCTTGCCACTCCTCTGCCTTGGAAACAAAAATTATTGATGCTAAGATGGAAGGTAAGAAGCAATAAATAAACAAATAAGCATAAATAAATAAATGATTGTTGATTTGGCTGGACTTGATTTGACTCTGGGGGATACTTAAAATGTTGGACTAGGCTCTGATGACTGATCGCTAGAAGGTTCTGCAGACAACTGGACACTATCCATTGGAGAACCCCCAGTTATGTCTAGCAGAGATGGACCTCAACTGCCCTTCTTTAAGGATAGGGCCAGTGGAGGGTGAAGGTGGTGAGTTCTGTGTGTATTCCATATAGGCATACATTGCTGCAATAATAAGCACAGCACCCTCCCCTCCTCTGTTGGCACATCCTGAATCTTTCCCCTTACAGCTGGGGCCTCTCCTGTGAGCTTGGAAGGGCCAGCTGCATGGGGCCACTCTAAGCACAAAGTTGGGGGGGGGGAAGAGAGGGGAAAGGAGGTGAAAGAGGGGTGATGACCTATCATCTCCCTGCTGCCTGCACCTGGACCCTTGGCCTACACCCTTTCTGCCATCTCATCACATGGAACAAATCCACATTATTAGTCTTGCTGTTGTTTACATTATTCTCTTGGAAAACAGTGAATGTGTTTATGCAGAAGATCTGATAATTTTGGCTATCATTTCTTCTTCCTCTCTTCCCCCCACACAAAGGGTCTCATGCTTTGCCACCCTGGGAAGTAGAGGGCCTCTGGCCAAGGAGTACTAAGTCCTGTTATTTCCCTTTGCATACTTTTCAGGGTGGTCTCTTCTCACCAGGATGTACTTTGGTTTGCAGACTTCAGTGAATGACCTGGTCCCCAGATAGGCAGTCATGGGTTGCTCTAAATATTGGAACAACTTTTGTCCTGGTTACAGCTGTGCAATGGAGTTCTCCCAGTGGGGCTGCCCATGTGGAGACCATCCCAGGCATCCTTTGGATATCCAGTTCAGTCTTGCACTAAAGAAGCAGCCCTGTCCCCATAGATCACAGATTGAACTAAGAGGGAACATTGAATCCAAGTTATTAATGAGCTCCAAGGCAGAATTTTCTTTGTGAAGAAGGGAGGGGAATAGAATGCATAATGGCTAGAGCTGTGTTAACCAAGTCCGGCCTGGCGAGATTATGAGGCTCGAGGAGTATACTGAGAAATAGACTGACTAGAGCTCAGCCTGCAAGAACTTTCTCCATCTTGTGGTTTAGAAGACATAACTCTGGGGGGAGGAGGGGTGTCATAGGCAGTGGCTCTTAACTCACAGACCCCTCTGGCAGTCTGGTGAAGAGGATAGACTCCTTCTAAAATTAATGTTTTTAAATGCATAAAATATATAAGATTATGAGGGAAACCAGTGATATTGAGATGCAGTCCCAGAAATATTTTTAGAGTAATAAAAGACCATTGAAGTCATCTATTCCATCCCTGATATCATTCATGGGGAAACTGAGGCATAAGTGGTGAAAAAATCTATCCAAGGTCACCCAGGAGTGAATCTGGGATTCAAAATGAGTTGCTTTGATTAGTGTTTTTTGTTTGTTTGTTTATGTTGTTTTACTATACTGCATGGCCTTTTCTAGAATCTTACTCTATTAGAATTGTTCAAACAGAGGCCAGAAGGACAGTCCCTCTGATTGTCCTGAGAAAGACACTGAACCTTGAAGATTAACCAGTTGGTTTCTGCTGCTTTCCATATGAAGGAGATGGAGAACATGGAAATAGAATCTCCTTGAGCCAATGCCATTATGGGGAGGGGGGGTGGAGTGTGCGTGAATGTGACCAACTGAAATCTGGAGGAAGCCTCAGCATTCTCTTAGAATATCCCCTGCTCTCCACCCCCAACACTGTATGGATTCTGAGGGCTGAGGAAAACCCACCCAAGGTACTGTCAGCTGGAACCTCAGGTCCCATTCAAGACGGTGGCCATTCTGGAGCCTTCTCTGTGAGAAGAGTCCTGTGGCAGGCTGCTAGAATGCAGTGACCCTTGGTGGTTATAATTTGAGGATCTTACTCGGAGGGACCAGTCTATTGACAGGTCAGTGCAAATGACTCTGGCTTCCATTGTTCCCAAGTATGTCCATGAAGCAGCTAGGTGATAAAATGAAGTGGAATCAAATTCAAGCAGGAACAGGGGCCACATAAATTAAAAAATAATAATAATAACCACCATTATTATTAACAATAATAACTATTCTTTCTACAGCTCTTACTATGTGCCAGGCACTGTGCTTCATAATTATTGATCCTCCCAACAACTTTGGGAGGTAGGTGCTATTATTATCCCTGTTTTACAGGTAAGGAAACAGTCAGAGGTTAAGTGACATGTCCAAGGGAAGTAGCTGGGAGAAGAGTCTGATATTGGATTTGAACTCAGGTCTTCTTGACTCCAGGCCTAGTGCTCTATCTACTATGCCATCTAGCTACACATAAGGATTGCTATGGACTGTATATTGACTTAGTTTTAAAATGTAATATTATATATGTTTTCTTGTATTTTTTACTTATTTGTTAAATATTTCCCAATTACACTGTAATCTGGTTTAGGGAACACTGTGGAGTGTTGGGGGTCGTCTGGGACCTGAGAGTCACATGTTTAGCATCTTTGGTACAGTGGACAGTGATGGTCTTGGAATCAGTAAGACCTGAGTTCAAATGCTGCCTCAAATAATCATTATCTGTGTAGTCCAAGGTTAAGTCATTTAACTTCTCAGTTTATTTCCTCGTTTATAAAATGGCAGCTACCTCAAAAGGCTTTTGTAAGGTTAAAAGAATGTTTTGTTGTTGTTCAGTCATTTCAGTCATTTCTGACTCTGTGACTCCATGTGGGGTTTTCTTGGCAAAGATGCTGAAGTGGTTTGCCATTTCCTTTTCCTGCTCATTTAGAAATGAGGAAACAGAGGCAAATAGGGTTAAGTGACTTGCCCAGGGACACACAGCTAGAAAGTATCTGAGGCTGAATTTGAACTCAGATCTCCCTACCTCCAGCCCTGGTGCTCTATCCACTGCACAACCTAGTTTCCCATATAAATGCTAGCTAATATTATGATTAGGAGACACCTCCAGTGCTAAGTGGAAATGAGCCAGGAGCCTGCAGTTCTACTCCTAGCCTTAGTCATTCATTTGCTGTGTGGTAAGTTACTTAGGTTCTCTAAATCAGAGTCTCCTCCTATAAAAATAATATTATTCAACTCTTTTCTCAAGGCCTTCTCATTCCTAATGCCATTTGAGCACAGCTCCTCTGGAAGGCAGACAGGATGGTGCTTATGATTCCCATCTCAGAGAAGGGGAAAATGAAGGGAAGAGACTCACCCTCTGGGCCACATAGTAAGTAAGAGACAGGACTTCTGGCTCAGGGGCCTGAGCTTTTGGAATGAGATGGACTCAAAGGTCACAGCCCTAGGGAACTGAAATCAGCTAATTGGTATTATTACTCAGACTGAAATGGGAGGGAGCCGATACCAGAAATATGTCAGGAACCATTTTCCTTTTGGCCACATCAGGCATTGTGGGATGCCCTTGCTCATGCTGTCTCCTCTCCCCAATCCTGGGTTTAATGATCCATGCCCACCCTCTCTCAGCCAGTGGCATGGGATGGGCTGAGAAGAGCAGACAGGGAACAGTTTCATGGTCTGAGTGATGATGCAGTGTTGGGAGGCTCCTTCCTGATGGTAACTTTGCCAAAAAAGTGGGGAGTCTGTCTTTCAGACACCCCATACTTCCCTTTCCCCAGGAAGAAAGGGTTAAGCCTATACCTCACCCTAATTTCAAAGGGTTCTTGTCTCTGAGCCCCATCCTCTGTCGACTCCTTTTACAGTATGGACTGGCTGCAGAAACCCTAGCCTGGCCTCATGCCCTTCTTCCTGTCTCCTTCCATCCCCCGCTTTCCATTCCTCCCCCTTCTCCTGCTCTCACTCGTTTCCTTCTTTGGTCCTCTCTCCTGCTCCATGTCACTTGCACCCTCCCCAGCTGCCTCATTCATTCCAGCCTCCCGCAGGCTTTCTCATGGAGAGCAGGCATTTGGAATCTGGGGTTATTTTCTTCTCTTCAAGATCTTCTGCACCTGTGTTGTGGCTTGCATGTCCTGTCTCCACATGTATATGTACACATGCGTGTACAGACAGGCTCAAAGAATGGAGGCTGCATTCAGCAGATATTTGTTTGATACTAGAGGAGAATGGGGTGCCACAAAAGCGTGGCGTTGCTACCTAGATTTTCAGCTGTTGGTCCTGCCTCTGACGCACTCTGTACATGCACCACAGAATGAGAGACATAGCCCCAAACTGCAGTGAAGCCTTCTCTTGTTTTTTCTCTTATCTCCTTAAGGAAAACTGTAAATAACCTGCTTGGAAAACAGGTAGCTAGAGAGAACAAACTAGGCAGAACATTGCCAGGCAGTCAGAAGACTTATGTTTCCCAACTGTGCCTCTCTTTTGCTTGTTGACCTTGCTCAAATCCCTTCATCAATTGGGCTTCCTCCTAGGTAAAATAATATCAATTGTTGTGAATCAGGCCTAGAAATGGGAAGTCCTGGGCTCAAATTTGGCATCAGATGCTTCCTAACTGTGTGATCCTAGGCAAGTAAGTCACTTAATCCCATTGCCTAGCCCTTACCACTCTTCCACCTTATAAACAATTCACAGTATTGATTACAAATGGGAGGTAAGGGTTTTAAGAAACCAATTGGGGTTGAGTGGCTCAGTGGATAGATTCAGGCCTGGAAGTGGGTGGTTCAGATCTGGGTTCAGATTTGGCCTCAGGCATGTCCTATGTGACCCTGGGCAAGCCACTTATCCCCAATTGCCTAGCCCTTACTGCTTTTCTGCTTTGGAACCAATACTTATATCAGTTCTAACATAGAACAAAAGGGTTTTAAAAAAATAACATCATTCACATTTTAAAAAGCATACTGTCTCTGGAACTCAGTTTCCATTTCAGACCCTGAAGTAATTGAATGAAATGTTCTTTAAGGTCTTGACCAGGTCTGACATTCAGTGAATCAATCATTTAATGGCAGATTTAGAGCATTAACAGATCTTAGAGCTCATTTGGTCCAACCCTCTTCATTTTACAGATGAGGAAACTGAGGCCCAATAAGGGAAAATAATTCATCCAAGGTTGCACAGGTGACAAAGCCAAGATTCAAACCCAGATTCTTCAGTTCTAAAACCACTGCTCTTTTCTCTGCCTGTCAGTCTTCTATGGGTGAAGACTATCTGACTGGTGCTGGAAACTATTTTCTTCTTAGTCTACTCATATTCACTACTCTCTCCTGAGAGAAGATGTCATACCCAGGCCTTCTGAGTAGTTTGTAAAAATGAATATGCAGAGTGCTAGGCTGTCTTCTACAGGAAATTCTAGCTTTGACATCCAAACTCAAGACCTGGTTCTAATTCTCTTCCTGTTGGGAAAGGGTTCAACAACATGCCTTCTCAGATGCGGAAGAGTACAAATCTATTCTTTCTTTATTGCCTCCTGGGCACCTAGTTTATATCAACTCTTAGAAATGTAGGATTTCAGAGTTTGGAGGGGCCTGGTGTCTGTTACCTTCTTGACAAATGTTCCTTCAACCTCTGCTCCAGTCACTCTTCATGACATACTTTAAAGACCTTTTCCATCCTGGTCACTCCACTGGACACACTCCAGCTGTCAGTGATCCTCCTGAAATATAGCAACTGCTAGACTTCTGAAGTAAAGGTCTAAGGCTACATACTTTGCCCAAGGGGCCTCTTTTATAGGCTTAGCCAGACTGGGTTAGCCCAGGTCAACTCTCCCTTTGCAGAGCTTTGTTTCCCAACAGTCCCTGGCTGGCAGCAGGGCAGTTTTGAAGTGAAAGGAGATCTGGGTGAAAGGGTTCTTCCCAGTGAGTGGCCCAGAGCCCAGAAGAACTCTGGCTTGCTGCCAGCCACTGTCACAGAACTCGGCAGCATTCAGGGGTCCCCACAGCTAGGTGGAAGGCTGAATGGTCAGAGCCCTTCACACTTACCTAGCATGCAGGAGAGCAAGTGTGCATGGAAGAGATGCTTATCTTCTAGTTGCAGGAACATGTAGGATCTTGTGGTGCTGAAGAGAGAGCCCTGGACATAGAGTTACAAGCTTTCCATTCATAGACCAATGGAATGACAGAGCTGGAAGGGACCATAAATCTGAAAGCAAGCCTAGACTCTCAGAATAGTAGGGGGCTTTAGAACATAGAGTCTCAGAGCTATAAGGACAACTCAAGTCAGGTCTGGAAGGGACCTTAGAATGTTGGGAGCCAGATCTAGAAAGAGACTTTTAAATATTGAATGTCAAAACTTGAAGGGACCTTAGTACAGTCATTGCAAGGGCTGAGGAAGCATTGCGTTTTTCTGTTTCATTTATTGATGGAGAAACCGAGGCACAGAGTAGGGAAGGGAGAAGTGACTTGTCCTGTGTCACATGGTCTCATTCCAGCTTCATTGATTCTCAATGTAATCCAGAACAAAATACTCTATCTTGAATTTGATATAAGATCTCTTAGTAAAATGGTGTTTGGGTTTGGAGAATAATTCTTTTGCACCTTAATGCAATGAGGAGTTAAATGATGTAGGTTCTAGAACTATCTTTGCCAATGACTGCAATCTTGAGCAAGTCATTTCATTACTTTGAGCTTTCATTTCCTCATCTGTAAAATGGGAATAAAGAATCCTTTTCCCTATCTACTTCTCAGTATTATTGTAAGGATATGATGAGATACTTTATTATTATACTCTCTCCCTTCCTGGATTGTAACCTCCTTGGGCAAAAACTGTGTTGTTTCTTTTTTGCATAGCTGTTGCTGGCAGTGGAAACTACTTAATTTATGTTTGTTGAATTGAGGGTATATGAAAATGCTTTGTAAGCTATACACATGCAGGGTAGTAATATGATTCAGTGGTTGGCATCATGCAGGTTTCTAAAGAGGGCAATGTTTGCATTGTGTCTTCTCATACTTTGCCTCCCCACTTTGGCATCATCCTACCGGTCCTAGATGGTATCTGGTGCTTTAGCCCTTTCCAGAAATCTTTCTTCCTTTTCATTGATACAAAAGGCTCATTAAAAAAAAAAAACACAACAACTTGGAGAAATGGATGCTACTGGAGTGGTCCTATGAACCATATGAACTCTTTGACCATGCTATCCAGTACTAATGCAAGCCTGGCATAATGAAGAAAGAAAGCATGAGAGCACTGATATAAGTATTTGGAGACTTTGCTTAAATTCCTTTTGTCTTTCACTAACTGGCATGTGACCTTGTGTAACTCACTTCATTTTCCTGGACCATTCCTAGTGGATATGCTAGATGATCCTTAAATCCTTTCAAGGCTTTATTTCCTATTCTTCTTTCAAGTAACATAAAGTTTTAACTTAAAAAAAAAGATGTAGTTGTCTCAAAAAGGATGAGGCACTGATCTTCAAGAAATTTCATGCCCTCTGGACGTCCGAGACTTATTTATTGTTCATTCATCTCAGTCATGTCTGACTCTTCTGGGACTCCTTTTGGGGTTTTCTTGTCAAAGATACTGGAGTAATTTGCCATTTCTTTCCCCAGTTCATTTTACAGTTGAGAAAGAGGCAAGCAGGGTTAAATAACTTGCTTGGGGTCATGCAGCTAGTAAGCACCTAAGGCCAGATTTGAATTTAGTAAGATAAGTCTTTCTGACTCCATTCTAGACACTCTATCCACCTTGCCACCAAGATGCCTCTAATGAGATTTATAGTTGCTCCCAAATTTTACAGTGGAAGAGATAAGATCTTATTATCTAGCCAAAGGCCATCATCACCCTCCCACTTGCCTTAAAGAATGAAGTGATCCTTATGATAAATAATAACAACAATAATAATACCACCACCAATAACTGGCATTTCTGAGAAAGTAACCAAAATGGCCATACTCTTTAACTCATATATCTCATTCCTAGACAGATATCCCAAAGAAGTCTATGATTAAAAAAAAAAAATCAGGGCCCATTTACACCAAAATATTTATAGCAGCCCTTTTTATAACAACAAAGAATTAGAAGCACACATTTACTGTCCATTGACTCCAGCTTTGAGGCACAGAGCTTGGTGTTAGCCATGTAAAGAAAAGAATGAATTCCCTTAACCTGAAAGAACTTAGATTCAAGTAAATACAAGATACGTCTACAAGAGAGATCCATTGACTGGGAAGTGGCTGAACAACTTAAAGTATGTGGATGTATTTGGAATGTTATTGTGCTATGTGTAAGAAATGATGAACATGATGAATACAGAGAAACACAGAAAATCTATATGAACTGATGAAAAGTGAAGCTATCAGAACCAGGAAAACAATCCATACAATAATTAGAATAATGTACATGAAAAGAGCAATCACAAGGCAATCCAGAAGCAATATTGCAAAATTACATTTATATATCTGTTAAAGGTTTGGAAAAAAAAAACCCATTTTACAGATGATATGGACATTGTAATCATATCTTCTCAGTAAGCCTTCCAGGGGAAAGGCCCAAGTAGGACCTTGTATTTCTCTGGCCTTGGGAGAGCTGTGATGTCAGCAGATCCTGGAAACAAAATTGTTTGGAGACAAACTGAGGTTTGTTTGTTTCCTGCTTCTCAAGATCTGTATCTTAGTGATCTAACAGATGGAGGTTTAGATTCTACCAAGCAAAACAAAAGCAATATTTTTCAAGTGCCTCCTGCTTTGAGGCACAGAGCTAGGTACTGGCCATGTAAAGATAAGAATGAATGTCCTTACCCTGAAAGAACTACTGAGGATAAACAGAAAAGTAAATACAAGATAAGTTTAGCAGGGAAAGAATACTACCAGCTAAGGGGGATAGGGAAAGGCTTTAGGGAGGAGATAGCATCTGAACTAAGCTTGAAGAAAAGTAAAATAGGTGGCTTAGAGGATAGAGAGCCAGGCCCAGGGATCAAGAGGTTCTAGGTTCAAATATGACCTCAGATGCGTCCTCCTGGGCAAGACACTTAACCCCAACTCCCTAGACCTTACCACTCTTCTGTCATGAAATCAATGTATGGATTCTAAGATGAAAGTAAGGGTTTTAAAAAGAAAGAAAAGAAAGTAAGGAAGAATTCTTTTTTTTGCTGACCAAATGTCTGTTTATTTTGATATTCTGTCAAATGACACCATTAATACTAAAGGCACCAAATCCATGTTGATAAAAACTCCTGGAAATAAATGAGAAAACTAGAATGACCCTAATGCTTGCAGTCACAGATGACAGTTGAAAACTGACTCCTTACCTAATTTTAAGGCGTAAAATATTACCTAAAGGAAAGTTACCATCAGGAGTGATCTTTCGCATGCAGGAAAAGGGATGGATGAATGAAGAACTTGTGTTAGATTGGTTGAATGTGGTCTGGAGTAGGTGTCCAGGTGCAGAATGCTCGTACTCGACATGTCCAAGAGTTGCGTGAGGAGGAGGAAACCTTGGAAGGAAGGCAGGACTGGGAAGGGGCTGGAAAAACAAACCCTCAGGCTCCCCCGGTGCAGAGCCACAAGCCCAGAGACCTCCAGCCCCAAGAAGGATGCACTGGTATAACCTGGGTTCGCTTCCAACCACAGGAAGAAGGTTCGGCATGGGATAGCCTGTAAGGAAGAATTCTAAGACACAAATGAGAAGGGAGCACAAAGTAGGAAACATCAGGCAAAAACAGAGGTGGGAGATCTCATGCTGAATTCAGAGAATCATTCCATTGGTATTTAGTAAGTACCTTCTCTGTGCAAAACACTGTGCTAGATACTAAAGACAAGAATACAAAGAATGAGAGTCCAGCTGACATTCTAATTGAGGACAGACAACATATAGGCCAATTTGGCCAGAACATAGAGAATGTAAAGGGGAATAGGTAGGCAGGTATCTTCTGTTCTTCAGAACCTTCTATCCTTGTCATTGTCCCTTGGAGGGGGAAGGAATATGGAACAGATATAAAGAATACCCTACAGATAATCATAAGTCCCTTCTCAAGCTTTCCCAGAAGGAACAAGCTCTATCAGTACCAGATTTCTGCTCCCAAAAGTCTTCCCTTTCATCTTGACCCATGTCACTTATTGCTGCTCTGGACACAGAAATAAGATGGTAGCCAACTGAAAATTCTTCTTCCCCAAATACCTGGGAGAGAAAGTCCAGGAATGATGGACTGAGCAGGAATAAAATCCAAGAGCAGGATACTGATCACTGAAATGGACTGGCTAGGGATTCTTCGTTTTCTGGGGTAGTCGTCCTCTCTCCTTTTGGGTGTCTGGGCACACATAGCTGTGTGTGCTGCAACAACAGCTGCTTGGCAGTCAGTGTTGGATTGGAGAATATGGCTTTGTATTCCATACAACTGCACAAGGATTATGACTATGGGGTGTTGTAGAACTAGAACTCCAGCCGCTAATACTTTCTCCCTAAGCTCCCCCAAACTCTTGCATTTATTTTGTCCACATAATATTTATTTATATATGTGATAGATGCAGGATCCCTGAAGGCAGGACTATTGTGTTTTTTGGCTTTGTAGCCCCACCGTCTGGTATAGTGCCCAGTCCATATTATAGTAGATAGAGAATTTTGTCTTTAAACTTTTACCTTTTTGTCTTAGTATCAATTCTAAGACAGATGAGCATCAAGGACTAAGCAGTTGGGGTTAAGTGACTAGCCAGGGTCGCATAGCTAGGAAGTATCTGAGGCCATTTTTGAACTCAGGCCCTCCCAACGCCAAGCCCGATGTTCTATCTACTATGTGGTACCTAGCTGCCCCTATGGTAGATAGATGATTGCCAGTGCCCAGTCTCTACTATAGTAGAGAGGTGATTGTTGATTGATTGATGGGTCTGGGCTGCTTCTTTCCTTTCCTCTGAACTCCCTTGCCATTTCCCTTAGGCTGTGTGATTGTCTTCAAGTATCATGCACTGATTCTGAGTTCCAGGCTCTGCCCTTTTACTGGTAATATGGCTTTGGGCAAGTCATTTCACTGAACAGATATTCCACTTTCTTATCTATAAAACAGGGATGACAATCTTTGCCTTATCTCCGGTACAGAGCCATAGTAAAATTCAGATAACAGTATCTGTGTAAATAGTGAGTATGCTTTAAGCACACGTGGCATTGTAAAGGACTATACAAATTTGAACTAAAATTCCGCTTGATCATTGTCTCTCTGACTTGGCCAAGGGCTGAGGGCTCCTGATTTGGCCTACATATCCCATGATTTGCCCCAGAATGCCTTAGAGTGACGCTGTCCTGATACAGTTCTGAAAGGAGATGCAATGGAACTGTGGGCTAAGGGTTCCCTACCAGTCCTACTGGGGCAGGAAGCAGATGACATTGTGGATGATTTTCAGAACTTAATGGGTCCCATCTCAAGCATCAACATCTTGAGTTCTCTCAGGATTTTTTTTAAACCTTGACCCTCCATCTTAAAATCAATACTGTGTATTGGTTCCAAAGCAGAAGAGCAGTAAGGGCTAGACAATGGGGGTTAAGTAACTTGCCCAGGGTCACACAGCTGGGAAGTGTCTGAGACCTAGGACCTTCCATCTCTAGGCCTGGCTCTCAGTCCACTGAGCCATCCAGCTGCCCCCTTCTCTCAGGATTTGAACTCTCAACTCTCCCATAGCAAGCTTTTCTTTATTGCTACCCCACTAGCTCAATGGCTTCCTTGGACAATTTAATTCCATTCAAATAACATTAATTAAGGACTTAATGTATATAGGTTGCCTGCAATACAAAGACAAAAATAAAACAATTCCTCTTTAGGATCTTTGATTTTTGCTGGGCTCCTCTCTTCTCTCTGGGCCCTAGGTTCCTCCTCTATCAATGAGAGCACCAGACTGATGAATCTTTGAGGCCATTCCACAGTTGTTTAACACCCTAATAGGTGTGCCTTTCCATGATTTATTTGATGGGGACAGATTTCCTGTGAATTCAAAGGAGGGCTGGACTAGTGTAATTTGAATCTAGTAGTCTTGGACCTCAAGATGAGCTAATTTGCGCAGCAGGCTTTGCAGCTAACAATAGCCGACATGGACTTGTTTCCCCTGACAACATCGAGGGAGAGCATGACCTGAGTCTTAATGAATTTAACTTTTTGTTCACTGTGAAGAAGCAGAGAACAGGCTCTTGGGCAATCCCCTTCCCCAGGGTCCTACAGGATGTCATTCCTGGGGCAGATGCCTGCTCAGAGCAACTGGTGGCAGTCATAGAAATGGGACAGAATACAGCCTTTGGCAGGGTTTTTTTTTTTTTTAAACCATAAAACTTGAGTTTTCCACTGGCTTGTCTTAAGTGGTGAGCTGTTAATATTTCTTGTTTTCTAGCCCCCTCTGATGGCTGGGTCAGGAGTGGCAGATGGATCTGTTTGCCCTTGTTGGGGGAGCTTCCTGAAAGGGGGGGGGCAATGGAAAGAACTGAAGACTAGGGTCCTGGAAACATGGGTTCTAGACTGATTTCTGCTATTCACCCATTTTCCCTTTGGGCAGAAAAACTTCCCCTTTGTGGGCTACCTGCCATAGGAGGAGTTTAGATTAGATGGCCTCCATGTCCTAAAGTCACTTTCGGTGGACATTCTGTATTTTAAAGTCATTTCAGCCTAGATCTGTGTCCTAAGATCCTTCCACATCTAAAAAAATAATAACTAGATGTTCTGTATCTGGAAAAGGATTCATTCCTAATGCATTCTCTGGGGGTGGTACATTGAAGGGAAGCATCCATGACTCACTTGTCTGGGGGCTGTTTACATTAGATCCACCAGGGTGGAGTGTTGAATGAGGAAGACTCTTCTTCAGAAGCAAATCTTAGGGGCCTAATATGTCTTGGGATTGACAGATCCCAAAGTTTCTAAAGAAACACACTTTACACATGATAAGTTTGATTTCTTCTTGCTGCAGATAGGGATTAAGCTAGGAGACATCTTGAGGTCTTTTCTAGCCATGAGATTCTTTTGACTCCAAGAATCTGCTCCAAAAGCCATTTTCCCCCCCAAATTAATCTAATTGAAAATCCTGAATTGCTCTTGACCCTGAGAAAAGAGACCAGTGAGTGTGTGTGTGTGAGTGTGAGTGAGAGTTATTGGGGGAAAATCCCAGGCCTTCTATTCATAGCCAGAGCCTAAAGTCACATGGTTCAGGGTGTTCTCAACTACTTGGCACCGGGGGATATCTCTGGGGCTTCTAATGTAACTGGGCCAATCAGAGAACTTGATTTCTCCGGCCTCCTTCATGGCAGGTGCCCTAACGTGAACCGGAGAGGCCTGGCCTGGGAAGAGGCCAGATGCTTGAAATTCCCTTCTAACTTCCAGCCTGCTGCTCCAGAGAACAAGCCCAGGGCCAAGTGGAAAAAGCAAAATAAAGCAAAGCCTTCCCTCCTCTCATCCGTGGGGACTTCCCGGGGCAGGGACGGGAGAGCAGGGATGGGGAGGCAGAGGCACCCCAAGGCACTGAGTCCCACTGAGGCACTTGGACTGCAGTTAGGAGTCCCAGCTTTACTCTCATTTGGCTTCTTTGCTTTCCAAAATCTTAAACTTTCCTTGATGGGTGGTCCCAGAGGAATCCGAGTTATGCGAGTAGATGATTCTCAGGGGGCTCAGGGGAATTGCCAGTCATGTGCTGATCCCAGAGGCGCATCTGTTTGTTTCCTCTCTAGTTCTCCCTTCGGGTCACTAGGAGGATTATGTAGGAGTATCTCTCCGTGGAGCCTGGCAATGCCAGTTTGGATTCTGCTCAGGACCAGTTTCTCACAGAAACAGACCCTAGGCCACAGCAGCCTATAGATCCTAATATATCTGAGGATGGTCAGTAGAGGACTATTCCACTCTTCCCCTGTGAACAACTTGGTCTGTTTCTGGAAATGCTTTTCTTGTTCCAACATGTTTCCCCAGGCACTGGCATGGGGGACATGAGCTCCAATGAGGTTGATACTCTTGGACATCTATGCTAATGCCCTACATCTCCATCAGAAAGGGACCCTCTTTATGACTCTGTATATTGTTATATAATATATAAATATATTTCATCTTAATTTATATTATACAAATTTTGTAAAATATAAATTATATACAATATATTAAAATATTATAATATATTAATAAGTATAAACACATTATATTTATGCTTCTTTTTCTCTACTCTAGTCCCAATAAAGGGAGAACTTTTAGACTTACAAAAGGACCCCTCTAAACCAGACACCTCTGGGCATTTGAATTGGATGGAGACACCAAACTTTTGTTGTGTACATGTAGGACCTTTTTTCCCCTTAAACCTTTACTTTCTGTCCTAAGATCAGTTCTGAGTGTTGGCTCCAAGGCAGAAGCGTGGTAAGGGCTGGGAAATTGGGGTTAGGTGGCTTGTCTGGGGTTACACAGTTAGGATGTGCCTGAGGTCAAATTTGAACCCAAGACCTCCCTTTTTCATGCCTGAGTTTATCCACTGAGCTACCCAGCTGTCACTACAAGTGGGACTTTTGTATTATTTAGAAAGAGGGCCTGACTGTAAAGAACAGTCTCATAGAGTTCCTAAATTTGTTTAGGGTTTCAGATTGGGCTTAGAATAAATCCTGCAAATGATTTTGCAAAAGAATCACAGAATCTCAGGTGGAAGTGATATCAGAGGTCATTTAATTTTACCCCAACCCAAATTGATGACTCTCAGTATTCCTTTGAAGATCATTCAGTTACTGGAGGGTAACTCTAACCCACTGCTGTGCTCCCCAGCTGTCTCAGCTTTTTCTCATTGAGGTTCCCTGAGTCTGAAGACTGACATGAAGCCTGACAGATTCACCTCTTGCCTCCACACTCTATAACTAACAATTAGCCATGAAACTTCATAAAATGAGACAAAGAGCTCTGGCCTTGGAGGTAGGACTCCTGGTTTTAGTCTGATTTCTACCCTTCAAGTTTCTTGTGTGGTCATAGGTAAGATTACCTCTCTTCTCGGTCTGAAGGATCAGACTAGATTATCTCTAAGGTCCCTGACAGTATTCTTTATTCCAAACACATTCTGTGTTCCAAAGTCTCTTCCAACTCTGATGTTCTATTATTGTGGACCCTGGCACCACGAATACCACTGAACTAATTAATTACTCTTTGGGGAAAGCCCAACTCGTGATCCTGAACTTTCGGTTCCACATATTTCTAATCTAGTAAAATTAGCTGATAGCCTATTTGTGATGGAATCCCACTCCTTGTTAGACTTTTTGTACCCCCCCCCCCCATTCCAACATCCTCTATTCCATTCACAGGGGGGAAGATCCACTTTTTTTTTTCTGATCCTCTGATGATACAACATGAATGGTCAAGGTGTATATATGGAAGAGTGGTGTGGGTGGGACATAAGATTTCCATGACAGCTGCTTATCAGACTGCATCTGATAACTCAGAGAACATTTTGTCCCAGATCCTTCATCTCTTTCCACTTGCAGATGGGAAAACTGAAGCCTCAAGTTATGGAAATGATTTGTCTAATGTCATAAAATGAGTTAGGGTCAGAGGCAGGACTGAACCAGGTTCCCTAACTCTTAACCTATTCCCTACATATTGCACTGCCTCTGATCAGCCTGTGTATCTTGGCCAGCCCTAGGTGAGGCTGGAGGATTGTTCCTTGCCCTTCTGTACTGTGAGCATTTTCCTTTTTATGCAAAGAAGGAGAAGCTATACTTAATTGGAGGCAAAGGTAGCAGAGGAGTAGGTAGTGATGATCATTTTGGAGGAGAGGCTGGCCCCCGTTTATCTCGATAAACAAGCCAAGATATTGGATGCCTGTCATTAGCTCAAGTGTGCTCCTTGAGGGTAGGTCTTCACATTTGTTCTCTCTACAGGCACTGAATCTTGACTGTGTATGTCAAATCCAGAATGAGGGATGTCCTGTTCCTCGGTGCCATAGTTAAGAGTACAGGGTTGACTTCTGGCCTCTTCATTTTTGGAGGGGAAGGAGGATGGCATTGACAAGATAATAGAGCATATCTTAAAAGGGTTTAACCAGGGTGCCAAAAGTCCTTGTGATCAAGCAGCTTGAATTGGTTGAAGGAAATTAGGATATTTTTAGTCCAGAGAAGGGAAGACTTAGGGGGAAATAGGATATCTGTCTTCAAGAATTCATTTGAAGGGCTATCATCCAGAGGAAGGATTAGAGTTGTTCTGTTTAACCCCAAAGGACAGAACTAGGAGCAATGAGTGCTAAGGGAAAAAATTCAATATAAGGAAGCATTTCCTGATAATTAGAACTGTCCAAAGGATCAGCATGTGGAACCAGTGTTCCCTATCAGAACAAGTGTTGCAGGAAACTGGTTCTATCCAGAATGAACCAGACTGTGACATGCTTCAGAGTTTTTAGTGACTTTTTAAAAATGGAGGGGTGTTAAGAGGGCGGATTCTAATTCCTGAGCACAGAATCTGAGTGTAAATGCCTGTACTCTTGACCTTATTATTTAAGTAAATTGTGACTCATGCTTTAGAGATTCCTTTTTATCTTTATCAGCTATATGAACAGGTGCCCCTTCCTTCTTCTGAGCTGCCGACTTCCCATCTGTAAAATGGGCTAGATGATCTTTAAGCTCTAACATTCACTGATTGTCATTCTCCTCTCTTGAGATCCCTTTTTTCTTCTCCCATGCTCCTCCCTTTGTAGAGTGCATTTGACAGACCAGAATTCAGAGGGTCAGACTCTACAGATAATCCTTTCTGTCTGTCTTAATTGATTCAGATAGGTGTTGATAAATCCCCTTAGAGTGAAATCCCAATTCTGTGAAATGGATGGGAAACAGAAACATAGAAGAAGCCCCAGACTGGAACTAAGGAATTTCCTAGGAATCATCTAGTTCAACTCCCTTATTTTGTTGGGGAGGAAAGCAAGACCAAGAAAGGAAAAGAGGTTTGTCTAAGGTCACCCAGCCCGGGGGGGGGGGGGGGGGGGGGGGAGGCAAGGAAGGATATGGGGAGAAAGGGAAGTGACTTCTTCTACTTGTTCCCAGAGGACTGACCTAGAAGCAATGGGTGGAAGTCAGTCCTGGGAAAGCCAGGACTAAAACCCAAGTCTCCTGACTCCTTGTCTAGAGTCCTAAGATTACTCTATTAAAAAAGGGTTATTTGTAAAAGTGGGGATTGACTTCAGGTCCAAGTCAGCAGGGTTTCTCTGGAACATAGCCACCACCAGCTGAGTGTCAGACCTCGGGCAAGCTCTCCTGTCAGCAGGTGGGGCCCAGTTCTCTCCTGGTCTGAATTATTAGAACCAATCAATGTAGAACTCTGGGATTAGGGCAGAAGCCATGGTAGGTTAGGAATTTTAGTACCATCCAGAGGGTCAGAATGTCATAGAATTTGGAGCTGGAAGGGACCTTATAGATCATTTGGTCCAACCTCCTCATTTTACAGATGAGGAAACTCAAACTCAGAGGCTCGCCTTGTCCAAGGTCACACAGGGATTAAATAGCAATGAAAAGATTGGAATCCAGCCTTTCTGTGCCTAAATCTCCTGGTCTTTTCCAGGGTACCCCACTGGCTGCAGAGCCTGGTTAAGCCTACTCTAAGCCAGCAAGTCCAAGTGTTTCTCCCTAGTACATTTAGCCTTCCTTACTTGTTCTGCCTTCTTCTCTCTTAGGGGTAAGGGGCTGAGGGTGCCCCTCAGCCACCTACTAGAAGATGGGGGAGAAAAGAGAGGGAGGAAGGTAACTGGGAACATCTTAGCCACCTTATTCTGGGGGGAGGGGGGGAAAGATCTAAAAGAGAACAACTAAAATTGAATTGAGGAGTTATTAGGCAAGCTAATATGCTACCAGAATGTTTAAAGCATATTCTAGCTGGAGGTCCTTGAACCTTGGTTGCCAGGTAGAATTGAATCCTGGAGCTTTTATTCCACAGAACTACCATCTCTATTAAAGGCATATTCAATGATAGCTTACTCTTATAGAACACTTTACAATTATGAAGTGCTTTGCCTCAATATCCTATTTGATCACCATCACAGTCTTGGAATATTAATGTAGTAATATATGTGTGCATGTGTACCTTAATGCTAGGAAGACTTGAGTTCAGATCTTGCTTATAGGACTGGAATGGACCTTGGAAATAATTTGCTCCAGGCCTCTCACTTTACAAAGAAGGAAAAGGATATGCAGAGAGTGAAGTCACTGGCCCAAAGTCTTACAGTGAGTGACCAAGCGAAAACTTCCTTAATCTGAACCTCTTTGGATTGCTTTCCTCCTTCCATTTTTCCATCCTTCCTTCCGTTCATCCTTCCTCCCTCCCTCCCTCATCTCCTCCCTCCTTCCCTTCTGTCTTAGTATCAATTCTAAGATAGAAGAATGGCAAGGACTAATTCTCTGATTTATTAGTAATTTGAATTTGGAGTCAAAGGACCTGGGGTAAATTCTGGCTCTGCTTTTGATACTACCTGTCTAACCTTTACTTAATCTTCCTGGCATCAGTTTCTTCATCTTTAAAATGAGGTATTAGACTAGATGACCTCTAAGGTCCCTTCCAACTTAAAATCTATGAACCTGTGAACCCAGGTATCTTTATTTTCAGGAAACTGACAGTGGGGTAGCTAGGTGGTGCAGTAGATAGAATGCCAGGCCTGGAGTTAGGAAGACTCATCTTCCTGAGTTCAAATCCAACCTCAGATACTTATTAGTTGTGTGACCCTTGGCAAGTCACTTAACCCTATTTGTCTCAGTTTCCTTATCTGTAAAATGAATTGGAAAAGGAAATGCAAACCATTCCTGTATCTTTGCCAAGAAAACCCTTAAATGGGGTCATGAAGAGTCAAGACACAATTAAAATGACTGAGCAACAACAAACTGGGGGGGGGGGGGGGAGTCACCTGCCTACACAGTCAATGAGGGTTGGAGTTGGAGATTCAAGCTCTGACTTTCAATCTCCAAAAACTCAGATTCTTCCAGTACTGTATTCCATTCTGCCCACACACTGCTTTTTCCTTTTTTCTGCTTTGCTACATCAAAGCTTTCAGAAAACATTTTGTCTTTGTTAGAGCAGACAATGGGTGAATTGATCAGAGCTGCCACCTGTTTGCCACTGGCTGGGGTTGGTCTAGCCAGCCTCCCTCTTCAGACTCCAGTAAGCTGCTTCTGACCCAGGCTTGACCTTCTATGTCCCTCCCCTTTCCATTTTCTGGGGACCCCAGCCAAGGTCTCTCTCTGTAACTGTGGCCTGGGCCGCATATACCCCCCAAATTCCTCCCCTTCCTTTCCTCCAGCTTCAGTTTTTTTTATTTGAAAAGACTGAGAAAGGGGATGAGCAGATTATTGGAGTAAATGGGTTTAGTGGAGGCAGCATTTTGCTGGGCAAAGCCTACTCCTGTTCTAACAGAATCATCCCTTCCCGCCCACTATATATAAGCAGCTGCCTGAGCCCAGTTTCTATGAGGCTTTGCACACTTTCATGAAAAATTAAAAAAAAAAAAAAACACTTGGGGGGGGTGATGTGGTTGCAAAGTACTTCCTGCTTGTCTTCTATGAAACTAGGCAAATTGGTTGGAGGCTATTTCTTCATGGAATGCAGAAGGATTTCAACCATGAGCTGATTCATAGGAGAAGCATTTTCTTCTAGAGCTTAGAAGTTCATGGTGAGAAGATAACAGGAGAGGGAATTAGCTTTAATTTTTTTTCCTCAAAATTAATTTTATTTGTAAAATTTGGAACTTAACAAACACCAAATAAAATGAGCATTTCCATATAAATATATATCTAAATACCTATTCTATATGGTTTGCTTTTCTTTTTAAACAATAAATTCAACATGTAACTTTCAAAGCTTTCCTGTTCTCTGTGATTCTTTCTCACCTTCTTTCTGTTCTCTTTTTTGCATTTTCAGAAGTTTCAATGACCAATTTTTTTCCTTACCCTGTCCCTACATGCCATACTCCCATCTCCCAGCCTCACAAAAAGTAAAAAATCAAAATACTTTATCATTGTTTTCTCTGACAAAAACAAATTCTCTTATTGACTGTAGCCAGAAACATGTGTCTCATTCTGAACCCCTGAGTCCATAACCTTGGTTAGGAAATGGGGAACATGTGTCCTTGGAAACATGGTTGGTCATTGCATTGGCCAGAATTTCTAAATAAAATTCTTTTTCTTTACAGCATTGTTAGTGTAGAAATTGTTCTCCTGGAGTAGTGAGCTTTTAAAAAAAACATTCTCCCTACTAGTAACTTGCCCAGGCTCACACAGCTAAGAATTCCCATTGTATTTTCATAGCTCTTAGAATTTACAAGCTGAAAGAACCAGAGAGAGTTTGCTTTTTCATTTTATATATGCATATATATATATATATATAAATATATATATGTGTATATGTGTGTGTGTGTGTGTGTATTTTAATGGTTAGTTTAAATTTTAATGTGAATTAATGGCATCAATAGAATTAGAGAATATCTATCTTTTCCAAGCAGCACAGTTGTGTTGTTGTTCAGTTGTATTTGACAGTGTGTGACTCCATTTGGGATTTCTTGGCAAAGATACTAGAGTGGTTGGCCATTTCCTTTTCCAGCTTATTTGAGAGATGAGCAAACTGAGGCCAACAGGGCTAAGTGACTTGCCCAGATTTGAGCTCAAGAAAATGAGTCTTCCTGATTTCAAGCCTTGCATTCAGTTGCCCAAGCCATGCAATGAGATTCTTCAGTGTGATGATGAAAGTGACTTCATCTTTTCAAGACTTGCTTTTCCTTTTCCAACATATACAAGCCCACACATCTCTCTTTTTGTGCACTGATTTTGTGATTCATTGAATGCTAGAATTTCATCTAAGAAATGGTTAATTTTATGGAATGGGTAATGAGAACAACCTCAAAAATTTGTAGGTTAAATTAAGACTCTTAGGGTCCCACAGTGGCAACATGCATGTTCTTCAGTGGCAGTATGAAGGCTTTGGAAAACTTCAGCTGACCAATGCCATGATGCACAGGTTTACTATAGGTTGTACTCTTGAGAACTAAGTGCTTTTGTCCGTCGTGATGCACATGAATCCAGAAGATGACAAGGCCTTGTTTAACCTATATCCCAATCTGTGAGATCTTGGGGCTCATTGGCTAATAAGGGCTATGGAGGGCAGACAACTAGTTGTCCTGCCAGCAATGTACCTGCCAGAGGAACTACAATACATCTGACTACTTCTCCATGATTCTTGGATGTATTTATAAGGACCCATCTTGGCTTACCACCTGCTGGCTATTGCCAACTAGAAAAATTAGATGTTGTCTTAATGAATTATTGAATTCAATATAATACTTATTGCATTCAATAAAATTTTATCCAACTTCCTCATTTTGTGGGTTTGGAGATGGAGGTCTACAGAGGTTAAGTGATTTGCTTAAAGTCACATTGGGAGTAAATAACTGAGCCAGCATTCAAACCCAGGATTGTTTTTGTTGTTGCTGTTGTTCAGTCATTTCTATTTGAGGTGGGGTTTTCTTGGCAAAGATGTTGGAGTAGTTGGCCATTTCTTTCTCCAGCTCATTCTACAGATGAGGAAATTGAGACAAACAGGGTTAAGTAACTTGCCCAGGGTCATACAGCTAAGAAAATGTCTGAGGTCATATTTGAACTCAGGTCTTTTTGATTCCATATCCAGCTCTCTATCCACTGCTCCACTCAGCTGCCCTAACAACAACAACTATAACAACAATGAATTAAGCCAGCATTCAAACCCAGATGGCCAATTCTAACTCCAGCACTTTTTCCCCTAATTATTCACTAACTAATTCTAACTATTCACTAAGTCTTTACATCATTAACAATAAAATCTGGGAACTGGAGTGGGGAAAGAAGGGAAAGAGGGACTGAAGGAGGGCCTGGAGTAGGGAGACCAGAGGGGAGGAAGGGAGATGAGGGAAGGGAAGAGAAGACTGAACAGGAGAAGGAAAAGAACTAGAGGGATAAAGAAGGGAGGACACTGAAAGGAAGGAGAGGACTAGAGAACAGTGGAAAGGAGAGGGGAGGGGAAGGGAGGAAGGGAGCAGATGGGGAAACATAGGGAGTTTCCACAGTACTGCAGTGCAGATCTGAGCGAGGAAGATTTAAGGGGAGGGTGAAAGCTGAACGGCTCATAACCTTCTGAGGCAAGCCCAAACTGGTGCGTGGGTTCTGAGGGGGCTGTAGCTAAAGCTTTTTTCATGAGACCTGCAGAGCCGAGCTGATCACACCCTCAGTCAGTCATCTTCCCCTTTCTTAAGAAGTGTCTCTCTTTCCTGGAAGAGGCCCAGTTTCATTGTATGTCCCCAAGACTGAGAGGAAATCTTTGGTTTTTACTCCAGAGGACACCCTGAGCTCAGGTGGATTCCAGACAGTGATCGATTGGAATCTGTGGGAAGCACTGGAGAGGCAGGCAGGAATGACATGTCTGAAACTGTAGAAAACCCTTCTTACAGTATAGGAAAGAGGACTAGAAGGCAGCTGCATCCCTGTAGGCTGCCAGGCTTTAACAGACCATCTGTGCCTGGAGAGGAGGGAGGACCCTAGACTATAACCTGCTGGAGGCCAGGGTTAGATAATTATGGATTTTTTTTTTTTTGGCTTTGTGCCTCCTGGTATATCTCCCCACCCCCCATCCCCCCACCCACACCCTGACCTGTGATTTAATTGGTGAAGAGAACTCCTGGTTTAGGAAATTCTGTCCACTGTGGCAGATTGTCAACTCATCTGTAACTTGGAGCCCTCCAAAGATGCCTAGCGGCCCTTAGAGGTAAAATAACTCACTTATGATCCCTGGCTAGCATGCATCAGAAGCAGGACTTGAATTCAGGTCTTGTTGATATGGATGCCAGCTCAGTAGTGACTAAGTTTGCTAGCGTTTCTCCTTGTTCTTAAGAGTTAATGTTTATTGAATTGAAATGAATGTAAAATGAAACTGAAGATCATCTAGTCTAACTTTTCATTAAAAAAATTATATTGGAAAACTTTATTTTATGCAATGCGGGCTAGCTGGATATAGCCTATATGATTACAGTTTTGTTAGCAACATTGAAAGCATCATAACTTGGGATAGGCAGAACACTGACCTTTTCTCCATCAGGCTGAATCCATGCAATTGACTGGCTTCACAGATGCCTTAAAGCTTCCTTATAGTTTGTTGGCCTTGACATCCACAGTGAATGGTCCTGACCACACTAGGGTGTGGTCCTCAATCTTCTTCAGAGCTGACTGTGAAGGGGAACTTTATAATAGCACAGTGTTCAAGCTTGTTCCTCCTAGGGGCACTTTTCTGAGGGTAACTGGGCTGCTTTTGAAATATCTTGGGTTTCAAGAAGGGGGAAGAGGGGCCAGCTGGATAGCCCAGTGGATTGAGAGCCAGGCCTAGAGATGGGAGGTCCTAGGTTCAAATGTGACCTCAGACACTTCCCAGCTGTGTGACCCTGGACAAGTCACTTAACCCCCATTGCTTAGCCCTTATTGCTTTTCTGCCTTGGAACCAATATCCAGTATTGGTTCCAAGGCAGAAGGTAGGGGTTTAAAAAAAAGGGGGGGAAGGGAAGGAATAAGCATTTTTCTAGCACCTACTATGTATCAGGCACTATGCTAAGTGCCTTATCAATATCATCTCATTTGTTACAACAACTTTGTGCAGAAGGAATTAATATTATTCTCATTTTACAGTTGAGGACACTGAGGCAAGCAGAGGTTAAGTGTCTTGCCTAGGGTCAGCCAGTAAGACAGATGTTAAGTATCTGAGGTTAAATCTGAATTCAAGTCTTCCGGACTCTAGTCTCAACGCCAACCATTGGGAAATCCCTTAGCTGGGTGAGAGATGTTTGAATTTTCTTCTTTTGTGACTGCATATACCCTTCAACATTGCCTTCTTGGCCTTCAGAGTCTCTGACCTGGCTTCTCTCTTGGAGTCAGAGAGACAACTATTTCCTTCTTTGCCTTTTGCTCAGTCTTGGAGCAAAACCCTTCATTTTACATATGGCAAAACAGAGACAGAAAGGGACTGGATTGTAATGGGGCAGAAGGGTCATTTGTTTTTTAGGATGTCTCTGCCACTCTGGCTATGAGGCTTACTCACTGTGGCTGACCCAGGCCAAGGTTCCTTTTCCCAACCACATGAAAGCCTTCCACCAGCCAGGCCTCATTACCACACGCAAGCAGGATGCACTTAGCTGCATCAATCAGACTGGGAGCTTCAGCAGAGGTCATGATAATGCTCACAAGGGCAAAAAATAAACTTTCTGCAAGCTAAGAGCCTTCATGTGCCTTCTTAACCTAAGCTTAGCCTTCTTCTGTTTCCTAAGCATCCTGATTAGCATTAAGGAGTTGATGGCCCATTTTGGGGCTGTCAGTCTTGGGGATTGAATGGTAATGGGTGAAGGAATTGGAGCAGTGTCTACTGCAGAGGGCAGAGGTGCAGTCAGTCTCACATGCCTGCACAGAATTAGAATCACAAAATGTTAGAAATCAAAATGACCTCTCAGAGATCTTTCAGGCCAACCTCTTCACTTCATATACAAGAAAACAGGTCTTGAGAAACAAGAGATTTACCCAAGTTAAATCACAGGGACCCATGATTTCTTTGGTATAGTCCAATGATGGAAAACCTATGGCATGAGTGACAAAGATGACATGCAAAGTGCTTTCTGTGGGCACAAGGGCCACTTCCCCCTCCCCCAAGTTCATTACTAGAAAGGCAGAGAGATTCTGGTGGAATTGCTCCCTTCCTCTTCTCCATTGTTCTTGACAGCAGCTTTTCACATCTCTGCGCCTCTGCCCAGCAGCCCAATGAAACTACACAGGTGGTAAGGTGGGCATCTTACAAGCAGCAGAGCTGGAGGGGAGCAGAGCACTCAGGCAACTCTCCTCCCCCTTTCCACAGTGTCTCTTATCACTTGCCCCTCTGCTTAGCAGCCCAATGGGAGCACTTCCTCCCCTGTCTGGAGTTTGCCATCACTGGCATAGGGAGTGCCTGGGTGACAGGAGATTTCTTTCACCAGTGTCATTCACACTTTTCTATATTCTGCAATGAGAGTTGTCTATAGCTGAGCTTTGAGACTCAAATGGAAACAAGGAGCCACTAGCCTGTACATGGGGATCCTTATGGGTGCACAGTGACTTAGAAAATCACATATTAACATTATCCATATAGAACTTGCTCAGACATTGCATCTTGGGCTATCACGTCATCCTGGCTTTCGCCTTGCCATTGGATTTTGACTCTGGAAAAGAGAGCAAGGTTGACAACTTTGTGTAACTCTGTCTCACTTATATACAATTCATGCACAAGTCCAGACATCCCCTGGTGATGTCATTGGCCCTCTTTGAAACAAAGAATGAACAGTAGCAACCACAGAAACCCTCTTAGAAAGGATTCTTAGGTTCCCAGACTGTCTCAAAAATATCTATTATAATGTGCCTTAAGTACTCCTTTGTTTACAATGATTTACTGTCCTGGGTGTTAGTTTCTTATCTGTGAAATAAGGGAGTTAAACTAGATGGTCTCTGAGGTCCATTTCAGCTCCAAATTGAGAATTCTGCAGTAGATACTTAATATACATAATGTTATTTTCTGCTGCTGAACTTGTGTGATAAATTGGCTTCTGTGTGTGATACCTGTGAACTGAACTACTCTGAATAACATTGTTTCCATGTGACAATGTGGCAAACTAACTTTTGGAACATGACAGGCTGAAGATGGTTTCCACTCCCACTTTGGATTGTCAACTAGATGTAAGGGTTCTGCTTCCGCAGTTGTCAGAGAATCACAGCTCTAGAGATAGAAGGTAATGGAAGGTACTTCACAGAGCAGTAGAAGGTGCTTTAAAACTAATTTGACCAGGACAGCTAGTTAACTCAGTGGAGAGAGCACCAGGCCTAGAGTCCTGGATTCAAATGTGGATTCAGATTCTTCCTAGCTATGTGACTCTAAGCAAGTCAACTGACTCCAGTTGCCTAGCCCTTATTGCTCTTCTACCTTGGAACCAATATTCAGTATTGATTCTAAAACAGAAAGTAAGAGGATTTTTTAAGAAACCCAACTTGACTAGTGCTCATTAATGGCTACTTCTTGCCATCTGAGCAGTTCAGACCAATTCCTCATCTTCCCTCTACTTTTCACAGATATAAAGTGAACCATATGGTCCTCTGCCAAGGGATCCCTGCTCTTTCAGAATATACTAGGACAACAATGCACCAAACTCAAATGAGGCAGGCTCCAAGTTAGAGTGACTCTCATCACTGGGTAGTAGATAAAGGTATCTCAACAGGATTAATTAATCAGTAAATATATTCTTATTGTCTGGTCATTTTTTAGTCGTGTCCACCTCTTTGTGACCCCCTTTGATGTTTTCTTGGCAAAGATACTGGAGTAGTGTGCTATTTTCTTCTCCAGCTCATTTTGCAGAGGAAGAAACTGAGGCAAATAAGGTTAAGTGACTTCCCCAGAGTCACAAAGCTAATAACTATCTGAGGCCAAATTTGAACCCAGGAAGATGAGTCTTCCCGACTCTGGGTCTTGTACTTTATCCACTGGACTAGCTAGCTGTTCCAAAACATTTATTAAGGGCCTAATCCAGTACAAGTACTGAGCTAAATCACTGAGGATACAAAAAGTAGCAAAGGACAGTCTGCTTTAGGGGCAGCTTAAGTGGCTCAGGTGATATAGAAAGCCAGGCTTAGAGACAGGAGGTCCTGGGTTTCAAATGTGGCCTCAGACACTTTCTCGCTGGACAAGTCACTAACCCCAGTTGCCTAGCCCTTACCACTCTTCTAACTGTTACTTGTATTATCTAAATCCCAAGGTAAGGGGTTAAAAAACCAAACACTCTGCCCTCAGGAAGCTCACAGTCTAATGGAGAAAGCAACAAATAAACAAATGCCTGCAAACTAGCTATTTAGAGTATAAATAGGAAATAGCCTAGAGAAGGATGGTATCAAAATGAAAAGGGGTTGGGAAAGGCTTCCAGAAGGAGATGGGATTTTAATTGGAATTTAAAGGAATTCTGGGAAGCCAGGTGGACTCAGTAGAATTAACTATGTGTCTGGACCCATCTGCCCTCCTCTGTAAAATGAGGGACCTGGACTAGAGGACCTTATAAGGTATTTTTCAACTCCAAAGCTCTGTTCCTTTAATATCTCTTGACTTTTTTCACCACTGCTTTAGGGGTGTCATTCATGAAGCACTTTTTGACCTTTATCTAAGGGGACATATTGCCCAAATTAGGAGGCACACATCACCTTTGCCTAGCGCATCAAATCCAGACTTCTCAGCTTGGCATTCAAAGCTCTAGAAAATCTAACCCTGCCCTGCCCTTCCAACCTTATCATTCACAACTGCCTACACATACAACCTCTACTCCAGTAAACTCTGCTTTTCCTAGTTTCCTATACCTGGCAAGCCTCTCTCCTTCCTCCTTCTAAAGGATTATGCTGTTCCTTTTGTTTGGAATGTCTCTCCTTCAGCTCTGGATTCCTTTGTCTTTTTTTTTTCTTTTAGAAGTATCTGAGGGTTAGTGACTCTATTTGGGGTTTTCTTGGCAAAGATACTAGAGTAGTTTGCTGTCTTCTTCTCTAACTCATTTTGCAGATGAGGAAACTGAGGCAAATGGGATTAAGTGACTTGCTCAGAGTCCCACATCTAGTAAATGTCTAAGGTCAGATTTGAACTCAAGAAGATGAGTCTTCCTGTCTCTAGGTTGAGTGCTATATTCATTGTGACACCTAGCTGAGTTTGGAAAAGATACTGGAGTGGTTTGCCATTTCCTTTCTCAGCTCATTTTACAGATGATGAAACTGAGGCAAACAAGGTTCAGGGTTTGAGACCAAATTTGAATTCATAAAGATGAGTCTTCTTGTCTACTACAACCCAATTCCTTACTTTATTTTTAAAGCTCAGCTCAAATTCCTTATTCCATGAATCTTTCTCCATTCCCTCAGGTCACATTGGTCTCTGTACTAGACAATCTAGCACTGATTATTAAAAAAAAGTCATTTGCCACTTGACCTCATTCATTTGTTCTACCAAAAAGAACCCCCAATGTTAAGTGAAACGATGTTGCAGGGGACAGCTAGTTGCATAGAGACCAGGTTATAAATGGGCACTTTGTTGAATAACATCACAGTGGGATTTTGTAACACTGCAGTGGTATTTGGTTGTTGAGGTCTTAGCAGTGTTCTTGCAAAAAGCTGTTGGGACAGATTTATGCAGGTTATACCTGTACTGTCTTGCATGGTTCTCTAATTGTTTTATGTATACATGATGTCACCTCAACAACACTGTGAACTCCTTAGAGTGGCTGGAATGCAGCTTGAAGGACATGGATATATAAGGCAGAAGACCTGGGTTCCAGCCCCAATTCTGCTCAGTTGTGTCACTCCTCAGGGGCTCAGTTTCCCCATCTCTTAAAGTAAGGGAATCATAGGATTTAGAGCTGGAAAAGAACTTACATGTCATCTAGTTCAACCTCCTGTTTTTATAGATGAGAGGCTAAACAGTTTTCTTAAGGTCACAAAAACAATTAGTTCTAGATTTGGAATTTGATATCAGGTCCTCTGACTCCAAATCCAGGATTCTTTCTTTTCCTATATTAATACCCACCTGAGGCAGTTGGACTATATCAGGGAGGTTCTTAACCTAAGGTCTGTGAACACTTTTTTTTTTAAGCACTTTGGATAACTTTCAATATATTTGGTTTCCTTTGTAATTTCACGTGTTTTATTTATGCATTTAAACACATTATTTTGAAAGGAATTGGGGAGTAGGAGGACATAGGCTTCCCCAGACTGCCAAAGTTGGGCTTTGACACACACAAAAAGAAACACTGAAAACAACGAGCATATCCCATCAGCCTCTAGCTCTCCATCCTGCTACTTCTTCCCCATCTTCCCTCCCACATCCCCTCTTCCCCATATGTAATAGCAAACACCTTTTGTATTGGACTTCTGAAGACTCTACTTCCCTCCTCTCTCATATCTAACTGGCCTCAAGGTGTGCTTCTTAATTTGTCATCTGCTTTGCTGCCCCAGAACACATGATAACACTTACGTTTTCTCATTCATTGATTCATATCATTCAAGGGCTTCTTTCAGTCTAGGAATTCTAATCCTTTTGTATTCACTGGGCATATATACTCAATAAATATTTGACTCAATCACCTTGTTGTTTCAATTATTAGAATCTCATGATGATGTTTGGGCTTGGGGCTAATATGGATAATGGAAACCAATGGCTCTCTTTGTGTCTGTGTGTCTGAATCTTTTTTTTTTTAACCCTTATCGTGTCTTAGTAAGTATCATCAGGCAGAAGAGTGGTTCCCCCCCCCCCCCCCAATTGCTAGGCAATTGAGGTTAAGTGACTTGCCCAGGGTCACACCGCTAGGAAGTATCTGAAGCCATATTTGAACCCAGGACTTCCCATCTCTCTCCAAGCCTGGCTTTATATTCATTGAGCCATCTAGCTGCCCCATGAGTCTTTTCCTGTGTCTTCCTCTATTTCCAAAACATTGTGTGAAGAATTATTGACTTATACATTAAGCACAACTCTATGTCATAGCCTAGGGCAATGATGGCAAACCTTTTAGAGATGGAGTGCCTGGCATGCCCATCCCCCACTTTTTCCCACACAAGGGAGGGAGAAAGTGTTTTGATTAGGCTGCTGGGGGGGGGAGGGTGAGTAAAGTGAAAAAAATGTTATCAGGCATGGTGAAGGGGAAGGGAGCAGTTCCATCCAAGTCCCTCTACCTTTCTAGTAACTAACTGTGTGTGTGTGTATGGGGGGGGGGGGGATGTGCCCACAGAGAGGGCTGCCATCACTGGCCTAGGACATCAAGAACCTAGAAAGCCCTGCTAGTTGGTCTCCCTACCTTAAGTTTCTCTCCATTCCAGTCCATCTTCTGCTCAGCAGTCAAATTAATCTTCCTAGTGCACACAACAATGTTAACTCCTCCCCATCTCACATACATATATTTAATCAACTCCATTGGTTTCCTTATTACCTGTAGGATCACACTAAACTTCTCTCTTTGGCACCTGAAGCCCTTCAAAACCTGGCTCCCCCTACCTTTTTAGTCATGTTACAGCTTACTACCTTTCCCCACTCCTCACATCATCTACAGTCTGGTGACACTGTTTGCTGTTTCTTAAACAAAACACTCCCACCTCTGGACCCAGTACATGTATCCTAGCTGACCTTCAAGTTCCAGCTCAAATGGCACCTTCTATAAGAAACCTTTTCTGATCCATCATGATGCTAGTGCCTTCTGCTGGTTATCTCCAACTTGTCCTGCATAGGTCTTCCCTGTTAAAATGCGAGCTCCTTTATAATAAGGACTGTTGGCTTTTTTTTTTTTTTTGCCTATCTTTACATCCTTAGGGCTTAGCAGCACAGGGTCTGGCACAGAGTAGATATTTAATAAATTTTTATTGATTGGATGATGGTACCCTGAGCACCCACATGTTAAAGGAGTGCCTAGCCTTGGGTCTGGAAAGGAGCAAGCATTTACTGTACTTCCTAAATAGATAATCCACCTTCCTCTGACATCTCTTCTAACAGAAAGAGCCCTGGAGTTAAAGTCCCTCCAGGCATATTGCTAGTGACCTAATTTAGACTTGAATCACCTTTTGCCTGGACTATTGCAGTAGCTTCCGAATTGATTTTGCTTCTGAGATCTCTTAGCCCAAACATTTCTCACAAAGCGACCAAAATAACCTTCCATGGTTTCTCATTACCTCTAGGATAAAATATAGATTCTTCAGGTTGACATTTAAGGTTTTCTACAGCCTAGCTCTTACTGACCTTTCTGGGCATGTTTCATAGTGCTCCTTGCTACAAATTCTACATTCTGGCCAAACTAGATTGCTGGCTATTCCCTAGACTCAATACTTCTTCCATTTCTATGTAATAGCTCAAACTCTTTGTTCCTCAGGCCTGAAATGTATTCTCTCTTTATCTCTGCTCTCAGAATCCTTTGGCTTCCCCATAAACTTCAAGTTCCTAGGAAAAGCCTCTTCTCAAAGAATGCTGGGTAGACAGTCAGAGGACCAAGATTCAGAGTTGGGCTTAACATTTACTAGGTGACCCTGGATAAATCTGTTCATCTTGTCAGCCCTTCGTTTTCTTCTTTGTAAAACAATTGGTCTCAATGGCCTTTAAGGTCCTTTCTAGCTCTAAATATGGAATCCTGTGATCAATTTGCATTGGATTCTACATAAAAGGTGATGCCGTGGAATGGATAAAGAACATATCTCAGATTCAGGAAGAAGTTCAAATCTTGTATCTGCTTCATAATGCCTGTGTGATCCTGGGGAAATCCCTTAACCTCTCAAATATGAGTTATAGGTCTACATTAATCATCATCAGCATAATATTAGCAACTTTTAATATTTATAAAGTGCACTGTGCTAAGGACTTTGCAATTGTTATCTCATTTGATTCTCACAACAACCCTAAGAAGTAGATATTATTATTGTTTCCACTAGGTGAAGAAGCTGAGGCAAATAGAGATTAAGGGTCACAATAACTAATTGGTTGTTCTTTGTACTCAGAAGAGGTCCAGTGACATCACTGAGTGATGTCTATTGACTGGAACATAAATAAATTGGATTTAGGTGAGGCAAAGTAGTTCGACTCATTCTCTCTTCCAAGTCATCGAAGTCCAATGACACAACGAAAGTCAAGATGATGGATGATGGCCACTGTCTGGGGTGAGATTAGAACTCAGGTCTTCCTGACTCCAGGTCCATTGCTCTAGCCATTTTGTGCTGTGGAGGAGTTTCCTTGCTGGAAGTTAAGGGGACTATATATAAAAACCTAGACTAGACCTTAATCATCAAGCCCAACCTCCTCTTGCCTAAGACTATACAAGTAAATATCTGAGGCAAGATTCAAACCTATGTCTTTCTGACTCTTAAATCTGGGATTCTTTCCATTACCCAATTCCCCACATCAACAGAATCACAGATCTCAAATGTATATACAGGTTGTTATCCTTTCAGAAGATAAGATTCTTAAGGTCAGGTTTGTCTTTGTAACCCCTTTATATAGCATAGTGCCTTCCCCATACCCCCAGATTACCATGGATTTATTTTGTATGCTTATGAATACACATGTCTCCTGAAAGAATGTAACTTCCCTGAGGGAAGGAAAGGGGAATAAATATTTATTAGGTATTTGCTATGTGCCAGGTGCCATACTAAATACTTTACAAATATCTTGTTTAATCTCAAGGGCAAGGTCTGTTTGATTTTTGCCTTTGTATCTCCAGCACTTAGCATAGTGCCTGATACATATAGGTGCTTAAATTCTTCTTGATTAATTGATCAAATTGAAGACCACTATCTATGAAGGCAAATCTTTTTTCCTTTAGTGAAGACACTGTCAGTCTTTTCTTACTTGGTCTAAAATATTTTCTCTAATATCCTTTCACCCTTTGGAACATTAAAAAATAATTCTCTCTTCTAAGTGGAAAAAAATGGATGCCCTTGCCTAATTATAATTACACAGTACAACCCTGACTGATCCAGTGGGAAGTATACTTCTGAGTATATGAAAAACATCTACTGGACAGTCTGGACTAGCAGCCAGGGAGAGGCCAAGACTTTCCCACTACCAGGAAAGTGGGATCAGGATTGGGTCTGGTGGAATTCATCATGCAGCATTCCCCAACAAAGAGAGCACCAGAACAACTCCATGTTTGAAGAAGGTAACCTTTTTGGATAGTGAAAAGTCAAGTTGCCTATGATAAGTTTCAGGGAGGTTTGAGGGGGCCATGTATCCTTCCTTCCTTTATTCCAAACTGTGCACATTGCCATATTCTTTTCTGTAAAGCATAGTTCTGAGCACAGGCCTCCCCTACCCAAATGCTAAAGCCCTGCTTAAAAGTGACCATGATTTTTCCTTTTGCTTCTCTGATAGTTTGTTTATTTTGTCTGTCTGTCTGCCCATTTTTCTATCTATATTTCCCTGTCTATCTGCTTAACTGCCTATTTTTGTTTTTATGTCTGCCTATCTATCTCTATTTGTCTCAAATCTCTATCTATCCATCTATCTGTCTGTCTGGTACCATCTAAATGTGCCCCTTAAACATGCCCACACCTGGAAGTTAATGGAATTTTATAATCAGATCTAGTCTAGACCTTATCATCACGTCCAGCGTTCTCAATCTTTTTAGATAAGGAAACTCTTAACCCCTTACCCCACCCCCTACACACATCATTACTCCTGACCATCAAAAACCCTATTCACATTTCATGGTGTAGGTTACATACATACATAAGGAGTAGAACTGGAATTAGAGCCCAGAACTTCTAACTTCAAAACTCATCCTCCTGTAGTCTTCCTCCCAACCCCCAATGTATAGGGTCTCTCCTCTCATTCTAAAGAGATTTAAAAAATAATACATTGATAGCATTTTTCTTCATATAATATTTATTTCATCTCTACCAAATTCAACCCACCCCTGTCATAAAAAAGTAATTAAGTGTACTGCTGGTGGAGTTGTGAATTAATCCAACCTTTCTGGAGGGCAATTTGGAACTATGCCCAAAGTGCGCTAAAAGACTGTCTGTCCTTTGATCCAGCCATAGCACTGCTGGGTTTGTACCCCCAAAGAGATAATAAGGAAAAAGACCTGTACAAGAATATTCATAGCTTCACTCTTTGTGGTGGCCAAAAATTGGAAAATGAGGGGATGCCCTCCAATTGGGGAATGGCTGAACAAATTGTGGTATATGTTGGTGATGGAATACTATTGTGCTCAAAGGAATAATAAACTGGAGGAATTCCATGGGGACTGGAATGACCTCCAAGAATTGATGCAGAGCGAGAGGAGCAGAACCAGGAGAACATTGTACATAGAGACTGACACACTGTGGTACAATCAAATGTAATGGACTTCTCTATTAGTGGCAATGCAATGATCCTGAACAACCCGGAGGGATCTATGAGAAAGAACACTATCCACATTCAGAGGAAAAACTGTGGGAGTAAAAACACAGAAGAAAAATAACTGCTTGATCACATGGGTCGAGGGGGATATGATTGGAGCTGGAGACTCTAAATGATCATCCTAGTGCAAACGTCAACAACATGGAAATAGATTCTGATCAAGAACACATGTAATACCCAGTGGAATTGCCTGTTGTCTGTGGGAAGGGTGGAGGAGAGGAGGGAGGGAAAAAATATGATTCTTGTAACCAAGGAATAATGTTCTAAATTGACTAAAAAAAAAGAAAAAGAAAAACAAACAAAAAAGTAATTAAGCAAAGAATTCTGATACAGTGACCATTCCTAACTACACACACACACACACACACACACACACACACACACAATCTACCCTAATATTCTCCAGCCTCTCTGCTAAGAGGGAGGAAGTATGTTTTATTTTAATTTTTTTAAACCCATGCCTTTTTTCTTTGTTTCAATTTTAAGACAGATGAGTGGAAAGACTCTAGACAATGGGAATTAAGTAACTTGCCCAGGGTCACACATCTAAGAAATATCTGAGACCATATTTGACTCCAGGCCTGATGCTCTCTCCCATTATGCTACCTAACTGCCCCATATATTTTATTATATGTTCTCCAGGACCTTCACAGGGTTTCCAGTTATTCAAGAGTTCTACTTTGCTTTTAGTAATATTTTTATTTATGTTGTAGCTGTAGTCATGGTATTCTCTTGGTTCATTCTGCATATTTTGTTCTTTATCAGTTTATACAAATCTTCCCTCCTTCCTCTGAATTCCTCATTTGGGCTATTTCTTACTACATGGCAATATTCCATTTCATTTCTATCCACTAGTTTTTTTCAGCCATTTTCCAGTTACACCTTTTCCTCTGTCCCCCTGTCCCTCTACACTGAGTGATATTGAGCAACTACATTGCTATTAGCCCTTTGGGGGGATATATGCCCAAGGAGTAGGGTTACTTTGTTAAAGGGTACAGACAGTATAGTCACTTTTCTTGCATAATTCTAAATTGAAATCCAGAATGGTTGGTTGGACCACTTCCCAGCTCCACTAGCATCAATGTCCTTGTCTCCCTCCAGACCCCTTGAAAATGACTGTTCTCTTTTGTCTTCTTAGCTGTATTGCATGGTATGAAGAGAAATCTCAGGGTTGTTTTATTGGCTTTTTTCTTACTGTTTTTGATTTGGAATTTGAATATTTTTCTGTGGTCATTTATAGTTTATAATTCTTCTTTTGAAAACTGTTTATATTTTTTGACCACTTAACTATTGAGGTCTGCCTTGAGCACTTTGGTTTATTCCTCTTGAAGGCATTTAGTACAGTGTTGTTTTGTATTATAATCATTTGTATTCATGTTTTATATCCCTTAATATAATACAAATTCCTTAAGGTCAAGGGCAGGTCTTATTTAACTCTGCTTCTCTCTTTATCATACTACAAGTACCAAGCTTCAAGTAGGCTAAGGAGAGTTTGTTTATGAGAATAAACTAAATAATAATAACAACAATAATTAATGGATTAGTGTGATATTTTAGGGGGAGGACACTGAGGAGTGGCCCAAGGGCTCTATATTGATCAGCATTTTTACCAGTGACTTATATGAAATCATAGGCACTAGCTAGCTTTGATTAAATACCTACTGGGTACCAGGCACTGGACTGAGTACTGGGTATACAGAGGAAGGAAAAAGACCATTCCTATTCTCAAGGAACTCACAGTCTAATGGGGGTGATGACATGCCAACAACTATGTATAAGCAAGATAAATAAGGGATAAATATTCAGGATAAATAAGGGATAATCAACAAAGGGAAGGCAGTAGGAAAGGCTTTTTGCAGAATGTGTGACCTTAGCTGAGATATGAAGGAAGCCAAGGAAGGCAAGATGTGTGTGTGTGTGTGTGTGTGTGTGTGTGTGTGTGTGTGTGTGTGTGTGTGTGTGTTAGGAAGAATAGTTACATTAGTTATTTACTAAAGTCAATATCCAGATAAATCTTTATAGCTTAGAACAATGAGTCATACTGAGTAAAATGAAATTTAATAGAAATAAATCTAAAATTCTTTATTTGGGTTTTTTTAGAAAATCAGCCTCACAGAGGGGGAGGAGTGACTAGGTGGCAGTTCTTGTGACTTGACTTTTCTGTGGGCTGCAAGCTTAAAATGAGTCAACAATGGAACATGACCAACAAAAAAGTCAATGCTATCCTAGGTTGCATGAAGAGACCTAAAGGATACTGAATGAAGGAGGCAGTAGTTCCTTTGTATTCTGCCTTGGCCAGGCCACTTTGGAAGTGATGTTCTAGAATAACCAGATTCTAGGAAGAAATTGGAATTTATCCAGAGTAGTGCAGTCCAGATGGTAAGAGAGAAAATTGGAGACCATGTCTCAGCGGAAGGAATTGGGGTCATTTAGCCTAAAAAAAGAGAAGACACTAAAAGGTTAAGTGAGTTGCTTCAGAGACAGAGGCTTAAACCTAAGTCTTCTTGTCTCCAAGTTCAGCTCCCTATCTATCTATTGTACCACACTTCCCCTTGTAGGAAATTATTTGCTAACAATTACAGCTATCCAAAAGTGGAATGGACTAGTGAGTTTTCCTGAAATTGAAGTTTTTAAGTGTGTATGTATGGGGTAATTAACCATTTAGGGGAGATGTAGAAAGAACCACATCTCCAACTACCTTTCAGACATCTTAATATGTATATCTAGTAGCCGTCTTAAACTCAACATGCCCAAACCGAAGTCATTATCTTTACCTCTAAAGACCTTCTCCTCCTCCTTACTTTCCTAATACTATCTGAAGCATCACCATTCCCTCAGTCCTTCTCAGTCACCCCCCATGCCCATATTCAATTTAATGCCAAGACCCTTCACCCTCACAACATCTCTCACATAGCCCTATTCTGTCTTCTGACACTACCAGCACCCTGGTATATGGCCTGCATCTCCTGACATCTGCTGTTGGGTCTGCCTTCCTCAAGCCTCTCCCCACTCCAAGCCATCCTCTAGTCAGTCACTAAAGTGATTTTCCTAAAGCACATGTCTCACCAGGTCACCTGTGAAACTCCAGTGGCTCCTCATCACTTCCTAGATCAAAGGCAGAATGCTTGGTTTGGCATTTTAAACCCTTCATAACCCAGCCCCCGCCTGCCTCCTAGTCTTCCTATACCTTACTGCCCAACACATAGTCTTTGATCCAGCGGTACTGGCTTCCTGGCTATTCCAGGAACAAGTTGCTCAATCTCTAAGCTTCTGGCTTCTCTGCTGCTGCCCATCATTCCTGGAATGCTCTTCCTCCTCATCTCTACCTGCTGACTTCCTTAGCTTCCATTAAGCAGGCTAAAATCTCATCTTCTAGGGGAAATCTTTCCCAACCTTTCTTAATTATTTCCTGTTAACCCATATAAAGCTTGTAGTCTCTCTCTAGCTGGTAAGCTCCTTGAGAGCAGGAACTCTCTTTTTATTCTGTTTGTATCTCCAGGGTTTAGCACAGTGCCTGGCTTATAGTAGGTGCTAAATAAAAGTTTATTACTACTACCACCACCACCACCACAACTCCCACTATTACCATTACCACCACCACCACTACTACTACTACTACTACTACTACTACTACTACTACTACTACTACTACCACTACCACTACCACCACCACTACCACTATTACCACTACTACTACTGCTACTACCACCACCATCGCTACCATCACTGATGCCGCTGCCGCTGCTGCTAGTACAACTACTTCTTACTCAGGTGCAGATAAGACTTAGATGATCTAACCTTCCAATGTTGAGATGGTAGTTATATAATGTATTTGTTGAATAAATGATTGTATAGTTAGAAAAGTGGCAAGTACTCTGCAGGGTAGACTACTTTTAAGGGTTTGAATCACTTGGACATAGAGAAGATAATTCAAGCTACAATTAGGTACTCAAAGTAATTTGAATTGATGATGGGTACCAGCCTATCAATTACAACTAAGGATGAGCCTGAAGAATCAGAGTAAACTGTTTCCTGAAGACACTGGCTGGCAGACAACATGAGTAGAAGAATACCACCAGGAAAGAAACTAGAAATCATTTTGGTTCTTTAGACCAGAGGTGTCAAAACTTCATCTATAATACTTATAAGTATGGCCCAAATCAGATTAAATTGTAATTGGAAAATATTAGCACAGATAAAGTTAAGATGTGATTTTCTAAGTCAATATGAGGCCAGCAGAGATGGCCATGCATGGTTTAGTGGCTTGTGGACTGTCAGAGCTAGAAAAGACCTTTGAACTTAGAATGATGGAACTAGAAGGAACCTTAGACCATAAAACAAAGGATCTCATAGATAGGATGTGACCTTAGTACATAGAATGGTCCCTTCCTCCGCCTTAGCGCCAGAAGACTGGTCTGAATGGGTCATGCTCAGATTCTTTGTTAGAGACTTCCCACTCACAGTCATTATTGCTGATTCTGTGTCTAGTTCCCATGTGCAACTTCATCATTCCTAGGTTCCCTGTTTCTCAAGAAAACAGGGAGCTCAGAAACTTGCCATTCAGGTTTACAAAATCTGAGCAGACCTTCTCATCATGCTCAGGAAAACTACTATTCTGCTATCAGAGATTTCTGGGACCCAGAACATAGTTCATCCTGCACTAAATACAAATGGGTAGGTGCTGCACTGGATAGAGCACTAGACTTGGATTTGGAAAGACCTGATGTCAAATTCAGCCTCAGACACTCTGATAGCTGGGTGGCTCTAGGCAAGTCATTTAACCTCTTGTTTGCGTCATTCTCTTATCTGTAAAAACTGGGGATTATAATAACATCTACTTCTCTGAATTGTTGTGAAAATAAGATGAGAGGGGCAGTTGGTTAGTACAGTGGACAGAACAGCAGGCCTGAAGTTGGGAGGACCTGAGCTCCAATATGACCTTAGATATTTCCCATCTGTGTGACCCTAAGCAAGTTTCTTAACCCCAATTGCCTAGCCTTTACCATTCTTATGCCTTAGAATCAATACTCAGAAGGATTTAGAAAAGAAAAGAAAATGAGAAGTTTGTAAAATGATTTAAAAATTCCATAAATACTTGTGTTGTTGTTATTTAATATTTAATTTAATATTTACAAAATACAATACTCTAGAACTCCAAATTCTTGGATGTTCCCATATCAACTCAACTAGTATTTTTAAGGGTTTACCAAGCATCTTCTTTATTTCATAAATGTAAGTGAAATAAATTTTATTAAATTGGCCAACCTCCTTTTCCAATTTAAAAGTCAAGGAAAACAAATACAAATAGAAAAACTGTTTTTTTGTTTTCAAGAAGCATATATAATTTTGATAGAGGAAGACAGCACATAAATGGGAACTGAAAAACAGATGAAGGTGACAGTATTTGTGAAATAAAGTAGAGGGCTGGAGAATAGTAGAAAAAATCCTGTTATGAGTCAAGAACACAGCCTAGAGAGGAGTGAGGGTATGGTTCTTGTTCATTCATTTATTTAGTCATGGCCAACTTTCTATGGCCTCATTTGGGCTTTTTTTGGCAACAATACTGGAGTGATTTGCCATTTCCTTCTCCAGCTCATTTTATAGATGAAGAAACTGAGGCAAATGGGGTTAAGTGACTGGCTTAGGGTTATAGAGCTAGGAAGTATCTAAGGCTAGATTTGAATCCAGGTCCTCCCAACTCTAGGCCTGGCATTCTATTCATCATGCCACCTTGCTGTCCCAATCTACCTTTAAATCTAATGTCATGGTTATATACCAATATATTCTAAATAGTGGATAACTAACAAACCCAGCTATTTTATTCCTTTATCACCCATAGGTTATAACTCAATTACCTTTGCTGAAATTCCCAGATCCTGAAACCATCTTGTATTTCCTATGCTCTTATTTGTCTGGTGGTTCTTCACAATGTTAATGAGGGCAATAAACAGCCTTTGGGATCCCACAGATTAAAAGTCTATGACAAAGGCCCTCCTCAATACAATTAAGCAATAGAGTTATGTTATTCAATGTAGTTAATTGGAAAAGACTCTTTGAATTAGATCTAGATCCTAGATTTAAATCTTCCATTAGTTAAAGATAGGACCTTGGGTAAGTCATTTCTCTTTTTGGGGCCTCATTTTCCAACTCTGTAAAATGAAGGTGCTTGGAGTTTTGGACTTAATTGCTTTCCTTTTGAAAAAATGCTTTTGATGTGCTTTTTTATCACAGTAATTTCTATATCTAGTAAGTACATGGGTGTGCATGCACACACACACACTTGCCTGCAGATAGACCAAGGGTTGAAATTTCCCCTTTAAAGTCAACAACCACTGGCAGAATCTGTTAGCACCATTTACACTTAGGAAAATCAAGCAGACATACACCCCAAATTCATAGTAAAAGCCTCCCTTCCACCAGCCAAATTTAGTCAATTGATCCCCAATCCACAAGATAATGTGATGATTTAATTCTTAAATTAATGGAGTTTAGTACGAGGACAGCTTTTTTGTTTCAGACAAAATCTTTGGCCATCAGATTATATATCCCTTGCCTCTCATGCATTAGATGGGAAATGAAGATTTTCTTCTGAGTGTCCCTATCTTTAATAAATAGGAATATTTAAAAAGTTTATAGTCGCCCAGCATAAGGAATCTCGGGTCTCCTGACAAGATCTGTACTTGAGTTCTTTCACAGGAAGCAGCACTGGGCAGGATTCCCAGTATTACATTTATAATTCCCCAAACCTACAACCTGGTTCTTCAGGTCATAAAAGAATTCTGAGATAAGATGTGCTGGTAAATATTTAACAATAAATTATCTAGGGAGAAAAATGTATTCATGACACACTTTTAAGTTTAATCTGAGTTATTAACACATTCTCCATCAATTTTTTTAAGTCTAAAAAATCAACAAAACAATACATCAAGCCTAAAATATGTAGTATTTTGCTGATCTCTGAAATGTGAATGACTACAATGAAAATTTAACAATCAGCTTTTAAGTTGGCACCAATACATTCTTTTTAAAAATTTTTTTAAATATTTTTTCCATGTTTACATGACTCATTTTCTTTTTCCTCCCCTCTTCCCTCCCCAATCCCAGATCCAACTTGCAATTCCATTGGGTTGTACAAATATCACTTGATACCTATTTCTATATTATTCATTTTTGCAATAAAGCAATTCGCCAATACATTCTTGAAAGGGATTGTGGGGATCATCTAGTCTAACCCCATCCTTTTCCAGAGGAGGAAACCAAGACCCAAAGGAGGTAAAGGACTTGTTCAAGGTTAGATAGATAGTAAATGGCAGGGGTAGAATTTTAATCTAGAACCTCTGACTTAACTCCATTGCTTTTTCCAATATACACAGTTTCCAATATAGTTTCCTATTCAGTCTTCTGCATCAGAATAGTTGGCTAGATTTAAAGTCTAGTTAAGGAGATAGGACAGGCTTATGAAGCACCATCTTTAATCTGAAAAAATGTTTAGGAAAGGCAGTAACAGGAGAGAAAGAGTGAAAGTGGGCAATTAGGTGGTACAGTAGATAGAATATCAGGTCTGGAGTCAGGAAGACTCATTTTCCTGAGTTCAAATCTGCCCTCAGACACTTAGTAGCTATGTGACCCTGGGCTTGTCACTTAACCCTGTTTGCCACAGTTTCCTCATCTGTAAAATGAGCTGGAGAAGGGCCAGTATGTCTGCCAAGAAAAACCCAAATAAGTTCATGAAGAGTCAGACATGACTGAAAATAACTGAATAATAATGCGTAGGAAATGCAATAACAGGAGAAAAAAGTGGAAAGAGGGGGTGCCCTCTGGAAGAGAGGAAGAGTCATCCAAGCACTTCTGCTGCCTTCAAAACCAGAGCCATTTAGGCCTTCCTGCTCAACCCTGGCTAAGGCCTGAAGGGCCATTCTGTGTTGAAAGGGCCCTTTCTAGTGTCAGAGTGTGCTGATTTCATTGATAACTATCTGTGATAGGGATCCTAGAGAGGGATTGCAATCTGAAGCCCTGGGCTCTGGCTTCCTTTATTGCTGTTATCTTCCACCCCCTAGGATTGGGCATAAGGATCCTGATAAAGACAAGAAGGGGGAACTGTCTATAGGATGCGTGTGTATGTGTGTAATTATCATCAGATTCTCTGTGACTGAGCAACATTCCTCCCTCTCTGCCTGGAGTCTTAGCTCATGATCCACCTTCTGCCTCTGAAATGAAATGGCTTCTTCCTGGGGCTTCTTAGGCTGTGTTTGGGGAATTCAAATGGTCTCTCTTTGAGTCTCCTCCACTGCCTGGGCTCCCTCTGCATCCTGTTTCCATCTGCTACTGGCCCTGCCAGTCTTTTGCTTAAGCTCCCACATGGGCAGAAAAGAATTTGGAGTGAGCAGAGCCTATCACACAATAGACAAGCCTTAAGGAGAGATCAGGATGTTCCTTAGGTTAAAAAGAAAGTGCCTCCCACTTTACCACCATCTCTTTGCCTCCTGAGAGTCTCCCATGACACCTCAGGCCCTTGCCTGACTCTCCCCATCTGTCCATCTGCACAAAATAGCCATCTTATGTCCTCCCTCCCATGACACCCACACTATCTCCTCCTTCTATCCCTCAGTCCCAGAATGACCAGCAGGAAAACCCAGGCCATCATGACATGTTCAAATGTCTGTGGCGCCTCAATAGTGTCCTACCATCCCTGGCTTGCACATGCACTGTTTAGAACTTTCCAATATCAAAGCAATAATGGCCTATAGAGACTGTCCTCTTTACTCCCTCATCTCATGTGGGAGAAACTCATATCCAGAGAGGGGAGAAGGCTCACTCTGGGACCCACAGCAGTAGCAGAGCTGGGATTTTGGGGCTGTATCTCCTCTTCCAGACTGTTTAAAGTGAAGAAAGGGGGCAGCTGGGTGGCTCAGTGGATTGAGATCCAGGTCTAGAGATGGGAGGTCCTGGGTTCAAATTTAACCTCAGACATTTCCAGCTGCGTGACTCTGGGCAAGTCACTTAACCCCCATTGCCAGGCCCTTACCACTCTTTTGCCTTGGAACCAATACATAATATTGATTCTCAGGTGGAAGGTAAGGGTTTAAAAAATTAAAAAATAAATAAAAAATAAAGTGAACAAGAGAAACAAGAGGAGGAAGTATCTTACTGATTGTGGGTAAAAAATTAATTGTGCCATTGGAGATTACACCGAGTCCAGACCCAGCCTGGAGCAATATGGCAGCCACAGAAACATGGCCAGCTTTGCTGCTTGAACCTTACATAGTCATATGACCAGAGGAACTCATCCAAGAGTGGTCTTCCTTACCCCATCCTGGGGATTCTTTGAGTTTAAATTTTGACAAGTGTGAGCACACAGAAAAATGAAATAACTGTTCCTGTAAGAAAACACAGTATAAGAACAATTAGTAATACAGGAGATGATTTTTGAAAAAAAAGTCTTGGTTAAATTGGTGGCATATGTAATGCATTAGGGAGAATTGAAAATGGTTGGTTACAGGAAGCTTTGAAAGTATGTAGAAGTGGATACAGCCCCAGGGTGAGCTCTAAGCCAGGCCCTGCTGCTGATTCTGTCTATGACTTGAGGTAATGCATTTTTCCCTGTGCCTTAGCTTCCTTGCTGGAAAATGAGAGGATCATGTGAGTGTAGTAAAAAAGAATTGTAGATTTGAGATCCAGAGTCAAAGACTCAGAATACCTGAGCTTTTGTCCCAGCTGCTTGGCTTACTAGCCCAAGGGACTCTCATTCTCAGTTTCTGCATCTGTGAAATGGGTGGGGTAGAATGAATGATCTCAAAAGTTCTTGTTCCTGTTCCTCTAGAATTCTGTGATTCTAGGTTTGAGTGAGGCATTCTCTAAGGGCCTTTTCAGTATAATGGTTCTATGGGACTTAAATTTGTATGAGAGAGACTTACAATCATTGAATCAGTATAATGTGGAGCAAAGTACTAGATTAAGAAAAATCATAATTTTTATCATTATGATTTATCTTTTAAATCAAATATTTACAACTGGAAGGGATTTTACAACTCCTGTGTTCCAACTGCTTCATCATTGAGATTATTGAGGCCCAACCCTCTCCATTTTATATTTGGGGAGGCTATGAAGCCCAGAGGAGTCCAACTTGCCCAAGGTCACACAGGTGAGCAACAGAACTATGATATGAACTTGGGTCTACTTATTTGAAATCCAGGACCCTTCCTACCAAAGTTGCCATGATATTTGGATTCACATCCTGGTTATGCTACCTGTGTGACTTTGGGCAAAAGACTAAACCTCCCTGGACTATATATAGTCTCAACTATAAAATGAGGATGTTGGACAAGAGAACCTCTAAAGGCCCTTCTAACTGTAAATCTATGATCTTATGTTCTTAGAGTTGGAAGGACCCTCAAAGACCATCCTCTTTTAGTAGTGCCTGGCCAAGAATCACCTCAGCTCCAATGCCCACAAATCCAGTCTCCACTGGAAACTCTCCTAGTGAAGGAAACCTGCTCCCTCACAGTGTTGCCCATTCCATAGGTAGAATAAAACACTTAGAGCTGGAAGAGATCTCAGAGGATGTCTAGTCCAACTTCTTCACTTTGCAGATGGTGAAAATGGAGCCCAAGAGATTAAATTACTTGCCCAAAGTCACATAGCTAATTGGTTAGGATTTGAACCCAGGACTCCAGAGCCAATGCTCTTATACAATATCTCCTTTGAAAGGGAATTAGTATTTCCTTTGTTGTTGTTAAGGCTTTTTTTTGTTTTTTGCTAAGGCTTCTGTTGAGAGTGAGATTGACTGCAGGTACCTAGAATAGCTAGCATAGTGCTTTAAGTACTTCACAAATTTTATCTCATTTGATCTTCACAACAACTGTAGGAGGTAGGTGTTATTATGATCCCATTTCACAATTGGGAAAACTGAGGCATTGGTTTACCTAGAATCTTACCTAGAATTTTTTTATAGGTTTACCTAGAATACTTACCTAGAATCATACAACTAGGAAGTATCTGAAATTGGATTTGAACTCATATCTTTCAGGCTCCAAGTCCAGTGCTCTGTCCACTAAATCACCTGATTGACCACTAGAAGCTGAATCTCCCTTTCTCTGACCCAAGTTACAGCCTGTGGCCAAGACATTGCCAGAAAACAGCTCTTGGTTTAAAAGGCTGCTCATCAGTCAACAAACACTTAATTTTTAAAAAAATTTCATTAATGTTGATATACTTTAATACTTTATTATTCATATTAAAAGATCTTATTATTTATAATTGATATTTTAAATATCATTTAATATTTTATTATGTAAATATAATGTTCTATTATATTTATGTAATTTTCCCCAATTACATGGCAGAACAATTTTTTATCTTAATTTTTTATAATTTTGAATTCCAAATTCTCCTCACACCCCATTAAACAGGCAAGCAATTTTATAAAGGTTATTTCAGCATATCTTGTTATGCAAAATATTTCCATATTAGTCATGTTGTGAAAGAAAATACAGACCAAAAATAGTGTGTTCCAATCTTCATTTAGACTCCATCAGTTCCTTCACTGCTGGTGGATGGCATTTTTCATCATAGGTCCTTAAGACTTGCCCTGGATCGTTGTATTGTTGTCATTCACAATTGATAATTGTACAATATTGCTCTTACTATGTACAGTGTTCTCCTGGTTCTTCACTTTGCATCAGTTCATATAAATCTTCCCAGATTTTTCTGAAAGCAAGCATTCCATCACAATCATATGCCACCACTTGTTTAGCTATTCCTCAATTGAAGGGCATCCCCTTAATTTCCATTTCTTTGTCACCACAAAAAAAGGCTGCTATCAATATTTTGCACAAATAGTTTTTTTTTCTTTTTCCTTGATCTTTTAGGAGATAGACTTATTAGTGATAGTGCTGAGTCAAAGGGTACAATGCACAATTTGATAATCTATTGGTCAGGAAGCACTTATCAAGTCTTCCTCTATACTAATGACACAGATACAGAAATTGAGAGTCCCTTCTCTCAAACAGAATATATATATATATATATTTATATATATACACACACACATATCAGAGAAGACAGCATGAGCATGAATAAATGTATGCTATTAATACAGGATAGTAAAATACAAAATAGTTAAGGAGGAGATGATAAGGAGAGAGGGTACTAGCAGTTGGGGAGACATCAGTAAAGGCTTTGTATAGACAGTAGCCCAATTATGTAACTTGTGTATCTCTGGTGTCACAGCTCTTAAAAAGCACCTTCCTCACTGTAACCCTATGACCTGGTTGGTGCTCATATTACTATTCCTATTTGTCAGATGAGGCCACCAAGTCTTTAAGAGTTTAAATGATTTTGCCTAAGGTCCCAAAGCTTTGGACTTTGAATCTGTCTTTCAGGTCTTCTGGTTCCCATTCTGTTGGGCCGGTGTTCTTACAGTGGGCACAGCTGGAGTTGCTGTCCTTCCTGAACCCAGCAGAACCCATACTGGCTCTCTTCCTGGCTGAGAAATCTCTCTGTAGGGGTCTTGCTGGAGAACTTCAATTCCAAGCCTTTCCCTATAAATATTGCAGGAGCTGGACAAAAGACAGGAGCTGACGATGTGCTTGCCTCTCTCTAGCAGGACATTTCTTCAAATGCTGAGCCAGGGGACCCTTTGCATTGCCTGTTTCATGGGGTGGTGACCTTCAGTCCCAGAGTGTGGTCCCTGCTGTCTGTCTGTGTGGTTATTTATAACTGTGTAACTCAGCACTGTGCACCCAAAACTTTTCTGCTGTGTACTGGCCCCCCTGCTGCCTCTGCATTCCTCACCAAGAAGAAGCTGGTCCATCTGGGCACTGGGGCTCTGGAGAAATGACTGAGTTTAGATTAATTAGATGACCTTGAAGGTCCCTCACACCCCCAACATGCTTTGATGTCCTATCTGTAGTAGTTTTTGCTCTTCCCTCTTCAGACCTTATTTGGAAGACTGTCCAGTTATGGGTACCATATTCCTAAAGGGACATGGACAAGCTGGAGTATATCCAGGGAGAGACTTAACCAGGGAAAGGGCATGTGAAACTATCCTATATGGGAGCCTGTCGAAGGAATGGGATGTTTAGGCAAGAGAAGAGAAAACTTAAGGGAAAGTGGAAAAGAGTGATTATGATCATTAAAGATTTGAAGGCGTCACTTGGGAAAGGGAGATTAGACTTGTTCTGGTATCTGCAGAGGGCAGATCTAGGACTTCAAAGGAGGTAAATTTCAGTTCAACATATGAAAAAACAAAACAAAACAGTGGGCTGCCTCAATAGATAGATTCCAGTCCCCAGAGGTTTTCAAGCAGCAGCTTTACAATCATTTCCTAGGAGAGCCATTTGCTATAAAAAGAGAAGTGCTCCAGGAAGCAGACAACTTGACCACTAAGATGCCCTACAACTTTGAGAGGAGGAAGCTGATGTAAGACTTTATAAAGTGACCCTCTATATATGCCCTCTAGAATCATGGGATTTAAAATTGGAAGGGTCCTAGAGACCATCTCTTCAAAGTAGGCTCTTAATTTTTTTTTTTGGCATCATGGACCTTTTTGGCAGATTGGTGAAATCTAATGAGCCTCTTTTCAGGATAATGTTAGTGAATACATTAAAATAAAACAAAAAGGGAGCCAATTAGATTGAAATATTGTTTACAAAATATATTTTTTAAAACCATGTTTTGGGGGTAGGGCAAGGGAAATGAGAGCCAGGCCTAGAGACAAGAGGTCCTGGCTTCAAACTGGCCTCAGATAGTTTCTAGCTGTGTGACCCTAGGTAAGTCATTTAATCTCCATTGCCTAGCCCTTACCACTCTTCTGCCTTGGAATCAATACACAGTATTGATTCTAAGACAGAAAGTAAGGGTTTAAAGAAAAAACAGACTATATTCAGGGATAGAGAGCCGGACTTGAAGATGGGAGGACCTGGATTCAAATGTTGCCTCAAACACTTCTTAATTGTACGACCCAGGGCAAGTCATTTAACCCTATTTGCCTAGCCCTTACCCCTCTACTGCCTAGGAACTGATATTTAGTATAATTGTAAGACAGAAAGTAAGAATTAAAAAAAACAAATTACAGCTAGGTGGCTCAGTGGATTAAGGACCAAATATGACTTGAGATACTCAAGGCTATGTGAGCCTGGAGTAGTTACTTAATCCCCACTCTTCTTCTCTGGAACCAGTATACAGTATTAATTCAAAGATGGAAGGCAATGATTTAAAAAAATTTTTTTTATTTAATTAGATGATTTAGAATAATTTTCCATGGTTACAAGACTCATGTTCCTTCTCTCCCCTCTCCCCACCCCACTCCCGTATCTGACGCACAGTTCCACTGGCTTTAACATGTGGGAAGGCAAGGATTTAAAGGGTTCATAGGCTCCAGGCTCAAAACCCCTGGTAGTTCAATCCCTGGTTTTACCGGGGGAGGAAAAGAAGATCCAGACAACTTCAGTGATTAGTCTGAAGTTACACAGTAGATCAGAAACAGAACTCAAGCCTAGGCTCTTTGTTTCAAAATCCAGTTGCCTTTTTAATTATACCTCTTTGTTCAGCACCTAAAAAGGATTCTCAGAAACCCAGGTTAGAAGGGAATCCCAGGATCATGTAAGTACAGTCCTGCCTTGTGGTACTCTGTAGTCATTTCAGTCATGGCCAACTCTTGAGCCCATTTGGGTTTTCTTGGCAAAGATACTAGAGTGATTTGCCATTTCCTTTTCCAGCTTACTTTGTAGTGGAGGAAACTCAGACAAACAGGGTTAAGTGACTTGCCCAGAATCACACAGTTAGTATGGGGGGCCAAATTTGAATTCATAAGTGTCTGAGGTCAGATTTAAACTCGTGAAGATTCTTCCTGACTCCAAGCTGCACTTCCATCCACTTTGCCACCTAGCTGCACAATCCCATATACAAAGCTGTAATCCTGCCTATAAAATGCTTCTTAAGGAATCAGTTAGCTTCCACAAGACCCCCAAAAAATCTGAGGTAGAAAAGACTTCAGAGATCCAAAGCATTTCTCAGCTGGATCCCTCTTTTATCAGAGGGTTATGTAGTTGCTGCTTAAAGAGCTTTGGACATCAATTGCTCAGTGTCTCCTAAGGCCACCCCTTCCACTTAGGATGTTTTTCCTTGATACTTCCAAATGTACCCTGCTATTACTCTGGCCCATTGTTCCTGTTTCTTACCTTTGGGGCCAACTAAAACAAGAGTGATCCCTATTCCACGTGCCAGTGTTTCAAATATCAGAAGATGGCTATCCTGTCTCTGCTAAGTCTCCTCCAGGGTAAACATTATTATTTCAGCTAATCACAGAGCATTCTAGTTGAGTCCCAGTGTCATTCTGGCCTCATTTCTCTGAACTTCCTTTAGCTTCGGATTGCTCTTGGTCATCTAAACTTTAAATTCCTCTTCATTAATATAGATTTTCATGTTTTTTATCAGTCATACATCTGACTGAGAGCACAATCTCCTTTGAAGGAGGCTGGACCCTCTCTTGTCCAAATATAAGTCCTCCTTAACTACCTTTGAAAGTTTTTGGTGAAGAGACAACAAATTGTTTTGGGACATAAACTTTTTTGTATGTGTATCTTCTCTATCTTGCTGACTTTCTATCTTTCTTGTTTTAGTGATTGATAACTTTTGTATTTATATTAACCATTTCCCTAAATAACTTTCCCCCATTGAACCTTCCTTTTTAACAAAGGTTGGGAGGGAAAGCATAATGCTAGGCATTTAGGAGGCTTTAAGTAAATCTTGTTCCCTTCCTTCTCTCTTTTCCTACATTAGCTACATTTAGCAGTGTATGCAACATTCTGTACCCATAGTCCCTCACCTCTCTAAGGAAAGGACCAAGTATAGTTCCTCATCATTTCTTCCCTAACTTGACCATTCCATATTCTGCTTGCTAATCAGCCTTATTTTATTATTTGTTTGTATTGTTGTAGCTACCAGGTATATTTTCCTTTTCTGCTTTTACTCAGTGTGTTAATTTCTACAAATCTTAATATGTTTCTTCTTTCTATTCATGTCACATTTAGTTTACCTGTGCCCCAGTTGATGAGAACTCACTTGATTTCTTTTTTTTTTTTTTTTTGCTTTCACAAAAAGTGCTGCTATGAATAAATATTTTGATATATATTGAACTTTTTGTTTCAGTCTTTGACGCCATTGGGCCAGTAATGGGACAAGGTACAGAATTTTTCTTCTGTGAAATAGCTCTGATACTGGAGGAGGGTGAATTAACCAATTACTAAATACTTATTAGGTCCCTCTCATGTGTCAGGCACTGTGTTAAGCTCTGGCAATATAAAAGAAGCAAAAGAGAATTCCTGTCTGCAAGAGCTTACAATCTAATAGGAGAAACAACCGATGGGGGTATTTGAAAATAACTGCCATCCCTCTTGGTGCATACTAGTAGGACAAAGGAATGAATGAATGAATGAATGAATGAATGAATGAAAAGTGTTTATGAAGCACTTACCACATGAAAAGGGCAAACAAAGTGGCATTGTGGATAGTGCTAGATTCAAAGTCAGGGAGACCTGAGTTCAAATGTGACCTCAGATACTTAGTAGCTGTGCAACCCTGGATAAGTCACTTAATCCCGTTTGCCTCATTTCCTCCATCTGGAAAATGAGCTAGAGGTGAAAATGGCAAACTGCTCCAGTATCTTTGCAAAGAAAGCCCCCCCCCCCCCAAGGGGTCAGAAAGAGTTGGGCATGACTGAAAAATGACTGAACAACAACTACCATGTGCCAAGCTCTGTGCTAAGCTCTGGGCCTTGCTATAGGTCTCATTGTTGTACATATAAGACTTCTGGGCCTTTCTAATTGCCCTGTAGCTGGACTTTCTTCCATATATTGTCTCCTCCAATTAGAAATGTCCTTGGTATAAGAGGTCCATAAGTAGGTAGGACTATGACAGTACTGAGGGACCATAAGGCATAGAGTCAGAGTAGGTAGTAAAGCCTGAAGAATTTTAGGAGTCATTGGCAAGGTAGATGATAAGGCCTCCATCTTGTCAGAAGAAATGCAGCTGTTGGCTCCCATCTCCCCCAGGCCCTGTGATCAGTCAAGCGGCTGGTAGGTAGGCAAGGGAGCCAGATTCCCTGCATGGTTGTGGCTTACTTAGCCCATCCCAGATGAGTTCTGAGTCAGCCTAGGCAGACAGGTGCGGAGGAGGGGATACAAGGTAGGTAGAATGCTCCCATCATCTAACTATCCATTCTATTGCTGATAGCAAGCACTAGAGACCTGGGGGAAAGGAATGATTAATTTCCTTGGCATGACTCTGAAAAGTCTGAGAGACCTTAAGTACATCACGATTTCTCTCATCACAATCTGCTGCTGTCATGCATGATTATCCCTGAAGCTTTCTGCAGAACTCTTCAGGTCAAGCTGCTGCCATCTCTGGAGGCAGAAAAATCCAGAGGATGATTGGCAGGGTCTGTGGGGAGCTAAAAATGAATAGTCTTCCACCCCCTTGGAGAAGCATACGCCCTGTTTTGAAGGGTCTTCCATTGTTACTAATTCATTAGAAGAAGCCACTGAATTGTGGTATATTTTATCACCCTCTTGAAAGCCTATTCTTGGTGCGTGACCAGACCATAATTGGTGTGAGTCACAGCTCTGAGAGAAATGTTCACTTGAGCTGCCTGGATAGAGGGCCTGCATGGTTTATTTTCAAGCAGAGATTGACTATGCTTCCATTTGTACCTTCTGTACCCTTGGGGAAGGAGGCTTCCAAAGCCAGAAAGTTTCCACAGAACTGAAACTCCCTCTTGCAGGCACCAAGATCTACTTTAAATTCCCTCTGTCTCTGACTCTGTCTGTCTGTCTGTCTATGTGTGTCTCTGTCTCTCTATCTCTCTGTCTATCTGTCTGTCTGTCTCTCTAATATACTTCCTTCCTTTCCTAAACACAGAAATTCAGGGCATTAGTATAGAACAATTTCAGGTGACTCAGGACTATTGTTGTGGGCATCCATTAATAATCCTGGAAAATACTAAGGTGCTAGGCCTGCTATATATCTATTTTCCATTGTTAGCCTCACTATCAGGAAGTCCTGGGGTATTTTTCCTCTTTTCTTTCTGTCACTTTTTTATTGACCCCAGTTCTCCCCATCCCTCTTATTCTGATTTGCTACTTCTGATCATCAGTGTTGCTTGATATCAGAAAACTGAACAATGATATGGTTACTCGATTTATCAGAATTAAGAGAAGAATCATTGCTATTTCAAGAAGTGAAATATCAGTATTGGGGAATTTCTTTCTCTATGGTGTATAGTCCTTATAAAGGGGAAAGAACTTGCTTGTAGTCACACAGCTGGCAAGTGGCAGAGTTGAGACTTCTTAATAAGACAGTTTGGATTCAGACAATACGGAGAACTTAAAATATTGGTGTTTGTGGGTTTGTCCCCTTAGTCTTTCCTTTTCTCTTTCTTTTAATGCAGAGGCTGGAAAAGAAAGATGAACTTACCTACTTTTGAAGATTCCCCAATGGTTTCCCAATTTAGAATAAATTGTTCCCAAAGGAGGGTGGGAAACACTAAATGTTCTTTCCAAACTTGCACAGGAAGAGATTTTAGTGAGAGGCGGATTGTCAACTCATTAGTCTCAGATGATGGCAAGGACTCCTTTCTTCTCCTAGATAGGTGCTCTCATTTTTGTAAAACCTCAGCCAATGAGCCATCAATACTTCTCTGACATAGCAGTATAGAGCACAGAACCTGGAGTCAGGAAGAGCTGAGTTCAGATCTGGCCTTAGACGCTTATTAGCTGTGCAATTCACAGCAAGTCACTTTACCTCTGTTTGTTCACCTCAGTTTCCTCAGCTGTAAAATGGAGCTAATAATAGCACCTACCTCCAGGATTGTTGCTAGGAGAAAATGAGATATTTGTAAAGTGTTTAACACAATGGCTGGCACAGAGAAGCTGTTTAATAAATACTTATTCTACATTTGTCCTACCATTCTGCCTGTAGAACAAATGAGGAGTATCTGACAAAAAATAACTTCTTGGCCATAACTGAAAATGTATGCCTCATCTCACCTTCCAGTCCCTCATCTAGCACCTTGTGCATAGTAGGTTTAAAAGTGAACAACTAGGGGCAGCTAGGTATCTCACTGGGTAGAGCCAGTTCTAGTGACAAGAGATCCTGGGTTCAAATCTGGTCCCAGATATATCCTAGCTTTTGACCCTTAGCAAGTCACTTAACTGTGATTGCCTAGCCCTTACTGCTCTACCCAATGAGCTACCTAACTGCCCCTAGTTGTTCACTTTTAAACCTACTATGCACAAGGCGCTAGAGAAACCAGAGAGGGAGGGGATGGGTGCCTCTGTCCCAAGGACATGATTTTGCTGTGACTGCCATCAATTCAAGATTTCCTTTGATTGGTAAAATTCTAAAATATAGAACACTGCAGGCCCAGGGGAAGGTGGTAGGGGGAAACAAAAAGCAGATGAGGACAGAGGAAAACTGGGTAAAATATCTGTCCTCTCTCCTTAGAAAAGAATGACCTAAGATATCCCTTGGTAGAAAACCATCAAAAGAGCTGGCTTCAAACCTTGACTGCCATTTTTCTTTCTTTCTTTTTAAGACAGAAGGTAGGAGTTGGATTTTTTAAAAGTGAATAACTAGGAGGCAGCTGAGTACCCACAGTGGATAGAGCACCAGACCTGGAATTGGGAGGGTTTGGGTTCAAATCCTCCTATGCTTCCTAGCTGGATGACTCTTGGCAAGTCATTTTGTTTGTCTAATTGTCTAACTGATATTCAGACAGAAAGGAAGGGCTTAAAAATTAAAAAAATGAATAACTATCAGTGGCTTAGATAGGCCTGTATCATTTTTACACAGTTGAATTGATTTATCACAGACAATAGACCCAGGGACTAGTGAGGGTGGGATTCTGAATATGATGTAGTACAAAAACAAAAACAAAAAACCTGAGTTTGAATTCCTGCTTGAAAGGTTACTGCCTGAACTTGGGCAAACCACTTAAAACTTACTGAACATCAGGTTCCTCATTTGTACAATGGCCTATGGTCTAGATACCTGTGATCCCTGGCAGCTCTAAATCCTATAATATTTATATTTATTTAGAAAAAGCCACATGAGAAAATATACATGGTTATGCATCCATACTTCCTCATCCCCTGCATGGACACAGCTGAAAAAACCTGCCTTCTCTTAGACCTCGCTCTGTCCAGCCACAAATGGCAACGAGAACTCCTTTCCCCCTTCCTCCCAGAATCCTAGACTCTCAGACAAAGAACTGGCAGGGCCATGACTGTGGCATTGCTCAGGTGTTTCATTCTGGAGGCCTAGACAGATCATAGTCATTGGGCCCTTTCCCTTTTCTTGTCTCTACAGTGCGAGGGCACAGGGGAGGAGCACCTCTATGAAGATTTCCAAGACCTTGACCTCTCCCAGTTGGATGCCAGTGATTTGGATTCTGCCAGCTGCTTCAGTGAACTTCAGTGGGGCCCTGAAACATCTGAAAACGGATTCAGCCAGTGTGGCACCTGTGGAGAAGACTCAGAACTTTTCCAGGTATGTCCTTCCATGTGCTCATACAACATAGAAATATACTTTTCTTAATGGGATTTCAGAGTCTTAAAAAGGAAAGAAGAAAACCAAATTGACAGTATCAAAGATGAAAATGGAGACTCACTTCTAATGAAGAGGAAATTAAGGCAATCATTAAAGACTATTTTGCCCAATTATATGGCAACAAATATGGCAATCTAGGTGATATGGATGAATCTTTACAAAAATATAAATTGCCTAGACTAACAGAGGAAGAAATAGAATTCTTAAATAATCCCATATCAGAGTCTGGTAAAGAAGGTGAGACAGACACATGCAATATCAATTTAAAAATTTTCATTGGACTCTTGGCAAAAAGATAAAAACATTCATTCAAAGAAATCCTCCACAATAATCAAGGTAGATTCATACCAGAGATACCAGGATGATGAAATGTTAGAAAAACAGTTAACTAATCATATTTTTAAAATGGAAACATCCAATAAACACATTGTCATAATAGATCAGAAAAAGTCTATAACAAAGAACAACTCATTTAGGCCCAGAGGTATTCTTTTCTTAGCATGATAAAAAATATTTAAGCCAAAATATAGCACTATATTTATGAAGAAACTCTAGAAGCCTTCCCAAGAAATATAGGAGTAAAGCAAAAATATACTCTTTCTCCATTATCCATTTAATCTAATTCCAGAAATTTTAGCAATCAGACAAGAAAAAGAAATTAAAGACATAAAGATAGGCAGAGAGGAGATAAAAATGGACTCTGTTTGAAAATGACATATTTAACTTCAAAAATTCTAGGCAATTAGTAAAGAAACTAATTGAGATAATAACTTCAATAAAATTGCACGCTACATGGGGCAGCCAGGGTAGCACAGTGGATTGATTTCCAGGACTGGAGTTGGGAGGACCTGGGTTCAAAGGTGGCCTCAGACACTTTCTAGTTGTGTGACCCTGGGCAAGTCACTTAACCTCTTTTGACTAGACCTTACTGCTTTTCTGCCTTAAAATTGATACTTCCTTATCAAGTCTAAGACAGAAGGTAAGAGATTAAAAAAGATTGTAGCCCACAAAAATAAGTTGCATTTTTATATAATGATGGTAAAATCCAGGAGGAATAAAAGAAAGAGAAGTCCTATGTAAAAAAAAATGCATAAAATATCTGGGAATCAGACTACCAAAGCATACTTCACTACCTGTATAGATGAACCTATAAGACACTCTTAAAAAAAAATGAAGAACAGCTTAAATTGCTGAAGGAATATTCAGGGCTCATATTTGGGCCATGCCACTCTGATAAAAATGGCAGTTCTTTGCATGTTAACTTTCAGATTTTAGTGCTATACCAATGAAACTATCAAAAAGATATTTTATAGAGCTAGAAGAAATGGAAAAGGGAAGGGAATAAGCATTTATATAGTCTGCTACCTACCAGGCACTGTACTAAGCATTACATTTATCTCCTTTAAGCCTCACAACACCCTGGGAAGTGGGTGCTATTATTATACCCATTTTACAATTCAGGAAACTGAGGCAATAAGTGGTTAAGTGACTTTCTCATGGTCAGTCAAGGAGCAAGTGTCTAAGACTAGACTTGATCTTAGCTCTATCCTGACTCTAGACCCAGTGCTCTATCCACTGCACTGTCTTTCTGGCCTAATATAAGATAATGTGAAATGATAAGATAATAAAATAATAATAACTCATTTGAAGAAACAAAAGGTTTAGAATGTCAAGGAAAATCATGGAGAAAAGGTCAGAATAAAGGTAGAATAGTACTTCTTCCTATTATAAAGCAGCATCATATTATATCAGATTACAAAACATACCATCTCAAACATTCATTGTTGGTTATAAAATAGAAAAGAAGGATTAACTAAACAGAAAATGCACCCAGCAGATTAAGTGGTCAAAGGATATAAACTTCAAAGTACTCAACCACATGAAAAAATGTTCCTAATAATTAAAAATAAGAGAAACTCCGATAAAAACTCTTAGGTTTCACCTCACACCCTGCAAATTGGCAAAAGTGACCAAAGAATGTCAATAGTCAATGTTGGAGGGGTTGTAGAAGGATAGGCACACTAGTACATTGTTGATGGAACAGTAAAGTATTATAACCATTGTGGAAAGCAATCTAGAATTTTGCAAATAAAATGACTAAAATGTTCATATCCTTTAAACTAGAGATTCTATTACTAGATTTATACCATAAGGAAGCTGTTGATAAGAAGAAAGTCCCCATATAGTCTAAGGTATTTGTAACAGAGACATGTTTTATGATAGTAAAGATTGGAAACAAAGTAAATGCACATCTACTGGGGGGATGATTACACTGTGGAAATGTATTTAATGGACTATTTAGTGTTACTATAATAAATGCTGTGTGTAATGAATATAGAGAAGTTTGGCAAGATCTATATGAACCGATGTAGAGTGAAATAAGCAGAGCCAAGAAAACAATATACACAGTAACTACAACAATGTAAATAGAATAATAATGACCCACCAAAAAAAAAAAGTAAATGTAACATGTATAACCCAGTGAAATTGCTTATTCAGTTCTGGAAGAGGGGAGGGAAAGAACATGAATCATGGAAAAATAGTCTAAATTAATTAATTAACTAAAGTTAGGTAGTTAATTAATTAATTAGAATTAACAAGCTAAAGAGAGCAGAACCAGGAGAACATCATACACAGTAACAGCAATACTGGTCAACTATGACTTAGCTATTCCCAGCAATACAATGATTTAAGACAATTCTGAAGTACTAATGAAAAATGTTATTCACCTCGAGAGGAAAACTGTTAGAATTTAAATGCTATGTTTTTTTCACTATATTTTCTCCATGGGTTTTTTTTTTTGGGGGGGGGGGGGATGCCGATATGTATCTTCTACAACACAAACAATATGGAAATAAAAAAATAGGATAAATGTAACAAAATTATAAAGATCAAGGAGGCCTGGAATGAAGAGATGTGAACCCCTTCCTCAGAGACGGTTACTTATTGTACATATTTTCAGACTTTTTCAATGTATCAATTGTACTGTTTTTTTTCCCCTTCTAAGACATTCGTCATATGGGATGGGTCTCATGGAGGGGGAGAATAAAGCATAGCTGAGGTACTATGGTGATATAAGGAACAGAAAATATCAATAAAAACCTATTTTTAGGGATAGCTAGGTAGCAACAGTAGATAGAGTGCCAAATATGGAGTCAGGAGGACCTGGGTTCAAAGGTGGCCTCAGACACTTCCTAGTTGTGGGTTCTTGGCAAGTTACTTAACCCCAGTTGTCTACCCCTCTTCTGTTTTAGAGTTGATTCTAACACAGAAGGTAAAGGCTTTAAAAACACCACCTCCTCACCACCCCCACCCCCCAAACACCTTTATTTTTTAAAAAATTATTTTAAACAAACAGGAAAAGAAAATGACACATGAAAGAAAACTCCACATCATGAATGATAGAATAGAATGGAGAAATGCAAATCAAAACAATCTGAAAGTTTCAACTCACATCCAGCAAATTGGCAAAAATGACAAAAATTGGGTTATATGGGACTAGATGTTGGGAGATAGGTAGTAGAAAGACTGGTTCAGAGTTGTAAATTGGTACAACCACTCTAGAAAGAAATTTAGAAATATATATATACACACATATAAATGAAGTGATTAAAATGGTCATACTTCTTAGACTCTGAGATTCTCCTAATAGACATATTCCTCAGGGTCAATGGCATAAAGAGTGTCTGCACGTGCATTTTTAGCAGCATTTTTTATGGTAATTATTGAGTGGGGAATGGCCAAAAAGTCATGGTAAATGAAAATAATAAAATATTTCTGTGTTGTAAGAAATTACAAATTCAGAGAAGAATAGAAAGATTTCTATCACCTGAAACAAAGTGAAGTAATCTGAACTAGCCAGCAATATAAACAGTAATTAATGGGGAGTAAAAAAAAAAACAAACAAAAAACCAAACTCCTGAATTATGTGGAATTATAATAATTAAGTTTGGCCTTAAAGAGGAGAAATGAGAAAATCTCTACCCTTCCCAACCCATTTTTGCAAAAGAGGGGGCCCATGATTGTGTGAAATATTTCATATGATACCAGATTGGTTTTGGATATGTTTGACTTTTTTTTAACATGTATTGTGTGACTTTTTTTCTTCCTTCCTTTCTTCATAATTTATTGCAAGGCTCTCCTAGAGGGAATAGGGGAAGAATACAATGGAATTAGAGGTATTTTAGAACAGTGTAGGCCACAGGGGCCATATCCTCAGTTGCCAATATCAAATATCCACATTATTTCCCACCTTTATTTCTGTTACTACATTCTCATTCTCTCAGCTTACTCAGATTTTCTCCAACTTCCCCACCTTGTTCTCAAAGAAACTGTCTTTGTCAACTTCTTGCCTCAATAATTTCCCTTAACAGTTAAGTAAATCCTTTAACTCATTCCAATTCCACTTAATATTTATTGAGAGCTTAGTGTATACAGAACATATGTACCCAGTGTTGGCAGAAACATACTGATAAGCAAAGGCTGGGTTCTTGTTCTCAAAGAGCTCTCTGTCTCTAGTAATAAAGATAAGACATACATAACCATAATTCAGAAAAGTGATAAATTCATAAGGGAGATTTTCTCCCCAGCCCCTCCAATACTGTGCAAAGTGCCAGAAAAGATTGCTTCTGACTTGAGAGTATCAGAGAAGGCTTCCTGGAGGAGGAGCATTTGAGCTAAACCTTGAAGGGAAGATTAGAAAAAAGCAGCTAGGTGGAATGGTGGATAGAGTGCAGGGTCTGGAATATTCCCATTTTTGTGAGTTCAAATCGAACCTCAGACACTAGCTATGTGATCCTGGGCTAATTGCTTATCCCTGTTTGCCTCAGTTTCCTCAACTGTAAAATGAGCCATAGGAGAAAATGGCAAACCGCCTTGGTATCTCTGCCAAGAAAAACCCTAATGGGATCATAAAGGGGTTGGACAAGAATCTGAAAGAATAAATTTGGAATCCATCATTTCCTTTGTTGTTCAAAAGATATTACCAGGGTCAGCCAGGTGGCTAAATGGATTGGGATCTCAGATTTAGAGATGGGAGGTCCTGGGTTCAAATCTGGAATCAGACAATTCCTAGCTATGTGACCCTGGACAAATCATTCAACCCCCCTTAGCCCTGACTATTTTTCTGCCTTGGAACCAATACACAGTATTGATTCTAAGATGGAAGGTTAAGGGTTTTAAAGGGGAGGGGAGGATATTACCCCATGCATGTTGCTAAGAGGAACCTGACACACACCTGTAATTTAATGATGTAGCCAGGACCAGGACCCAAGTCTCATGACTCCCAGGCTTTCTTTCCTTTCTCTGAAACCAAGCTGCCTCCTAGTTTTTTGTTTTTTGTTTTTGAGGGAATTTCTCCTCAGATTACTTTAAGATTCGTTTTCTTCAACCTTTAGATTAGCCAGAAGAGGAAGCCATCAGAGAAAGGATGGGGTTGGAGCAAGGAGGGCTGCAACTATACATCTATTAATATCCCTCTCTCAGCTAACAAAGCCTTGGTTAATTTGCACTCAGTTTCCAGAGGAAACCAGTGGAGTAAAGGGAGGGACAGAAGGAGGGAGGATTGTGGGAGAATCCTGCTGTGGCATAGCTCTTGCTTCTTTTGCTCTGCTATTACAGGGAAAAGACCAGAGAGTAGAGTGTACATTTTGTCCTGTTGTCAGTGATGACAGTGTGGGAACAAAGGGAGCTATTTCCAGGGTCTGGGGCACATTAGACTGGTGAACTTGACACAGCCTGGCCAGGGAGGGAACCTGAAGAACCCACCTTCAACTTTGACTAGTTTAGTTTGGGGTTTTTTTCTGTCAAAAATCTGCATGAGATTTCTCTGGGCCTTAGTTTCCTCCTTTATAAAAAAGGAATGATAATGCTTGCCCTGGACACCTCATAAGGTTCTTGTGAGAATAAATAGAGAAGAAATGGGATGGCTCAGTGGATTGAGAGCCAGCCCTGAGTTGGGAGGCCCTCGGTTCAAACCTGACCTCAGATGATTCCTAGCTGTATGACCCTAGATAAGTCATTTAACACCCACTGCTTAGCCCTACTACTCTTCTGCCTTAGAACCAATACACAATATTGATTCTAAGATGGAAGGCAAAGAGTTTTTTAAAAAAGAAAAGAACAGAACAAAAAAAGAAGGGGCATAGTGGAATGATTCCCCAGCCTGAAAGTCAGTCTATTCTAAGCTAGTCTAATCTAGGTAAGTAGTTTCCCTGGGACTCAATTTATTTCTCAATCCTACTGTCTTTGTATCCCAGAGCTTTCTATAAATCTTTCTATACACCCATTTAATATGAAAAGAAATAAATCCTACATATTGAATACATCTGCACGGTCAAAAAAATAAAGAGATTACTTTTGCATACAGGAAACTTTATTCAGCTTTTTTTCATTAAAGCCAATTGGAGAACATTACAGTAAGATAATAGTTTTTTGTCAAATATTCTCTGTAGTTCCCCACCATCAGCTTCTTGAAACCTCAGAAGGGATGTAGATAGACTGGGAATCCCTGTACTAGAGGTTCCTTTCCAGGCCTGTCGACTTCCTATTTCAGCCACCATCACTAGTCAAGTGAATACTGCTTACAGCCTTACTGAGTGACCTTGCATCTCCAGTGTTCTGCACAGAGTTCTTGGTAAATGTTTTATCATTCATACTAAAGCTGGAAGGATTCTTAGCACAACCTGGCACATAATAGGAACTTAATAAATTTTATTGATTGATCCCTTAATTGAAAGTAGAACAACAAAGCTCTTACTAGTAGTGTGACCCTAAGCAAATCAATTAACCTTTCTCAGACTCAGTTCCCTTATCTGTAAAATGGGGATAATAATACCTACCCTACCTGGTTGTGGCGAGGATTGAATGAGATGTGATATGTGTAAAGAGTTTTGTAAACCTTAAATTAGGGCCATATACACTTCAGAGTTAGAAGAGGCTTTAGATCATAGAATATAAAATATGAGATGGGCAACACCTATGCTTTAAGTTTTTCTCTTTCTGGCATTCTGTGCTGTAGGCAACCTAGCATTGTCTCATTTCTCTCTCATCTCATGAAGCCGTTTGCTTTAGTCCTGTGCTCCCAGGAGCACTGAGCTGCAGGTTATTGCTGTCCAAGCCAACAGAGAAACTCACTGTGCCCTTTCCTTTTTTAGATTTGGTTACAAAAATAACAAACCCTTTGGTTCCATCTTTCCAACCTTTCCCTTCCCCCATCTCTCCCTGCCCCCCTCTCCCACCACCCCCACTATCAGTTTTTGCCTCTGTCCTTGAAATGAAGCCAGGACAGCCAAGAAACCATCACAAGATCCCTATTTCAGATAAACTTCTTCAAGAAAGGACAGACAGGCTTGGATTGGATTGGAAGAAAAAGGCCATGGGGGTAGAAGGGAGGGAGGGCAGTATTCATGTGATGAAACAGTGTTTCTGCCAATTCTCTCAGGGCTGGAGAATCCAGAGCCAGAATTGAACAAGAGAAGGAGTGGGAAAGTCATCCAACAACACTGCAATCCCAAGAATGAGGGTCTTTGTGTGGAGGTGGGTGGAGAGACAGGATGGGGCAGTATGGTGTTAAAAATTTTTTTTTCAATAAATGGTGAGGGGGAAAAGGGGAAAGAAAGAAAAATGGCAGTCAAGGTTTGAAGCCAGCTCTTTTGATGGTTTTCTACCAAAGGATCTCTTAGGCCATTCTTTTCTGAGGAAAGAGGACAGATATTTCACCCAGTTTTCCTCTGTCCTCATCTGCTTTTTGTTTCCCCCTACCACCTTCCCCTGGGCCTGCAGTGTTCTATATTTTAGAATTTTACCAATCAAAGGAAATCTTGAATTGATGGCAGTCACAGCAAAATCATGTCCTTGGGACAAAGGCACCCATCCCCTCCCTCTCTGGTTTCTCTAGCACCTTGTGCATAGTAGGTTGCTAATAAATGTTGGCAGTCATTCTATGAAGGTAGCCAAGCAGGGTAAGCAAGAATCCTGGCCTGTGGATTAGAATTTGAACCAGGGAAGGAGGCAGCTAAACCCCTTCAGGGTCAACCACTGTCATTACTGTAGGAATTTAAACTTGATAGAGTTTTCCCCAAAACATCTCCTGTGAAATAAGTAGTATAAGTGTTACTATCCCCATTTATAGATGAGGAAACCAAGACTAGGAGAGGGAAAATGACCTACTTGTTTAGGTAGTAAGCAAGGCCAAATCAGAAACTTTTGGAATTGTGATTCAAAATTCAATGCTCTTTTCATTGTAATATAGTTGCCTAAATCAAGTGGGGATTATTGCCTCATACAAAGGCCATGGATTCATTTTGCTGCATTCCATTGACTCATAGGACAGATTGCAAATGGCACCTCAGCTCAATGAGTCCTTGAGTCATATGATTAAGATGATTGGAAGAAAAGCCAGCTGGCAGCTAGGCTGGGCTCACAGGATTTCTTTCCCATAGCAGTAGCACTGTTATTTCATGTCCTGGTCCTCAGGCCTCCAGGCTCAGAACTTCAGTTTTGTTAATTCCCTCTACTAAACCTCTGGGGGGAGGGGGGGGTGTTGACTTTCCCTGGTTAGTCACAATTATCCTAAATAATGCTAATAACAATAATAACTAGCACTTATATACCTTTTTAGAGTTTGTAAAACACTTTACAGATATTATCACATTTTATCTTCACAATAATGCTGGGAGGTATTGTCCCCATTTTACATATGAAGAAACTTAGATAAATGTATTAAGTGACTTGCCTGAGGGCATGCAGCTAGTATGTATCTGAGGTCAGATTTTTAACCCTGGTCTTCCTGACTCAAGGTCCAACATTCTAGCAGCCTCCAATTGTATACAAGTAAATTGAAAGATTAGATGACTTTCTTTTTTAAATCCCCACCTTTCATCTTAGAATTGAGACTAAGTACTGGTTCTAAGGCAGAAGAATGGTAAGGACTAAGCGGTTAAGTGACTTGCCCAGGATCACACAGCTAGAAAGTATCTGAGTATTTGAATCCAGGTCCTTCTGACTCCAGACCTCACTTCCTATCCACTGAATTACCTAGCTTCCCCCTCTATGTCTTTTTATTCATCGACACTGAGAAATATAACAGCTCAGTAGACCTAAATCCTCATCTTTTCCCAATGGTAAGGCCAGCTTGGGACATTACATTAAGAATTCAGGATGATGGGGGGAGCTGTGTGGCTCAGTGGATTGAGAACCAAGAAGTCCTAAATTCAAATCTGGTTTCAGACACTTCGTAGCTGTGTGACCCTGGGCAAGTTGCCTATTCTTCATTGCCTATTTCTTACTGTTCTTCTGTCTTGGAACCAATACTTAGTATTGATTCCAAGATGGAAAGTAAGGGTTTAAAAACAAGAGATTGTAAACTTGGAAAAATAGATTTAGAGCTTAGAGGCCATCAAGGCTAATTCCCCTCATTTTACAGATGAGGAAGTCAAGTGTCCTGCATTTTTCCTGAGTCTAGGTCCAGGTGCAAAGGTGATTTGGGTAATACAGCATGAGTCCGGGCCCTTAAGTGAATAAGAAATAATGCCATTGTCCCAAAAGTCTGATGCTTGTATGTTCTCGTGTTCAGTGTACATTCCACTCTCCCTCCTCCACAGTGCTAATAAATGGCTCTCCTAGATTCCATGCAGATAGAAACAGCCCCTTTCTCTTTGTTCCTGTCACTCACTGTAGTTTCACATTAGTTAAATTTAGCTTGGTGTCTCCCAGGTGCAGTTGTAGGGAGCTACTTTCATTGTATCAGCAGCATTTTTACGTAATCTCTCGCGGGGTCTATTCCTTTGGGAAAGAGCCCCCTTCACATTTTAGTTGAAGTCATGTTTTCCTCCAGAATGATGCTTCTGACACTGTTCCCTGAAACACTGCAGCTTGACTCCCCTTCCCCTCACTGGCTGCTGTGGAGCTAATGATCAAAAGCCAGGTTGTCAGAGAGCAAGTGAGGACAACTGTAAATTATGTTTCACCTTGAAACGCCGAGATCTACTGCTTTGGTGGAATCTATACCTTCTCCTCATTTCTCCTTGTCTTAATCAGGTGACAAGCGAAAACCAGCCCTCTGAGGTTTCCTGGAAAGTGGCCAATGATTTCCCTCGACTGTGCAAACTCCATAGACCTATACTCTGTTGCAGGCTTGGAAGGTAGCCTGGACTACACTGTGACTGTCATCCTCAGTAAACGTGGATGTTCCAAGGTCACCTACAAGGCCCTATGCTGTAGGAGAGTCAGAAATGAATAAAATAGTCAGATAACTGGTGAAGAAGAAAGAACACTGGATTTGGAGTCAGAAGACCTAGGCAAGATGTAGACTAGATGCCTCTGGCTTTCACTCCCATTTCCCCTCTCAAAATCGGTTTTAGGTAAGGATCTGAAATGCATTTGTCCTGAGATGTCAGTGATACCAACCTAAAGTAAATTTTCCCAAGGAGACTTGTATTGGGAAGGAATTCAAGCTTCCCCACCAAAGGAATGATGTTCCAATGCTGGAATTCCCATCACAGACAGAAAAGATGCATTGGAGGCATCCAGTTGAGCTCCTAAGAAGCCTACCTTTCTTTGGGGTCATGCTGGGCCTTAACTGAGACCCATTTATCAATTGGAAAAATGCCTAGCATCAGTCTTAGAGCTAAAAGTGACCTCTGAGATAGTCTAGTCCAACTTCACTTAACATATGAGTAAACTGAGTACCGCAAATGTGAAATGTCTACTACCCACTGAAGTTCACAACTAGTAAGTGATAGAACTGGGACTGGAATCTGAATGTTCTAACCTACAACTAAGGGCCTTTTCTACCATAGCATATGCTCCACCTATCTCTGTTTTACTGAGTTATATTGTTCTAGAAATGATCAAGAGAAGTTTATGACATTTTCCTGGAAGTGAATATGTTAATTCCTTTCTTCCACTCCCTCTTCCCCCATTTGTTTTTCATATTCAGCAAACATTTATTAAGCACCTACTTTGATTTATTTTGATGGCTACTTTTGATTTTTTAATGACTACTTATGTTAAGAACTGCCAGTTACAAGAGTTATCAAGATAAAAAACAAAACAGTCCCTTTCTTCGAGGAGCATATCAGAGAGATCAGCTCTAAATGGGAGGAAGGGAATCAAAGCACCATAGAATTACAGAATCTTCAGAGTTTGGATGATCTAAAGATCATCTTGTCCAAATGTTCTTGACTAAAAGTTTCCTCTATCCTAACATGCACAAGTGGTTCTTCAGCTGCTCCTTTTGAAGACCTCTGAGGTTTTCTTTTCCCTTTTTCAGAAGCAGAGCCTCTTCTCCCTTCTGGCATATCCAAGCATTATTTGGCTATAATATATCGTGGTGATGGTCCCCCCCCCACTTTAATGAGCTGCTGGTCTCTTGTTTAACAACAAATATTCATGATCTCCTGCTATATGCAGTGCTAGGAACTGAGTGAGTTGCAAAGTTTAGATGGGACTTGGTTCTGGCTTCAAGGAGCTTATAACCTAATAAGAGGAAACAGAAGTGACTGGTCCCCAGACAGTGTCTCTGACAAGCTTACTTTGCATAACTGAGGTTTGGCTGGTTTTTCCTGTTTTTTGTAAACATTTAATTTCATTCCCTTATTGCACATAATAGGGAAAATAAAATATTAAATAATTTTTTTAAACCCCATTTAATTCCCATTCAAAGTTCTAAATACATATTCAGCAAGATTCAGAAACTTCCTGAACAAAATTAGGTGGTATCCATATCCATCCATCAGTCTTTTTATCTAGCTTCCCTTTTCTCTTTTCTCCTTTATTCCCTCTCCCTATCTTCTTTTCCTCTCCTTTTGTGCCTCTCCTTCTTTTTCTCTCTCCCTTTTCTTTCATAGAACACTGAGTCCAGAGTCAGAAGATCTGAGTATTAGTCCCAGCTCTGCTGCTAACTGGATTGCTAGATAGGTGTAAGAAAATCATTTCCTCACAGTGGATCTCGTTTTTCTCATCTATAAAGTGAAGGGTCTATAGCAGATAATCTCTGAGGTTCCTTCCAGCTCTAACATTCTGTAAACCTGTGAAATAGTTATGTAAAACCTTCTCTATGCTCTGCTGAGACTTGGAGCTATGATGCTAGCAAAGGCAAGGGAGAAAGCCCATGGACCCCAGCCTAAAGAGTAAGCATGTTTCTGTAGTATTATCTTCTGTTAATCACCCAAATCTTTCTTCCCTATTTTAGATCATAAGTGGTGAAAATGAGGCCCTGTTGGCTGCTCTCACTGAGACCCTGGATGATATCCAGGAAGAGGACATGGGCCTGGCTGCCTTCCACACTCTGGAAGATGGGGACGTGCCCACCCCAGGCCCCACCTCACCTGCCCCCTCACCCAAAGCCAGCCCTGATGCCCTGGATGGGCTACAGGCTCTTGGGTCTGAGGTTGATGAACTTTCTCTGGTAAGAATCTTTCTTACTATTGTTAAATGGAATGGTCCAGCCCGTGAAAAGCTGGCTACGTGGGTATGATGGGCATGTACTTTTTTCCACTTTGGGCTTACCCATAAGTCATTTTGGGGAGAGGGAAGCCAGTTTCTGTGAGGTTTGAATGAATGTATGTGTGTACATATGGAGTAATTAATGGAAGGAATACTAATACTGGACTTAATCCTGGCTCTACCACTCAATACTTCTATGTGCCCATGTGCCAACTCATTTAAATTCTTGGGACCTCAGTTTTATTATCTGTAAAATGAAGGGGTTATGACTAGATGATCTCTAAGCTCTCTTCTAACTTTATATCTTATGCTCCTCTGATCCCCATTTCTGGATTTCAGCTCTGTGAACTTACGCCTTTGTTTCTATTTCCCAAATCTCATACCCTCTACTCTGCCCTTAAGAGACTGTTTTGTGTTGCTTCCCATCAGTGTGAAGAGACTCTGGGCTCATCTCAAACTCATTGCTAGCTTCTCTCTGGGAGCTGTAACAAGAGTTAATTACCACAAAGTGAATGGGCAGTGACGTGGCACAGTAAATAGAGTGCCAGAACTGGAGTCAGGAAGACTCCTCTTCCTGAGTTCAAATCCAACCTCACATACTTATTAGCTGTGTGACTTTGGGCAAATCAGTTAACCCTGTTTGCCTAAGTTTTCTCATCTGTAAAATGAGCTGGGAAAGAAATAGCAAATCACTCCAGTATCTTTGCCAAGAAAACTCCAGATGGGGTTAAAAGGAATCAAACATGACTGAAATGACTGAACAGCATCAACCATATTATAAAAATAATTTGACTGAGAATTAGATGACTTGGATTCTTATTTCATCTGTGCTTTTTATTGACAATGTGACCATAGGCAAATAAGCCCATTTCTCATTGTAGACTTGTCCCATCTCATCTGTAAATTGAGAGAGTGGGAGGAGGGAAGGGGTGATGGCCCCCTGCCCATAAAGAAATGTTTCCCTTCCATACTCAGTTTGTTATTTCTTTCTCCTCAACCCCATAGAGGTAGCTATAGTGCAGTGGTTCTCATTGTGTTGTCTGAGTACTCCTAGGGGTATCTGAGACCCTTTGAAGGGGTCTTCAAAGTCAATTTTCCTAAAAAAAAAAAAAAGAATACATTTTAGTTTCTACTGCAATAAACAACAGCTCTTTAATGAACCCTCAATAATTTTTAAGACTATACAAAGGAAGGAAGATAGGCGGTGTGGTGGATAGCATCCTGGGCTTGGAATCATGAGTTCATCTTTATGATTTCAAATCCAGTCTATTCAGATATTTACTATCTGTGTGATCTTGGGCAAGTCACTTAACCCTGTTTTCCTTTAAAGAAAATATTCAAGGGTCCTGTCACCAAAAAACATGAGAACCACTGCTATACTATCATGCCAAGTGACCTGACTTCAGAGAGTTTGGAGACCTAGGTTCAGATTCTGGTTCTGCTATTGACTACCTATGAAGGTAAAGCACTTCTCCCTAGGCTGAGGTTTCTGTAAAATAAAGGAGGGGATTGGACTATGAAATTATCTTTAAGGACTTTTCCAGTTTGAACCCTGTCATCCTCCTACCTGTCTTTCTAAGGTCAGGGATTCCTAGTAATAATAAGGCTCCCAGCTGACAATTTGTGACATCTGCTTTCGTGGGATCGAGTCCCAGTTTTGTCACTAACTTTTTAGGAGACTTCCTTTTCCTTTCCAAGTTTCAGTTTCCCCATTTTTAAAATAAAAGGGTTGAACTAGATAATTCTAGGGCCCCTCTCTACTTTGTTCCAAATCTTCTAGGCATATGAATCTGTGTTCCCATATGGTGATAACTTGCTACACCGAGGGAGAGGTACATTGCTTCTTTTGGAACCACATATCTAGGTGACCAGCCAAAGAAAGTTTTTCCTGCCTTGTGCCTGGAGGAGGTTAGGGAAACTATGCTATTTTCCTAAAGGAAAGAAGGGAAGGTCTTGCTTTGGGCAAGCAAAGAGCAGCCCCCTGTGGTAGAAGTTTGTATTTCTCTTTCTGCAGTTAATGAATCCCTCACACACATGCTCACCAGCTTGTGGAGAGAACCTGGACAAATTGTTTTTTGGTCCCTTCCAAAAAAATGTAAAAATAAAGACCTTTTTAAAATAATCTCATTTTTAAAAAATTATTTACTATATGCTTAGTAGCCACCACAAAACAAACATGCATAAAAAATTGTGTGCAAAACCACAAACTCCACATTGTTTACAATTTGTTTAGAAATATTTAAATTATATGTGTGCTAATATAAACATCCCCTTGCTTTTGAGTTGTCTTTGGATTTATTTTACTTGAGTGCTTTTTTCTCTTGATTTTGTGGCTGTTGTTGTTTTTTTTTAATGTAACCATAGTATGTATTATTCTTATTCTCTTTTCATCTCTTCATATTTTATTTTCTTTAGGTTTCCAGCATTTGTTGTTTCTAATGACAATACAATCCCATCACATTCAAGAAACACAAGCTATTCAACCATTTCTCCTATTCATTGCATTTGTGTTATTTCTAGTTACTTTGTCATAACAAAGATTTCATGAATATTTTTATACATATGTATCTTTTTACCCCTCAATAGTGCCTGCAGGAGCTAAACCTGGGATGGGATCCCTAGGTCAATGAGCATGACAGCTTTATAGTTCTTAACGTATATTTCCATCTTGTTTTTTTTTTTAATTCACAGCTGCTCTAGCAATGTAATATTAGACTTGTTTCTCCATGTTCCTATCAGCATTTAATTTGATCACTTTAACCTGTCAGGTTCTCAGTTAACATACATTACCAAGACCATATTTAGCTAGATTAGTCCTTACGCAACAAACACAGTCTGTTGCTAGGACGATACATACTCTTTCCCAAACCAAATTTTTTTAGCTGGATCATACCCAGTGGAACTTTTGTCTCAATTCTATAAACCATCAGGAATGCCAGATTATCTCCATAGTATGATGAATGTTAAATTAAGACTTTTGTAGAATATTTATGCTCTCCACACCATTGTTGTCCCACAAGAAACTATGTGTGGATTATGTCTATGCTCAGGGTTTTAAATAGACTACTAACTTCATGTAGGTGTGTGTGGGCCCTCCAGATATTATCATATTTATCTCAGGTTCTATTCATCTCCTTAACTTCTTTCTTATATATATTCTTGATTTGATTTATCTAGTTCTGAGAGGAGAAAATTAAAGTCCACTGTTATTATTATTTGGTGATCTATTTCCATCTGTATCTCATTTAGTTTTTCTTATAAAAATCTGGATGCTGGAACACTTGATACATACAGATCCAATACTGATAATGCTTCATTATCCATAGTAACCCTCTCCACAACATAATATATGAACCTGTTCAGCCCTTCCAGTTACATCCATTTTAGCATCAGCTCTATCAGATATCATGACTGCTACCCTTGCCTTCTCTGAAACTGCTGAGGCATAGTATATTCTTTTCCAACCCCTTACCTCCAATCTCTGTTTGTTTCTCATTCTTAATGTGTTTCTTGTAAACAACATATTGTCATGTCTTGGTTTTTGATCCTTTCTACTCTCCATTTTCTTCCCTTGGAAAATTTCATCCCATGTCGTAACTAGCTGAGCATTTCTACTCTGTTCTTCCTCACTGTTCATCCCCTCTCTTCTCTTCTTATTGCCATAAAAGAGGCCTTTTGACTTCCAGACTTGAGGTCTGACTTCTGACTTTGGGCACACTTGCTTTTGTATTGTTTCAGGATCTGTGCCTAGCAGAGCTTAGGGGTGGACAGCTGGGGTCTTCCTTGTAAGAACCAGCAAATGTCAGATGTTTCACTGGCACTGAAAACTGTGTCGCCTGTGTGGGACTGTCTATGAGAGGTTAAAAAACATTCCCTATCACATTTACTTAGAATTGCAGGAGTCCATACTTAGAAACTTAGAAGGCATCTTAGTCCAACTTATATTTAAACAGGAATCCTCTTTTTGATTTATCCAATATGTAATCATACACCAGGGGCAGCCCTGTATAATGGAAAGAGCACTGAACTTGGCACCTAAGGATCTAGATTTGATCTTGACTCTCCTACTTGCCACCTGTGGGACTTTGGGCAAATTCTTAAATCTTTCTGAACCTTAGTTTCTTTATCTGTAAATGATGGGGGTGGGCTAGACCACTAAGGTCCCTTCCAATTCTAATAAAACTTTGATCCTAAATCACTTCTTTTTCTGGACCTGAGTTTTCTCTTTTATAAAAAAGAAGGTGTAGGACTAGATGACCTCATATGTCTCTTCTAGATTCAGACCCTAGCCTTACAGGTAGGACTTCTGTGGAAATGGCCAAACCAAAGAATTTGCTTAAATTCCTCAATGGTTAATTGCTTCGAGGGTGGGATAGTTTATTCTTGACTGGTGTTCAAATCTCCAGTCAAATCTGTTTACTACCTATGTGACCCTAGGCAAATCATTTCACCTCTTTGGGACTCATTTTCTGCATGTAAAATGAGGGGGATGAACTTGATGTCTAAGGTCCCTTCTATCCCTAAATCTATGAACCCACAAATTCCATTTGCTTTTGAAATGCAGGCAACTAGGGTTGAAATCATGCCTTTTATATTTTGCTTCTCTCATCAGTTGCAGAAGCTACTCCTCTCACCATCCCATACTACTCCAAACGTGGAGGCCCAGAAGGAAGGGGCTTTCCGGAGACAAGGAGCATCTAAGTCAAAAAGCCAACGACCTTACCTCAAGGTATTTCTAGGCACAGGGGAAGGATCTGTGGGAAACCATTAGACTGCTTTCTCCTATGTGTGCACGTGGCATTCTGCCAGCCTTTATAGGTAGCATGGACATTCTCTAATCCACGGCCCAAGTGTTATTCATAGATGCACTTTGTTATACATAGATGTTTTCCCTGCCTGAGGGACGCCCAGGCTCCCTTCTAAAACCTCCTCAAATTGAGTCCCACAGGAAAGCCCCACAGAAAGGTCAGCAGTTCATCTGGTAGTTGAATGTAGGGGAAGGTCCAGTCAGGAACATGGGCTTATGCTATAAAGAAACTAGCATTATGGCTTTTTTTAGTGGAAGAAGTGGGGAGGAACCTGCTAAAGAGGGAAAGCATGGAGGGAGCAGACAAGCCAGACCAGGGTCCCTTGCTGAGAAAAAAATTCCTTTTAGGGAATTACATGATAATGGATTCTGGATGATCAGAAACTGGCTTCAGAAACAGAAGAATAGAAGGGTTCCTTGTTTCCTTCATTAATTTTTCAACAGATATTTTATTGAAGGAGAGTCAGGAGCCTTGGGCTTTAGGCCCAGCTCTGCTGCTGGCTCTCTGTGTGACCTTGGGTCAAAGTCATCCCACTTCTGTAAGGCTCCTTTTCTTCCTCTGTAAAGTGAGTCTGTTCCAGTTCTGACCTCTTAGCGTCCCAGGGAAAAGCACTTTGGAAAAGGAATAAGCCTCGGACCAGTTAAAACAGTAGATGAATGATTATCTTTCTATACATATTTTCTGGTGTAATGTTTAAGCTACCATCCTGCTTCTAACTTAATCATCTAAAAATGGGAAAAGAGCCCTGAAAGTGTCGATAGAGGTCAGAGGTTCTAATCTTGGTTCTGCAGTTTGTTCTCTGGGCATTGGCTTGAACTCTTTGGTCTCTGCTGCCTTCAGCCTATCATGTAGGCAACCTGATGATTCCTGGGCTTCCGTAGAGATCCAACCCCAGAACCAAGGAATCTTTGGTACTAGCATTACCAGAGCCAGCTAATGTCAAAGCCTTTGATGCTCATGATGGGCATGTAGCACATTCTCTTGGTAACTGCTCTATGAAGGAATGTCCTGGTGGGATAAGCCAGCCATGCCCATCCTGCCTTTGGGGTGGACGATGCTCTACGCGATGGAGCTCTCCGTGGCAATGTTGGCTAGCACCACATTCTTGTAGGAAGTCAGCAAGGAGAGTAAGCTGTCCGAGATAACACTTTGAAATGGGATTAAATGATCACCTGGGATAGAACTTTGACAAACAAACTAAAAGTAACAGGAACAGAATGACAGTGACAGTGGTAAGGGTAGCCAGAGCGTGGAAGGCTGAGGGCTTGTCTGGGGGTTGTGCATAGTACACACAACTAAACGGGGGACTCACAAACAATACAACTCATTGAGACAACATTTGACAGCTTCACAAGGAACTTTCCTCACTCTTTTCCTGTGAGGTAGATAGTACAAATATTATTGTCCCCATTTTAGAGATAAGGAAACCAAGGACCTAGATAGGACCTCATCCACAGTCACTTAGCTGCTAAATAATAAGATTATAGAACTGAGCATTAGAAGGTACCTTTGAGTCCATCTAATCCACTACCCTCATGTTATGGATGAGGAAACTAAGGCCTATTGAGTCAAAGTTGACTTACCCAAGGTCACCCAGCTCATGATGCTAGTGTTGAGATTCAAACACAAATATCCTGATTCTAAATTCTTCTCAGCTGCTCTTTGTCCCAAGCCGTGCTACCATGCTGGCCTCCATAGTCTGTTGGCTTGCCCTTCTGTGCATTCACAAGAAGGGAAATCTGAGCATTTTCTCCTTACCACTGTTTCTGTCCGTGTCTCTTTAGATGGAAAGCCCCCAGGACAAGAAGTCCTCGCCTCCCCAGACTCAGAGCCGAAGCTACACAGAACTGCACAGGCATCTCACCTCAGCTCCCTGCTGCCCCCGCACTATGTCTCGGGCTCCAGACAGGGGATGGCAGCAGCTGCCTCCCTCCCCGCCAGCCCAGAGCCCTCGACCCCCCATCAAGGAAGAAAGTGACTCGGGCGAGGACTGCTCAAGCCCCAGGCTTGCCCAGACCTCGTCCCCGGCCTCCCCTAAGCCATCTGCTGAAAGCACTGGAACCCAGTTTGCCTGTGCAGAGGACATGCGTGCCATGGTGGAGCTGATCCGTTACATGCATACCTACTGCCTTCCCCAGAGAAAGTTGCCCATCCAAGGCTCAGCAACACCCCCTCAGCCGTGCAACAACCCTTTCAAGAAAGCCAAGGCCGACTGCACGTTACAAAAGGCAGCATCCTTCAAGAATGCGGAGGGGAAGCCACCAGACAGCCTGGTGCAGAGGCCAACAGCTGTCCAACCTCCCAAAGCTTCCTGGTCCAAATTCTCTATACTGAGAGAGCTGCTGGCTCAAGACCTCTTCTGTGATGTGAGCAAGCCCTACCGGCTGGCCATGCCAATTTACGCTTCCCTGTCACCCGGCACCAAGCCCAGCCCTGGACCCTCTGAGGAAAGCCAAAGACCCTCATCCGAGAAGGCCTGTGAGGTGCGGATCAAGGCCTCCCCTGGGACCTCGGAGCCCAGGCCCAGCTTCAGGCCCCTGAAACTGGAAGTGAAGGAAGAAATCAATGCCCTACCAGTGGCGAAGGAGGAAAAGGAGGAAGGGCAAGGGGAGGTGAGAATGTGTACACAGAGTCCACCTCTGTCAGCGGGGACCAAGATGGGACGGAAGCCAGAGAGCTCTGTTTATGCTGTTCGACGCTCCAAGAGACTGAACCCCGAACTCGGCCCTTGGCTTTCATTTGTAGATGAGGCACCCCCAGAAGAGAGAGCAGACCCTCTGCCCTCACTGTGCCTAGACCCAGAGACCTATGATGCTGAGGTGGAAGTAGAGGTGGGCAGCCCGGAAGAAGGACAAAGTGTTGGTGACCAGAACCAGCAGAGAGCAACCCAGCTCCCTGCCCTGGAGAGCCCCAGTGAGAGTGGGAGTGGTGAGCCGGATGAGGACCACAGCTGCCCTCCATTATGCTCGAGAGGTAGAGAGAGGGGCTTGGAGGGCAGGGTCACAAGGGAGGACAGAGGAGGAAATGAAAAACTGGATCATGTGGGTTTGTCCAAGTTCGGCCACTGGCTCACTATGTGATCTTGGCACATCAGTGTTTTTTCTCTGGGTTCTACACCTATAAAATTAGGAAGTGGTGCTACATGATTTCTGGAGGCCATTCCTAGGGCCGATACTCTCTGCTCCCTGTCCCAAGAACCCTTCCAAGTTTCATCCTCTATGATTCTATATAGTAAATTCTCACACACTGATGGATGTATCTTGGTTGGCATCCAGTTTGGTATTTCTCAGCTTTGGGGGATCAGTGAGTTAATGAGAATTTATTAAAAGGGGGCAGCTAGCCAGGCCTAGAGACAGGAGGTCCTGGGTTCGAATCTGGCCTCAGATACTTCCTAGCTGTGTGATCCTGGGCAAGTTACTTTTTGCCTGGTCTTTACTGATCTTCTACCTTGGAACCAGCACATAGTACTGATTCTGAGATGGAAGGTTATGTATTTAAAAAAAATTTTTTTTAAGCTTGTCCTATGTGTTCTAAGCGCTTGGGAGCAAGAAAGATGACTGCCCTCAAGAAGAGTACATTCTAGAGGGGAAATCAGACGAGATCAACTTTGTCTTTAATGGATGGCTTGAATCTGTCTTGTTTCTTCCTTTTCAGAAACTCCCAGGTGCTTCACACTGGCCTTGTCACACAAGTAAGTTGACAATATCTTATTAGATTAATGCAAGAAAATTCATATTACAAGAAGGGTATCAAGCACTGATTTCAAGTTCCCCCCCTGCCAAAAACTTTCATGGCACAGCTGGGCATGGCATTGCCTATTGAGATGCAGGGAGGTCCTGTGTGGAATGAGAGAATGTGGTTAAACATGTTTGACTTGGTGTGATGTTCCACTGGGACATGGTCTGGTATGACATGGCATTATGTGGGGGTGGGCTCTGTGTGTGTGTGTGTGTGTGTGTGTGTGTGTGTGTGTGTGTGTGTGTGTGAGAGTTCTTCTCTTGGATCATTTTTTAAAAATCAACTTCAGTTTAGAAGCTGGTTTTTGGAGACTCAGGGGAGAAATGATGAAGCCATGAGATCCAGTTTCACAATCTCAGCAGATTCTGCCAGGACCTGAGAAAGGGTCTTCTTCTTCTTTGTCTTTCTTCTACCCTCCTGGCTCAATCTATCTATCTGAATATTGTCTTGCTGCTTTCTATCCTGTAAATCCTGAGAATCAGGGGCTACTCTGGCAAACTAAACCCCAGGTCTTACTGCAATTCACCCTAGAGTTTTTATGCATCTTTTTCTCTGTGTGATGGTGTATCATCCCAGCAACTCTGAGCACTCTTTTCTTTCCCATCAGTGACCCTTCGCTGGGGAAACGGAACTTTGACCAGGTGCTGACAGTGGAGCTCTGTGGGACAGCAGGTGAGGAGGCCCTTCTTTGTTCCTAGACATTAATGGTGTCACTTTTGGTAGAATTTTAACTACTGCACTTCTTGGATGGATTGTGGATGTCCCACTTGGGGTTGGGTAAATGGGGTCAAGGGGGGTTAGAAGCAAAACCTAATGAGAATTTTGCTTCCTCTAGTCCTGGACTTTCCTGGGGTAGTTTTTAGGAACCATGGGCTCAGGCAAACATGGTATTCCATTGTGAACCTCATCCAGATGATTACGAGTTCACTGTCTAAGTCCTAACCCTGTCCCCATACTCTCTCTGTTGTCTGAATGAACTGGGATGTTTGACCTGGAAACAGAGAAGACTCAGAAGGGACATAGTAGTTCTCTTCAAGTATTTGAAGAGTGACTGTGTAGAAAAGGGATCAGACTTCTCTGATTTGAACTTAGAGAGCAGAATTTAGAAGTATTGAATGAAAGTTAGAAGTTGATGTAGACTTGATGAGAGGAAGAATTTCCCCACACATAAGCTATGCTATTGGTGATGGTGAGTGCTGCTTCAGGAGATAGTTATATCTCCAAGTGGAGGCCGGATGCTTATATGTCAACAGTGTTGTGGGAGAGATTTCGAGGTCAGACCATTTGGGTTTTAAGTTCCCTTCCAGCCCCAGGAATATAGGCATGAGCTTGACAGACTCAGTCCTTCTCCAGCAGATAGATGCCTGTGTTTTGCATGTTAATTGAGAGAAAGAGTATCCCTTAAACCAATGGAATGTCAGAAGTTTCCTGAAGAGCTCTTGGAACTTACTATCAAGTTTCTGGGGTCTGGGCTTGATGAGTCTTGAATTGGGTCTGCTAGGTAAACATTGCTTTGGTAGAAAAAAAAATGAAGGTTGATTACAGTTGACTAATGTTAAGAATCTTAGCCAAGTGAGCCATGAGGTTGAATAGAACCCTTTGGTCTCTTGAGAGACAAGTAACCATGGTCTTAATTAGAAGTTCCTGGTGAAAGCATCAAACTCACATTGTCTGTTTTTTCTTGGTGCTGGGGAGAAGGTCTTACACCACCAACCACACCACCCTACAAACCTATTGAGGAAGACCCCTTCAAGCCAGATGTGAACCATAGGCCAAACAAAGAGACAGCACCATCCACCCCATCCCTTGAAGGTCCCCGGCCTGTGGCAATTGCCAGAGGGCCCCATAAGTCCCGAAAGAAGTATCCTGAGAGGAGTGAACTCTTGGCCCACCTGAGCCGAGCCACAGTTCAGCCATCCCAGGTAGGCCAGAAGCGACCTTTTTCCCGATCCTTTGGAGACCACGACTATTGCCAAGTCCTCAAGCCAGAAGGATCCTTCCAGAGGAAGGTACTGAGGTCATGGGAGCCCTCAGCCCACGCAGAGGACAGATCCCAGCCCAGACTTTCCAGGGCTGATGTACAAGTACCGAGCAAGGAAAGTGCAAGCTGCAAACCTCCCAATAAGGACAGCAAGCCCCTAAGAGACCATGAGATCCGAGCCAGCTTAACGAAGCACTTTGGGTTATTGGATGGCACCTTGGAGGAGGAAGATTTTGCCTTGTGCAAGAGCCCAGAATATGACACTGTTTTTGAGGACAGCAGCAGTGACAGTGGTTTCCTCTTGGAGGAAGAGGAGGAGGATGAGGATGAGGACCTCTGTGTCCATTCTCTTCCATGTCAGCACTGCCTCCACCCAAGACCTTTCAGCAAAGCCAGTTGGCATCATGGCTCTCGGAGCCGATCAAGCTCGGGCTCTTCATGTCACAGGTCCAGATCCCCAGCAAACCGGAGGACTTTCAGGTAGGTTTGGGAACAAACTAGGGGCCACAATATTACCACAATATGAGTTCACAATAGTGAACTCACTAGGGATCACCACGAAAACTGGGACACATATTTCTTATAGATGGCTCTTGGTCCAGAGATGAATGATGTCTGGTAACTGAACATTGTATTGTCACCACCCCTACCCCAAACCTCACCCTAATTAGTATTTAGCCTAGATTAGGGCTATTCTACTACAAGTGATAGCTTGGACAACATTTCTCTGGTGGCTGCCTCAATTCAGTTGGTCAAAGAGTTGATCAAATTATGGAAAATTGATATTGAATTCTAATAATTTTTAAACCTTTACCTTCCATCTTAGATTCAATACTATATATTGATTCCAAGGCAGAAGAGTGGAAAGGGCTTGGCAATGAGGGTTAAGTGACTTGTCCAGAGTCCTCACTGCCAGAAAGTGTCTGAGACCAGATTTGACCTTAGGAAGATGAGCTTTCCTGACCCTGAGCCACCTAGCTGCCTATGCTGGGTACCACGAGGGAAATCAGGATAGCCCAGACCTATCTGCTTGCTTTTAAGTCTTTTTTGGGGAGCAATGGTTTATGGATTGATAGATCAGTGATTTCTTTAGAACAGGGAACTTGCAGATGAACCACACATAATAAAGGTGTGCCCAAAGGGTAGTACAGAGTACATCCTTGTCTGGCTATCTGTGTTGGGGTAGGAGGGTAGCTTTAGTGAGTGGCTCCCTTTTCCTGAGCCTTCCCCAGTGGCCATTGAAGCAGTACGGTAGCCCCAGTTATAACCTCAACTCTAAAGTGAGCAGTGAGAGTAGGCCTTTTCTTTTTCTGGAAACAAACAAACAAAAAGATATCTTGTCCACTAGGGAGCCCAAACCCCTAAACCCTGAGCCCCATGGTCCTTTTCAAAGAGGGTTCTGGAAAGCCTACTTTTCTACCCCTAGCCAGATTCAATTTACTATGATCACCCTGCTCTCTGGGTGGATGTGGAATGGGGAATGCACTTGGGGGCCCAGTTCAATGATGGAATAATGAGCTGGGGAACATTCTGCCCATCTTGCTGAGTAAAGTCTGCACTAATTTAAGGTGGAGAAAACCCATCCCTTTTAGGAAGTTAACCTGTAACCTTCTTGCTAAGAATTCTATTGGATAATTCGGGATAAGAATTACAGTGCATTTATGTTAGAGTAAGGAAATGATTATATTAAGTGAGAAATAGATGAATCTTGCGATTACTCTAATTCAGTTGGAAGTCAGGCCCCTCTGCTCTAGATTCCCATGTATCTTCTGTTTCATACTTTTTTCCTTTCCCTCTCTATTCCTTTTATGGTACATTCCGATTCCCAGAAAAGGCAGTCATTGATCTTTAAAATGGTCAGGAGGAAACAAGAGAATAGTTTTCATAGATTCTTTGCCAGGAGCATTATCAGAACTTATGTCCTTGGACCTGACCTGGTTCTTATCAGAGGATCATGGACTTATAGCTAGGAGGGTGTTTGGAGGCACTGTAAGCCCAGCCCTGCCATTTTACAAATGAAAAATTGAGCCACAGAGAGGTTAAATGGCTTGTCCAGCTATTAAGTATCTGAGGTGAGATTTGAACCCAGGAATTATTGATTCCCAAGTCCAGTATCCTCTCTACCAGACTATGATTCTTCTCTTGCTTAGGCCTACCTTGCCTGCTAGTTTCACTCCTGGACCATTGCAATATTGCATGCCTAGATAGAAACAGCAATTTAGCCATGGAAGCATGGGGTGAAGAACCAACTTCTAGGCACATTGTGTTTCTTGTGCAAAATAGGACAATACATTTTAGAGTGGGAAGGCAACTGTGAGATCAACTAATCCAACATCCCCCGCTTTACCAATAAGAAACTGAGATCCAACAAAATGTTTTGATATGATCCAAAGCCTCACATGAAATAAGTAGCATAGCTAGAACCAAACCTAAGACCTTAAAAGTCCTTCTTTTTCCACTAAAAGCAACCAATAAGCAATTATTAAGCACCTCCTATGTGCTAAGCATATAGCTAAAAAAATAAAACCATCCTTTGCTTCAAGTAACTTATCTCTTGAGCAACAGACTCCAGAGTTGGCCGTTCAAAGACATCAGAAAGTCTTTGCATTTTAGTTCATGGATGTTATTTGCAGAAAATCCCTGCCCCCCCCCCCCCCCCCACTTGAGGTCTCCCCCAGAGCCTATTTACTCAGATTTTATGCACAGTTCACACATATCTGTAAATAAGATGTATTTTATGTATGTATATGTCAGTTCCTCTTTAAACACACACACATGTTAAAGGTAAAATTTAGGGTCGAGTCTGAATATATATTTTTAGTGGTCACTAGGTATTTAAATTCTAAATCCCAATGAAATACTCAAGTCAGAATGGAATTTTATGGTGTTTTATTTACAGAAGAAGGAAGAAATTAAGAATGAGGGAGAGAGAAAAGGGAAGATCTGCTTCAGCCTGGCCTGAGCCAGGGGGAGTTCAGAGGTCTCAGCCAAGGAGTCCTTCCTAGAAGATTAAATCTAGCTCGGCTTCCAGCCACAAGGCCTCCTCCAAAATGAGGGACCTCCTTGGAGGCTGGTGCCTTCATAAAGGTCAAGGGAAAGGGGAGTCAGACTTATCACTCACCACGTGGTCATTTCAGCGAAACAGTCTGAAGTCTCACACTCCACCAAGTCCAGTTCCACCACCAAAAGCCTCTCACACCAGAAGTGACGCAAAATATAAAGGCAGTTCTTTACATCACTTCCTGTGTCTCACATGTAACAAGGGTGGCTTAAACTTGGCTTTGGACAGCCCAGGGGGTCAGTCAGTTGCTTCTGATTTGTCACTGCTAGCACACACGGGTCATAGACCTTCCTCCCCCACACTTAATCCTTAAGTGGGGGTGTATACATTCCAGGTTACTAGAATTCTAAAGACTAAGCAGGGTGGAGTAAATCTAAAATTCACACACACACACCTCCTTACCTTCTGTCTTAGAATCAATGCAAGTATCAGTTCTAAGGCAGAAGGGTGGTGAGTGCTAGGCAATGGGAGTTAAGTGACTTGCCTGGGGTCACACAGCCAGGAAGTGCCTGAGATTAAACTTCAACCCAGGACCTCCTGTCTCCAGCCCTCTTCTCTCTCTACTGAGTCATCTATCTCCCCCTCATTTCCTTTTTTTAATGCCTCAGTTTTTTCCTCTGTAAACTGTGAACCTTAAACTGAATCTGAGTTCTTTTCCAACTCTGCCATTCCATGTTCTATGGTTTTTCTCAGTTTGGTTGTTTTTCAGTCATATCTGACTAATTGTTACCCCATTTGAGTTTTCTTGGAAAAATATACTGGAATAATTAATTGTTTCCTTTTCGATCATTTTGTTATAATTAAAATAGTGGAAGACTTAAATTGTAGTAGATAAAAGAGTGGTTGTTAAAAATGTGACCACAGAAAATATGGTTTCAAGACTGTCTTGTTTTTAAATCAATTATAAGGTGGTCACCAGGGAAGAATTCCCAATTATTAAATATACCCAAGTCAACTGGGTTTTATAGAGATTTTAATTCATACAAATGTGGAATTAAAGAAAAGGAGAGAAAGAGAGAAAAGGGGAATAATGAGAAAAGGATAGGCTGGCCGAGGGCAGCCCTGGCCAACCCAGGCCTAAGCCCTAAGAGAAAGATCAGTCAGTCCTTAATCACTCACCACAAGATCTGTCCAAGCAAGGATTCTAGTGACACTAGGCCAGCTTCATCTCAGCTGACTCCACCAGCTCAATCCTGGATCTGAATCTGAATGTGAATGTCCTTTAGATCCCTTTCTGAGCTCCTTTTAAAGGGAAATTTCTCCTATGTCACCTCCCCTAAGTTCTTACATCTACCAATCATAGTAGATGTTTTTCAAAGGACAGACCATTCTTAATTCACACCTGAGTAGACTAAACTTTTGAGTAATTCACACCTGAGTAAGTGTGTGCCTCTTTGTGTCACCTCTTTGCCTTTTGCAAGTTCACAAGTTGCCTGACCTTTATAGGTACTTAGCACCCTTTTGTATTAGTTCTAAAAATAGGCACAGCTTAAGAATTTTTGCCTTATTATAAGTATGGGTTTATGTACTTTTCATTGTTCAGCAAAGAGTTTACAACTTTATCTTCCCCTAAAGTATGCTTAAGTAGGGGTGGAGTAGAGTTCCCACATTCCTGGTCAAGTACCTTCACTGCCCAAATGGGGAATGGTCTTAACCAAACCTTATGAAGTAGGGTCTGAGAATTTTTAAGGTTCACAATCCAACCTTATGAAGTAGAGTCTGGGAATTTTTAAGGTTCACAATTTTATGAAGAGAAGAGAAAAATGAGGCAAATATAGTTAAGAGACTTGCCCAGGGTCACACAGCTAGTAAATATCTGAGTTCAGACTTGAACTCAGGAAGAGAATTCTTCCTAAGACTCCAGCACTGTACCACCTATCTGCCTTTATTTTTCTCGTGCTGATGAAATTAGGAAAACATTCTTCAGCTTTTGATTTCTTTGGAAGCCAGTTCCCTTCCAAGAATGAGAAACACCATATAGTCCAAGAATCTGCTGTTCTTGAAGAAAGAAGAGGAAGACTACAAAGTCACATGCCCTTGATAGTAGCCAGTTTTCTCACATGGTGTCTGGTGGGTCCCTACCTCCTGAGGAAGCTCCCTGCGATCTCTTTAGCAGACTAATTTATAGGCTGTAACTTCCTTCCTTTCCTTGTTTAGGCCAAAAAGTCAACCAGTATTTATTTATTAAGCACCTACTATGTGCCAATCACTGTTAAATTCTGGGGATGTAGGGGAAAGCAAAAAGCAGTCCCTGCCCTCATAGTCCAAAAGAGGTAACAACATGCAAACTATGTACAAACAAGATCTATACAGAATAAATTGGAAATAATCTCAAAGGGAAGGCACTAAGGTTAAGGAGGCCTGAAAAAGACTTCTTATAGAAGGTGGGATTTTAGCTAGGGCTTAAAGGAAGCTAGGAGATGGAGATGATGTGGGAGAGAATTCCAGTCATGGTGGACAGCCAATGAAATGAGTAGGAAGGTGATGGGAGTGTGGGAAGAATAGCAAGGAGATCAGTGATACTTCATCAGAGAGTACTCAGAAGGAGGGAATGTATACGAAGACTGGTAGTAGGAAGGGGCCAAACAGGATTTTATATTTGGTCTTGATGACAATAGGGAGCCACTGAGCTTTCCAGAAAGATCAGTTGGACAACTGAATGGGAAGTAGACCACAGTGAAGAAAAGGCATGAGTTCCTAGGTGACAAAATGACATTAATCAAGTTCTTCCTGGAATATTTGCTATTTCTGGGTCCCCGTGGCCCCTGTAACTCACTTAGAGTGTCCACTCTTTGTGTCTTTGTGTACAGGCAGACACTCACATATAGTAAGACCTCAGTTACCCAGCATGCTTATTGAAAAGTTCTTCCACATTGGTGATTTTTTTCCTAAAACATCACAGATTTTCTTTCCTTGCAATACAGAGTCCAAATAGGATTTAGCCTTTTCTTGATGAGGACTAAAGGATATCATGTTGTCACATGATTGTCCTTAGCTATGAAATAGGGACAATAGATGAGTGTGTGTGTTTGTGAGAGAGAGAGAGAGAAAGAGAGAGAGAGAGAGAGAGAGAGAGAGTATAGATACTTGTCCTAGATGGCTAAAAGGCGGCCCTCCTCCTATTCAAATTCCTCTAGAGTGTTTTTTTATTTGCTTGTTTTGTTCTTTCTCCTTCCTCACAATCTGGCTCTTATTTACTGTGGGCCCGTAAACCAGATAGTCCAAGTATGTGTGAATTATGTATAAAATCAGAGTAAATAGGCTCTGGGGGAGGATTTCCTACAAACAACATGCATGAGCTAAAGCACAAGGACTTTCTGATGTCTCTGAATAGCCAACACTGGGGTCTGTTGCTCAACAGAATTTTCAATTCATTGAAAGTAAGGGATCGATTATTCTTTTAGCTCTATCTCCTGTGCCTAACCCAATGCTCAGCACATAGGAGGTTTTTAGTAATTGCTTGTTGATTGACATAGTGGGGAAAAGAAGGAATTGGGGGTCCTAGGTTTGGGTTCTGGCTAGGATGCTTAATACCTGTATGGCTTTGAGTCATGTCAAACCATCTCTTTGGACCTCGGTTTCCCATCAACAAAGTGAGGGAGGTTGGATTAGTTGGTCTCAAAGGTGCCTTCCCTCTCAAAATTGTATTGTCTCATTTTGTCTGTTTTCTCTCTGTCTCATGGCTGGATTTGAATAGTTCAAGTGATAGATAAATGACTTCCATTATCTGAAGGTTTTACTGCACTTTGGGGTAGGGAGGTTGTTAAAGTAGGAGGGATGTCCACAGCCACCCACGTAGATAATTAAAGCTGCATCTTTCAGACTCTGAGTGCCCCGAAGCCACACACCATCTCAGTGGTACCAAGAACAATGTGGGTACTTTCATTTTGTTGAACATTCTTAAAAATTGGGCAGTTTGCTTCCTGTAAGCCGTGCTGGCTTCCTACTGACAGGAATCTCTTCACCTGATTCTCACCCCCCAGACATAAGTAAACGAACAACACATTTGGAACCACTTAAACAACAGTTTCTCCACTTCGGGTTTCTGTAGGAATGAACTTTGTGGAGGCAGCAAATGCCTTCTTAGTCAAAGACGACTTGGAAGGACAAAGCTGGACAGACATAGCAGCAGGCTATGGTATCTGTCAGGGCAAAGATAGCTTTATTCTTGGGCTAATGGCTTCGAATTTAGCCCAATGGGAGCTAGGAGGCACCCAGTAAGAATTCCCATGCATTGGGTAACTTGAATCAAAATGCTTACCATCTCAGGGAGCGGGGGAGGGAAAAGAGGAGGGAGAGAGTGATTTGAATCTCGTAATTTTGGAAAACATGTTACAAATTGTTATTCATGTAGTTGGGAAAGAACAAAATATATTTTATAATGTTTGTAATTCCCATGTGGTACTTTATAATTGATAATTATGTAAATTTTTATAAACTTACAATTTACAAAATATTTTGCTCATAGCACTGCTGTGAGCTAAGTAGTGCCATTTTATGGATGAGGAAACAGATTCAAGGAGGGAGAGTTGGCTTGTCAAAGGCCACATGACTATTTAGTGTTAGAACCAGGATTTGAACCCAGGGCTCTTGTCTCCAAACCTGTCCTCTCTCCATTATAACACACTGCCCCTTCGTAAGAATTTCATGGCAGCTAGGGAGTTCCTTGACTAAGAGTGGGTTGATCAAGGAATTTTCTTGAGGAGAAAGTCCCCAGGTTCTTGCCAGTCTCGTCACTCAAGAGAATGGAGTGAGGAAGAATTCAGAGACATTTTTGTATAGGTGAAGAAGGACACTAGTCCCATGTACCAAATCCAGGTTCAAAAGAACCTTGCTGGCAGAAGGAAATTGGGTTTTTTTGACTGCCAACAAAACCTCCTTTGATTTACCCAGACCAAGAGCCTATGTTTTCTTGTTTACAAACAGATGTGGAAACAAAGAACATTGTGGAGAAGGAAGCCCAAGTGTCCGGCACATTGAGAAGAAAAGAGAAAAGGCCATTGTAAGTGCCCTAAGAGCTGGGATGGTATGATCAGTGAAGGAATGAGAAGTGACCTGGGGTCCTCCAAGAGGACAGAACTTCCTTAGATAGAAACTCTTTGAGAGATCAGGGGATCTCTCTTAGCTCTCCTACACTTCAGCTAACCCAACACCAACTTTATTCAATGGTATTTCTTCCCATGAAGAAATAGCCAACATCCAAAAGGCAGGAGCTTGCAAAGTTCCAGGCTCCCTGCCAGCCAGTGGTGCCAGGGATGGGATACTCCTGGCATAGGGTCTTACAAAGGCCAGAAGAGTAGGCTGATCTAGTAGACTATCTTTTTGTGAGGACTATTCCTCTCTGGACAGATATGCTCAGGACCAGGGAAGCACTTCTGTATAGCTTTGAACGAAGAGAATCTACTTCCCATTCTCCTAGGCTCTAAGTTCATAGTAGAATGGAAGAACAAAAGAGAGAGAAGGAATATTCATATAGTAAAGTGACACAATAGGGGAGGGATATGGTCAGAGGTTACTATATTGCCAGTTAAGCTTTCCTTTTCAAGTCCTCAAAGTCCTAGTAGCCTGAAGAAGGAAGCAAATGGCTCCAGCAGCTGGCTTCAAGATCTCCCAGATGAAGCTTCCAGATCCACTGAGATATTAATTGTGAAATTGGATATACAACCTTCCTCAGCATCCTCCCCATCAAATATGTTGGGAATTACCAACACAGACACAGAAATACCTATACCACAGATATTTGTATTACTGTATTTTGGACCTCCATGTTACATTGTCAAGATGTGCCTTTGTAGGAATAAACACTTGTTCTCCTACAAGGTTTTTGGACTCCCCACCCTACCCCCATCCTACTGGAAAGCCTTTTGTCTTATACAATCCATCCCATTCATTCTTCCATTTGAACTCTCTATATATAAAGAACATTCTGAGTGTGAGAATTCCTTCTTTCCAATTCTTGGGCCTCCTGGCTAAGACCCTATGCTTCTTTTATTTTTTTAAACCCTTGCCTTCCAACTTAGAGTCAATACTGTGTATTGGTTCCAAGGAAGAAGAGTGGTAAGGGCTGGGCAATGGGGGTTAAGTGACTTGTCTGGGGTCACACATTTAAGTAGTCTGAAGTCAGATTTAAACCCAGGACCTCCCCTCTCTGGACTTGACTCCCAATATACTGAGCCACCTTACTTGCCCCCAGATCCTATACTTCTCAAGACTCAATCTATCCATTAGCAAACATGTACCCATCTTTGAGCTTGGAGCTACCAGGGAAACAAAGATGAATAAAGATGATTCCTCTTTCACATATCACAGTCTGGACTCACATACAGAATAAACTAATAATACCAGTCATGTGATAAAAGTGAAATGAGGAGTAGAGACAAGAGCTACAAGAAATGAGAGGAGGAGGCGGTCCCTGAGTGGTAGACAGTCAGACAAGCCTCAGTGGAAGAAGTAGGACTTGAGATGAACTTTCATGAATAGATAGAGCTTAAATCAGAAGCACATTCTCTATTGAGGAGATAGACTGTGAAATGCTGGGAGGACAAAGAACATCTTTGGAAGATAAAAGTAGCTGGAATAAAAGCCATGAGAGGAGAGTAGCATGGAGAAAGTCTGGAAAGGGAGACTGGATTCAGCTGAAAAAAGCACATCCAATGTAAACATCCTGGAAATTTTTTCCAGGTGTATCCCAGAGTTTTCTGGCTCCTGGATATATAGAAAACAGATCTTCCTTTGTACACTAAGAACTGATAAACCTTATGAGAGTGTATGTACATAGAGACAGACAAATGGATACTTAGGCATTTATACCCAGAGGATTTCTGAACCAGAACAAACATAAGAGGTCATCTTGTCCAACCCACATCTCTACAGCATCTCTGACAGGTAGTCTTCCAGCATTTTCTTGGACACCCTGAGTGACAGACAATTCACTACCTCCTGAGATAGTCCATTCCATTGTTGAGCAGCTTTGCTTGGAAGTGCCCCATTAAACCGAGTCCTCCTACCTTATAATTTTCCACCCATTTGATACTAGTTTTGCCTCATGGGCTTAAGCAGAACAAATCTCATTCTTCTTCCATATGGCAGGCTACCAGTACTTGAAGATGGCTAATGAAGTCATCTCTGCTCTAGGTCAGACTAAATATTCCCAGGTCCTAGAAATATATATATGGATAATGAGAAGGTTGAATTAGATGGTCTCAGTGCTCCCTTCCAAGACAATTTACTTCTATTCTCTAAACAACAGAGTGAATGGAGGGATATGACTTGGCTAGGTGGCTGCAGGTTCCCCTTGGGAAAAAGGGGCATGAGAAGACATGAAAGAGAAAGAGACAAATGAAAATATGCATCATAAAAAGACTGTAAAGGGAAAAGAAAAAATAAAATTGAACAACTGATTCTGAATTGAATCAAAACACTAGATATAATTTGGAAGATTGTTACATTATTATATGACAGAGGCAGGAAATGGAAGAAAATTTAGTTTTATAATAAATCTGATTCACATGTTACTAATTCTCTCTTTAATTTATAATTTAATTCTATAGGTCGTACAAGATCATCAACTGTTTTGACCCATGTATGAAAATGAAAAAGCAATAAATTGCTTATCTAAGTGAAGTATTTCTAAGTTATCCCCATTTTGCATGTTCCAACTTTTCAAAGGGTTTTAGTGATATGTAAAGTTCTCTTAAAACTTTTTTCTTTTCTAAAAAGAAGTTGTGCTTTTTTTGTTTCTTTGAAGATAAGTTCAAATTAATTTGTGGAGGTAATATTGGTCAAGGGGAAGCTAAAAGAAAGGAGGGCCTTTTTTTAGAGTCTTACTCCTGCTCATTTCTCTCAACCTTCCCCCCATAACTTTCCACATACTTTGCACATATCTTATAGTTACCTTGTTATTTATGTATTGACTTCCCCATTGGAATGTAAGTTGAATGAGCAGGAACAGATTCTACCTTTCATTGTATTCTTAGAGATTAGCCCAGTGCCTGGCATAAAGGAAGCACTTCAAAAGTGTTTGTTAGTTTATTGACCATAAGTTTTATCAGGAGTGGGAATTTTTTTTTTTAGACCAAGAGAAGGTCTGGCTTTCAGGACGGAGTCTGATTTCTCACCCCAAGAACCTAACTAGAGTTTGTGCACCTCATTCAATCCATCAATCCCTTACACATTTATTAAGTGCCTACTCTGGAATTTAAACTCTGGAGATACAAATAATACAAATACAAATAAAATCTGGAAATACCAGTAAAAACAAAGAAATCAATACCTGCCATTAAGGAGCATACTTTTTACTAAGGAGATCCATTTTATTTTGAGAGCTAACAAAACTCTTGGCATCACCTCTACCTGAATCATAGAATTTCAGGTGGGAAAGAGGTAAATGAGGATTCTTTGCCATTTTGATTCCTGAGAATCCATGAAAGTCAAATCTCCACCTTCTTCATCCCAGGATATAAGAGCCACTGAAGCATGTTTGTTCTTTTTTTTTTTGAGCAGGGAGAAGGCCGGGTGGTATACATTAGGAACCTCTCCAGTACTATGAGCTCCAGTGAGCTGAAGAAACGTTTTGAAGTGTTTGGTGAGATTGTGGAGTGTCAAGTACTGAAAAGGAACAAGAGGTGAGTCTATTGGGTTTCTGCTTCTTGGAAGAGGCAGAGAAGCTTTTGACAGCCTAAATGAGGGAGATGACACACACTCACGTAGACAGGCCCCATCTCAAGACTTGAGCAGATCCTGGAAATGGATAGTTATGTACTAGCTTATGATGGGATAGAGACTTTCAAGACCCAGTCTTGACTTTTGGAGATATCCTTTATTTCATAGTCATCTTACCTGGGTAGCAAGGTAAGTTTCCAGAGAATCATTGTCATCTCAGTGCTAAATGATACTACTTAGAATATCTCAAGGAAACTAATCCCTACAAGAATCAAAATCTGCACTTTTTAACCTTTTTCCCACTACTTAGTTCTGATTAACAGTTCAAGAAAATTCATATTCCACACGACTCTGTCTTCAGGTATCTGAAATGTTTTTTTTATGGCATTATCAATCTTCATTTCTCTAATCTAAACAACCCCAGTTTTTTTGGTTGATCCTTATGTTAAGGATGCCCCTTTCATATATACATGGTTTGGCTGATGGAAAGATATATAGAAAAAGTAGAGGTGTGAGAGAAACCCTGTTGGGGGTAAGAGTTGAGAGGAAAAAACCCTATAGAGAAGGGATAAGATGTCTTACTTCCCAACATCTAAATTGCGTATGACTGACCTGAGGACTTTAAAGGTAATGTGTCATCTTGTTCCCTTGAATTGCTTTGGGGACTATGGGACAAATATATATTGCCTAAATATAGTGTAGATGGCAATAATGTGAATTTTTGTTTATCGTCATGAGATAGAGGTGGATAATGGAAGAGATAATGCTTTGGACAATAAAAGAACTGAACTGGCCTCAGGAGACCTTTGAGTGAGTATGGGAAGAGACCTCAGAGTTTGCACTGTTGCCTGCTGTTTGGAAGAGAAAGATCAGAAGAGATGAACTGAGATGAGCTGGGAGCACTTAGAAGATCTCTGAATTGAGAACTAACTTCAGAAGAAACTTGTGATTGGCTTAAGAAAGAGACGTCAAAACTGGAGGAAGAGGGATTTGCACTACTATCTCTTGCTTGGAAGAGCAGACCTGTGGGTTTTTGCCTTTGCCTTTCCTGGTACTGCCATCTCCTGCCCAAAAAGTCAAAGCCATAGAAGGCAGCTGGGTGGCTCAGTGGAAGAGAATTATGCCTAGAGATGGGGAGGGAGGGGTGACCTAGGTTCAAATCTGGACACAGATAATTCCTATTGTGTGACCCTGGACAAGTCGCTTAACCCCCATTGCCTAGCCCTTCCCATTCTGCTGCCCTGGAACCAACACATAATATTGGTTCCAAGATGGAAGGTAAGGGTTTTTCAAAAAGAAGTCAGAGCCAAGCTAAGGGAGGCAACCTAGAGAAATTAGGAAGATCTCAGCTTTAAGGTTTTCTGCTTTTGCTGAAAGAGCCTAATAATAGTTTAACAGCCCTGAAAAGGAACAACTCAATTGGAACAGCCAGCAGAGAGGCAGCCCTACTCAGCAGGTTGATAGAGGTGCCCAGGAGAGGCTTCAAAGAGCAGCCATTGAGGAAGCAGTCTTGTCAACCAGTGAACTGCTTTTAAGGCCCACAGACCAGAGTCGTGAGTTATCCTGAGCACATATGGTCTGTGTACAAGAGATGCCTCTTTTCTATGATTCTATAAGGTTGTCAACCCCCACCCCCAATCTCGACATGGTACATCAGTAGAAGTGTTCTAAATTTATGGATGGAATGTTGGTTGTTCAGCCATTTTTCAGTCATGTCCGATTCTTTATGACCGCATTTGGGGTTTTCTTGGCAAAGATATTAGAATGGTTTGCCAATTCTTTTTTCAGCTCATTTTACAGTTGAGGAACTAAAGTAAACAGTGATCCTTATTATGTGATCATTATTCTTACTCCATCTCCTGTTTAGTAAATATTTCTGATTAAGAGTTAAGGGAATGCCCTTTGATTGGGGAATGGCTGAACAAATTGTAGTCTCTATTGGTGATAGAATACAATTGTGCTAAAAGGAATAACGAACTGGAGGAATTCCAAGTTAACTGGAACGACCTCCAGGAACTGATGCAGAGTGAAAGGAGCAGAACCAGGAGAACATTATACACAGAGACAGACACTATGGCACAACTGAATGTAATGGATTTCTCTACTAGCATCAATGCAATGATCCAGGACAATTCTGAGGGATTTATGAGAAAGATCGCTATCCTCATCCAGAGACAGAACTGTGGGAGTAAAAACACAGAAGAGAAACAACTGCTTGCTCACATGGTTTGATGGGGTTATGATTGGGGATGTTAAATGATCACTATTGCAAATATTAATAATATGGAAAGAGGTCTAGATCAATGATACATTTAAAATCCAGTGGAATTGCTTTGTTGGCTATGGGAGTGGGGTGGGAGGAGGGGAGGGAAAGAACATGAATCATGTAACCATGGAAAAATACTCTAAATTAATTAATTAAATAAATAAACTTAATTAAAAAAAGAAGAACAAAAAACCTTAAACTCCTATAAAGACAGAGCTTCAGTTTTAGTTATCAGCCTCCCAAACACAGAAAGAAGTAAAAAGCTGACTCATCATTCACCCTCTTCAATTTGCTGATGCCAACATTCCTCCTCTAGTGGATGTAGCTTATCTTCAAGAAGATATCCTTTACCTAATATATAAATTGCCTATTTCTAGGTCATTATAAAGTTTAACATGTGCTAAATCCTGGAGAAATTAGCTATGTAAACTTGAAGAGTAGAATTTCCTAACTACCACTCAGAATCTAGGAAGATCATGAAACTTCTAGAGTTTCCTGGACCTCCAAGCATATGGTTATTCATAACTATGACCGGATAAATAATTGACTGAAACCTCTGGCTATATATGATGTGATGAAAGTCTTATTTTCTCTCAGGCTCTATCTTTGCTTTTTGTAGTCAATTGACTAACTTTTATCTGAGATGGTGGATGAGTTGGCATGTAGAAAGTTCAAATGTTTTGTGCTCTTCTAAAAAGACTTTTCTTCCCCAATGGTCTAAACTTCAGAATTGAATGCCATCAGTACATCAAAAACAGGTGAATTAGTGGTTTGAGAGCTAGGCTTAAAGATGGGGGGGGTGGGGGTGGAGGGAGGGGAATGGACCTAGGTTCAAATTTGGTCTCAGACACTTCCTAGTTGTGTGACTCTGGACAAGTCACTTAACTCCCTTTACCTAGTCCTTAATATGCTCTTCTGAATTAAAACCAAATACTATGTACTGTGTAGACAGAAGGTAAGAGTTTAAAAAAAAAAAAGTTAATAGAGGGGTTGGGATACAGCTAGATGGCTCAGTGGTTTAAGAGCCAACCTTAGAGATGGGAGGTCCTGGGTTTAAATTTGACCTCAGATATTTCCTATCTATGTGACCCTGGACAAATCACTTAACCTCCATTGCCTATCTCTTACCACTCTTCTGCCTTGGAACCAATACATAGCATTGATTCTAAGATGGTAGGTAACAATTTAAAAAAAATGGTAATGGAGGAGCAGCTGAGTAGTACAGTGGATAGAACTCCAGATTTGCCATTCTTCTGTCTTAGAATTGATACTAAGAAGGTATGGATTTTTTTTTTAAAAAAGAGTTAATGGAGTTGAGCAGGCTGATTTTTTTCATTGGAAGGCACAGCAATAGGGGCCCTGGAGTTAAAGCAACAATAGTAGAAGTATATTCTTCCTCCCTCTATTGTCCCTAAAATCCCATGTGACTCATAGCAATGTGACTACACCACTCTGGGAACTCCCAATCCGACAGCATGACAATTCAGTTGTGTTTCATGTCCTTTATATTATACTGATATGATATATGTCCTAATTGCTCTTCTCTGACTATAGCTTTAGTACAAAATTCATGTTGACCCGAGTCCTGGCAGTAAAGAGACTTGAGTTCTATAGATGGAAAGAACCATGTCAGTGGAAAGTGTTGTTATTTCCATCGTGATGACTAGAAGGGAAGAAGACCAGGTTTTCATTTACACAGTGTTCTGGATCCCTGATACCTAGGGAACTTTCTTAAAATAAAACTATATAATAACTAATGCTGCTACTTTATTGCCTGAAAAGAAATCAGATCCTTCCTCTGATAACCCTCAGGACACCAGGGTGGAAAGCCTAGCACTTCTGGTAGGAATGCTTGCCAAAACCTTTTCAGCGTTGCTCATCTACCTTTGGGGTCCATCTTTCATCCCACTTTCACCTGCAGCCCCAAGAAGCTGTAGCATGAGCAGCAGCAGCCACACCCTGGTGAAAACTATCTTGGCAGACAAGCTAACCAGGTTGACAAGCCTGAAACCCACTGGTGAATCAGGAGGCTATCTACCCCAAGTCTGTGAAGATTTCTTCTCCAGCAGAATAAATGGATAAGAACAGTTTGTTCCAGTGGCCGTGAAGGAGGCTGAAGCAGGCACTATGAAGAACTTAGAGCTTAGTCAGACTTTGAAGAGGTCATCCACTGCATCCTGAACCATCACCAATCATTCCAACTTTTTTCTTGTCAAGGGACTTTGATGACTCTGGAAGGGAGAGTGAGATGGATGACTTTGTGCAGCTCTGCCTCATTTAAATCTGTGTAAAATTCAAACTCTCACCCTGTAATATTATTGGTCCTTTTTGAAGTGAAGGATGAACAACAATAGGACACTTATCTTGGTTCCACTAAAAGTTTATTGCAGTGGAGACCTGATCTTGGAACTAAGAGATATTTGAGTTTGAATCTCATCTGAGACCATTGGTTGTATATATGCCTAGCGTTAAGTCACATAACCTTGAATGAAGTTATTTTCTTATCTAAAAATGGGAATAATACTTGGAGTACTTGTCTCCTGGGGTTGTTGTGAGTATCAGATGAAAGCATATGTATAAGTTGCTTTTCATACCTTAAAGCACCATATGAATGTCAGTTATTCATTCGATTATGCCTATTTTTATGGGTTACCTAAAGACCAGCATTGACCATTGACTTTTCCTAATGGGTAACCTACATCTCTCCATTGCTCTGTTCTCCAGGGGTGAGAAAGATGGTTTTATTACCTATCGGTGTTCAGAGCATGCAGCCTTGTCCCTGAGGAATGGTGCAGCCCTGAGGAAGTGCAACGAACCCTTCTTCCAGTTGAGCTATGGGGGCCTTGGGCAATTCTTCTGGACCAGATGCACTAACTTTGGTAAGGCTGCAGTCAGTCCACAAACTTAGAAGGCAAGGCTTAGCCAATTTCCCCTTTTGCCCTACCCTATTCTCATTCCCTGGGCTGTGTTCAGAGGGAAAAATTATGTTTGAAGAAACTTCTATTACTTTAGGGCTTCTATCTCCAAATGGATACTGATTTCACTGCCCCTTCAAAAGGTCTTTGTACCTCTCCTGATCCTTTTAGTAGCTGAGGACACAAGGGTAAAAAGATCAGAATTATCAGCCTCTAAAATGGATGCTATACTCAGATCCTAAGAATAGCTCATGTTTCCCATGTTTACTTGCCACTAGGGGCAAGATTCCATTTACAGGACTCATGACCTCCTCTGCCACCCAACATGGTACCCCTTGAAATATTAACTGCTTCTCCAAAGGTTTGGGACCATTTAAACATACCTACATAGGAACTGCCAAGAGTTCTTATACATCTAGGGATAGCCACTTTAGGGTAGTGAAAAGGGCACTGTCTTAAAAGTAATAAGAACTAGATTCTAATCCTGGCTTTGTCACTTATTACAAATTCTGATCAAATTCTTTCATTTCTTTGGTCCTCAGTTTTCCCATTTATAAAATGAGTGTTACAGCAGGTTATCTCAAAGCTTCCTTCTAGCTCCAACTTTCTTTGAGGCAAAGAAGGACTTTTAGAGTTATTAAGGGAACACTGTTTGGGGACCCTCCCTAACCATAGAGGCTGACCTCAGAAAAGATGATCCCAGCCTTCCCCCTCATCCTACCCTTTAGAACCCCCCATCAGTTTGTGGCTAACCACAGTTAGCCATGGGCTGATCCAAGGTGGCATGTGGCATGCCACATGGCCTCGGTCCAGTTGCTCACTCCTCCTCTTGTCCCTGCCCTCCTCAGATTCCAATATAGAAGAGGCCTCCCCGGCTTCGGTGAAAAACAAGTATGAAGCCATGGATTTTGACAGCTTGCTGAAGGAGGCCCAGAGAAGCCTACATCGATAACAGCCTTAACCCTAGAGGAATACCTCAATACCTCAGTCAAGGCCCTTCCAATATGTTTACGTTTTCAAAGAAATTAAGTATATGAAAAAAGAGAAAGAGAGAGAGAGAGTGAGAGAGAGAGAGAGAAACTGAGACTGCTGTCCCTATAAATCAATGTTTACATTGAACAAAGCTGCTTCTGTTTGTGAGTTTCCATGGTGTTGATGTTCCACTGCCACACTTTAGTATCCTCGCTTCAGATTGGTTGTTTTGGGTGCGTCTGTAAGCATTCTGCCACCCAGCCCCACCTCCCCCTGACTCCCAACCCCCCCAGTTCCCATTGTGGAGTTACAGCTGTGTTCCCATCACATTTTCTGTCTGTAGTGTGTGATGATAAAATTGTTACTTGTGAATAGAATCAGGACTATAAACTAATTTTTAATTGCAGAAAAAAAGTATATACTTAAAATACCATATTTATGGCTCAGATGTACTGTACTTCGAACTAATTCATTGTGCCGCTTCCTGGATCTCTAACTATGCACTGTAATGAGGTGCTCGCCACTGTGCTGATGGACTCCCGGCTGGCCCCGGGAGGGAGGGAAGAAAAGAAGGAAGGAGGGAAATCAGGGAGGGGTTGAGACCCCATTGGACTTCATCTCCTCCCTGGAGCAGGAGGCTGGATGGACATTTGTGTGAAGCCTCCATCTGTCACCAGCCCATCTTCCAAACCTTATCCTTACCCATCCCAGTCCTCTCCATCTCTCTGCCCAACATCATCCCAGCCCACGACTTTGCACTGGCTACTTTGGGTGGTAGACCAACTGATAGCCTCCAGAGCAATGGCCAAAGGTCCAGAGTGAGACTGTGTCCCTGATGGAAGTGGAAGAGTTCAGAGCAAGCCTTCATGTTGTGCAGTTTCAATCACAATTGGACTGGTTAGCTGTCATATATTTGTTGTTATTCAGTCGTGTCTGACTCTTCGTGATCCCGTGGACCATAGCACGCCAATACAGTCCATGGGGTTTTCTTGTCAATATGATACATACCTGTGGCCTGAAAGTCCACTCTGATTCTCATTCACCCTCCTATTTGCCTACCAGACAGGGAACTATGCCAAACTCCCCATCACTACAAACCCAGTAGATCCAGACCATTTTAGAGCACTTATAAATTTTAAGCTGCCACAAATAATGATACTTACTGAAACTGCCCTTTTGCAACGAGAGCAACGGTGTGATGTCTTAGAGATGAGAGCAAGCCTCAAAGCCAGGAAGACTCAAGTCCACTTCTGACATACGCTAGCCACAGGAGCCTGCACAAGTCCCTCTCTCAGCTGTAGGCAAATCTCTAAAGCTGCAAGTTTCAGAGAAAGTGATGACCTTCATTGGCAGAGGGAGCCTCTTCACTAGGAGGTCCTTCTGCCAGTAAAATTACAGATCCAGTCCTTACCCCTAGCCTATCTACCTGCAGTCTAGTTACTGGGCTTTGTGAAGAGCTGATGCTAATCTCAGTGGTCTTCAAATGGCACCAGGCTACAGCCATCCCAACCACAAGATGTGGACATTTGTTCACGGATGCCAGAAAGAACCTTTTGGGAATTGGTAGCTAATTTTCTTAATATTGTCAAAAGACTCAGATCGTGGAGCTTTGATAAAGAGCATGTTTTGTGATTATCTGAGAAGATCCTAGACACAAAAAAAGTCAAGTGAGAAGGGAATCTTGGTGGAAGCTCCCCCTAGTTGAGACAAAGCTTCTCCGCTCCTTGTACCCAGTCCCCAAGAATCATTAGTCCTTATAAAATTTAGTCCATGGGCCCTAGCTACTAGGTCCTGGGCTGTTGTCTAGATTCCACGTAAATCTCAGAAACTCTAGTACAGTGGCACGGTCTCCGTAGAAGCCCTTTCTTCTCAGCTCTCTTTCATCTCCCTTCCATGAGGCAGGCCATAAGTTGAGGGTTTTACCAGGCTAGAAAACACAGCATCAGCTCAGCACTGCCCATATCCACTACCTCTCCTACTGGGCCAGTAGCCAGCCTGGGGAAGGAGGGTTCCCCCAAAATAGAACCAATCATGTCCAAACCCAGTTATCACAATTCTGGGGTGATTGTGGCTCTCATGGCAGGTTTTACCCAAGTTTTACAAAGGAAACTGTTGCTAGCTAATGCTCAGTTCTTACCGCTGGCGTGTCCTAGATAAGTTTGCCCTGACCAATGTCATTTCATGATTACATGCTTAATATGTTAATGAAACTCTGCTCTGACACTGATTATTGTGATATAATAATTTAAAACATCGTTCCCTTGGCACCCACTGCCTCTTGGAACAGCATTTCACCTAATGCCAGAGAAATGGTTCAAAAAACCAGTCAGCTAAACATGTGGAAGAGGATTCCTGAACTTTGTTGTAATATGATCTAGAAAAAATAGAGCAAGCATCATTTCTGATCTGAGGTGTGGTAACTGAGATCCTTATGGATGAAGTTACAATATTAACTCCTCCATAGAGGAGGCAGAAAGCCCATCCAAATCACCTTCACAATCCCTCTTTATTCTAACTTGTGCCAAGAAGCACTCTCTGAGATTAAGCTACATGAATGCTAAAGACTGGAACAGGTGACATTCAACCATGGGCTGATCCTTGAGTTAGTCACTCACTTTTCTATTGGAACTACAGGCATTCACTCTAGGGACCGCCTTCTGCCGCCACTGCCTGAAATGTTAGGCAACTGAGAAGGAGGTCATCTGTTCCAATGGAAAGACCTTACTTTAGTCTACTAGCCAGCCTCAGCTTTCCCCATCTATTAAATGACAAGATTGAACTAGATGATTCCCTCTGGCCCCCTCAGGACCAATATTCTCTGTTCTCTTTTCTAATATCCCTTCTAGCTTTCACATTCTCTAATCTAATCATTTAAGACCTTCCCTTATAGCTTACAGCTGTAATTCCTGTAAACACATCCATATTCCTGGGAAGAGTTGTTCTGACCTCTGTGTGAAGGAAATTGCTGAGAGCAGGTTTGTGGGGAGACAAAAGTGAGTAGTGAAGGGGAAGCCTGACCTCCAGATCTTCTTTTTAGTAATTAAGTTACTTGTTTCTCCATGGTCAAGGATTAGTTCTCAAGTCATCTCTGCCTGCCAAAGTATAATCCTCTGGACTCCCCACTCATCATTGTGACTCCATCATGTCACCAGATACCCTGAGTTTATGTGCTTCCCACAAAAGACCAGAGCCTGGTACCCAGTTATTCCTCATGTTATGGTCAACCCTTCCCAACCCTTTCCCCCCAGACCTCCAGCTGAAACCCAGAGTGAGTGAGCCTCTTGTCGCCTCTGGCCGCCACCTCATTGTAGCTTTGCCTTTTTCCTGTCCTCGTATTTCCTCCCTCCCCATGATGATGTTTACATGTGATTGCCATGACATCGCTTTCTGTGGACTGTGTCTGATAGCCTCCCTCCCCCCCTCCCCATCTAGGAATGGGCAGTGCTATCCGTCTCTGTGCTGTGCTGATGTTTAAAAAAAAAAACAAAAAAAAACACAAAACCGTTAAGTGGAATTCTTCCATCTCCTTCCTCAGCACAAGGCTGAATCAAAGCTCACACCTGGGCTCTGGTTGCAGAAGGAAAATGCATCAAAAATGGAAAGAATATGAATGGATTGAGTGCAGCCAAGGGTCCATCCAGGGTATCTGCATCTGCTTTAGAATCTCAGAGTGGTGGAATGCAGCTGGAGTTAGGGGGTAACCCAGGCTTAGGAAAGCAACGGTGCCATCAATTGTGCAAGAGGAAAGAGAAGGTCCCATGATTCAAAGACTCAATCCATACTCAAGTCCTAATTTAGGAAGAGATGCAATAAGTGGTCTTTTTAATGCCTAGAGCCTATAAAATAGTTTTGAGAGACTTCTCCAAGACTTATGCAATATGCACACTGGTGCCCATGGGGAGGGTGGGCCATTGGAGGCCCAGAGGTCTGAAGGTCAGCAGCTAGGGTCCTGCTGGATGTCCAGAACTACCTGTCTGGGGTTGGTGAAGGACAGAGTATTTAGTTGCTGCCAGTACTATACTTGAAGCTTGTCCTGGAGACTTTAAAAGAAATTATAATGCTAAAGTGAAACAGCCATCCCCATGTACTTTGTTAATAGCGATGGGTGCTAGAGCAAGGGGTCCTCTGAGGTTTGCTCTCCTTAAGCTGGAGAAGCTTTCCTGAGCTCAGAGAGCCAAAGCCTTCAAGGGAAGGAGTTGCATGTAGAGGGGAAGGAAGACTTCCTCATTTTCTTGGCCAAAGGAGTGGGACTCCTCTCTGCGCTAGATTGACCAAGGGGAAAAAAAGTCCATAGCATTGTGCAATATGTTGGATCTGGTCCCGCTAAACGTATCCTTTTGCATTTCAAAGGAGAAATGGACTCAAGTGTTCCTTGCTGAATCTGGAACAATATTGTAAAGAAAATAATAAATCCAGCTTCTAGAGCACTTTACAATTTATGAAGTATGTTTCTCATGGTGAGCCTATAAAGTACAGAGTGCAAGTATTATCTCCCATTTTGCCGAAGAGAAAAGTGAGGCTCCACGAGGTTAAGTGATTTGTCCAAGGTTATTTATTGGCAGAGCTAAGATGCAAACCTAGGTTTCCTAGTGACTCTAAGTTCATGTTTCCTCCCCCAACACCACTGCACTATAGAGCTAAAGGGAAAGCAATAGGAGCTTGAGCTCATTGCTCTTGTAGTACTTGTCTTCCCAGTTTTTGGAGCCCAATTACTTCATGCTTTTGGAAGTAGACCTGGGTGACTTTCTGGCAAGCCAGAAGGTCACTTTAATAAAAGCATTAAACCAAGGAAGGTCCTATTTGTCTCTCTGACAATACCAGGGGTTAAGTTGGAGAGAGGAGAGATGCTCCCAAGTGGTGGTGAGTGCCAGTGAAGGAAAGAAGAAGCCAGACTGGAAACCACCTCATTTGGGGGTTATACAGAGGAAAATCACACCTGTTTGAGCACTTTGTCAGCTCTCTTTGTAAGAATACCCAATAATAGAATCTAGAAATGAAAGTATGCCTAGCAACTTTGGAAGAGAGTGAAGGACTTTGGAAAGCACTTACTGTAAAGCCAGTCTCTCAGTGAGAGAACACCCTTTGGGGAAACGAATGATTTCACTCTAGCTGAGCGAACCGAAACAAGTGACTTCCCCTCTGTGGACCTCAGTTTAAGTCCCCTGTAAAATGGTTGTAGCCAGGGGGGTGGTAGGAATTGGACCAGACAATCCCCAAGATTCTATCCTGCTCTGATAATATTCTCCACTCCCTTCTGGAGCTGCTCGTAGTAGACCAAGCCATAGTGAAGGCAAGAGAGGCTTCTACCTGCTTTCCTTAATCTCGTTTTTAGCTTTTAGGCCATTTCTAATCCTCGGAATGAATACTCCCAGTGAGTCAGTCAGCCGAGAGGCAGGGAACCAGCTATTTTTACTCCTGTATGGAGGAGGCCTCCTCAGAGCTTAAGCCATAGCCTCTTAAAGGATGATGTGAGAGGACAACATTCAGAGATGCCTACCTGCAGTGAATGCATTCATGGGAAGGTTATATCCAGAGAGCTTCTGTTCTCTCCTCACACAGCCTGCACCTTGGGAAACTTTCCCCATTAGGAGTTTGCTTGTTGTTTAAAATTTGCATCGTTGAACAAGATTTTTCAGACATTGCTTTTAGATGGTTAGAAAATATCTAGAAAAGCTATAGGTGGAACATGATGATTCATCAGTTATTCTGCATGTGTTGGTAGCTGTTTTTGTAAAGACGCAACGTTTGTCTGCCTCTTGGAATTGGTTAACATCGTCAGAGCTAGACATGGGCTTCCTTCCAATTCCCTGTTACGTGTGGACCGTTACCTTATCTGCAGAACATACAAGGTAGAGTTGGAAGGGACCCTCGAGATCTAGTTCAACCCCTTCATTTTGCAGACGTAGAAAGAGAGATAGAAAGAGATGAAGTGACTTGTCCCAGGACATAGTAAGTAGCAATCAGAACTTCAGCCCCAGCCCTGCGGACCACAGAGTGGGTCCTCTTTTTGTCATATTAGATTTTCCCCTCCAGGGACAGACAACAGAGCCCTGTGGATGGATTGCTCCTGGCCTTGGCATCAGGAAAACCAGGGTTCCAGTCCTGTCTCTCACATGCTAGCCAGATCCTGTAATCATGGGCAGGTGCCTCAATATACCAGTGGCCCCAAGAAGCTCATGAAGGCTCAGAGTTTCCGATGAATGGCCAACCTACATCAGCCAGGAGGTCCTGGCACTGATGAAATTAGAGGCCCACTCCAAAACCAAAATGAAATAAAACAAAAACCCGTAGGTCCCAGCTTTTAAAATCCTTTGCCCTCTTGACTTTTAAATACAGAAAGACCTCAATTTTCAATTATCCACTCACCTGAGGGGGCCTAGAAACCACTCATATTTCACTTTTCCTGGAGTCATGATCAGCTCATGGGCATTTTCCATAGGGCCTGCCTCTTGGAATTTGTTAACATTTTTGCCTTACTAAAGTGCCTGGCACATAGTAGGCGCTTAATAAATGTTTATTGATTGATTATTGATCGATAAGGCCAAAAGAGGATAAATGCAGGGTATGTAAAGTATACAGGGGGCGGGAGGGTGGAAATCCCATTTCTCCCTTCTGCTTTCCATCCAGCTGAGGACGGCAGAGCCCATTAGAACACTAGTTATCAAGGGACGTAGAAATCATTCCCTTTGTAGATTTTCCATGGATTTCACTATCTTTTCAAATGCACTAATCACCACTGTGGACATGGGGGACCAAACCTGAACCTCCGTAGAGAGTCCATGGTATATGAAGCAGCTTTCCCCCAAAGTGCAATACCAGCAAGTCTAAATCCTGGTATCCTTAGGGTGACCACTCTGCACAGCTCACCTGTCCCCCCAAAGAGGGAAAGAAACTAGGGATGGAGGGGGAGCCTAAGGCTTCTCCAAACCTAAGCAGGGCCAGGCCTGTTCTTTCCCATGTCCTGGAGAGCTCATGAGCATGTAATAGGTGCTGGATGAATATTTGGCTACAGTGAAGAAGGCGGTGAAGGGGTTTTTTTGTATTTAACTAGCTTTTCTGATGCTTTCAGGTTAGGAATAAAAAGTCATAAAATAGCCTCTCAAGAAGGCTTTGGGAATCCCAGAGGTGTCTTGATGTGGGCATTTGGTAGAAAAGGAGATGGTCCACTTGGTTTTCTGGGCAGCTTATCTTAGGGGAGAAGGGTCCTTCCTATAGTGCCCCAGGTGAGGGCAGTCTTCCTAGATCCTTGGGGAATTCTGCTCACCATCCGTCCCCATCCCTCCCAACCAGCCTTGCATCCTAAGGTTAGCTTTGAAATCTTCGCCGGGGCCTCCTAGGCCGTCCCAGGAACTCTGACTCTGATGGAATGATGCTCTCTGTCTATAGGTGAGCTTTAATCCCTGGCTCTAGGGGTCAGGTGGCAGCCTAGCCCAGCCCAACCTCGACAACCCTCAGCAATATTGAGCCAAGGGAAGCCTTCCTCTTTCCATCATGGGCTAGAACCTGGGGATGGTTCCCTGAGCTGAGATCTGCATCCCTCCCAAAGGGCACAGTTAGGGGCATTATTGATCAGGAAGCTAGGCAAAGATAAATGCAGCAAAGAGTGCCCATGCATGGGTGTGTGTGTTTGTGTGAATGAGAGAGAGAAATTCAGTTGATGCATTTCTTGAGAAAGGTGCAAGAATTTCACCTACAGAGGGACACATCTGCTTTGTTATTTATAATAGAAAGCTCAATTTTAATTTTGTAAAAGACACCGCTAATGATTGAGAATCAAGTTTTTAGTTTTGCTATTTTTTTTAATTGGTAGAGGTTTTTATATATTTTCCCGCTTATGTTGGGATGTGTCCTTATTTATATAATATACTTTAACCTTCAAAGGCAAGGGGTCCCTATGCCTTTTATTATTATTGTTGTTGTTGTTGTTATTGTTATTGTTGTTGTTATTTTATTTCTAGTGTGATTTACTTGTCTACCTTCTAAATGAAAAAACGTTTCCTTGTATTTTTACATTGTCAGATTCTATAGTTTCATAGATAATTTAACCAAATTGCTCTGTGTATTATTATCCCGTGAGTATAAAGTTCTATTTTAACTTCTGTAAATATTTCAGAACGGGCTTCTTTTTTTCAAACTCCAGCTATGGAGCTAATTGTTTACATCACAAAGACTGTAGATTCTCTATGCTCATGTACTGTAAATAGTGACGTGATCGCCGATAAATAAACTATAACAAATACACTACTGTGTTTAAAAACAATACAAAACACATGGACCTTTTTTTGGATGGCCAACACCCTTCTTTATTAGCTCTGCCCTGTGGCTGAGTGGGATCCTGAGGCTAGGGGGGAGGGTGGGTGAAACTGTCGGGGCAGCCGGTGTGTGGGACCCAGATTTCGGTACAGGTACACAAGCTGACCACCCATAGGTATTCCACGTATGCCACATGATGCACACCACGTGATGCACACCTGACTGACTCTACGGCATTAACCCCGAAGGACTCCACTGGGGGATGCAGGTAGGAGGTCTGGATTTGAGCCGTCCCTTTATCACTCATTAGCTATGTGACCTTGGGCAGGTTATTTAGCTTGGGTTGCCTCATCTGTAAAATGAGACTTGAACTCAAACGATCTCTAGCTCTAACATTTCTGTGTCCTGAGTGCCCTTCTGTCTCTAATATTGTGTTCCCAAGTCCCTTGCAGGGCTGGCTCTCATTCTTTCTTCTATGAATATAGCATTTGGACTTTGTCCAGGGGAGAGAAAACAGGAATATGGCAAGAGAGGGCTTTGTAAGAAACCACCTTATCTCGGGCCCATGTTTTAAATATGGGAGCCCCCTCCCCAGAGAGTTCAGGTCAATTGAAATTGCCAAATGAGCTAGGAAGGCTAGACTTGGGTTCAGTTCCTAGAACTGCACTGTGACCTGCTTCCTGGGATATCATCAGAAGAGAAAAGTGGCCCTGCAGCATCATCAGAGGTATGAGTCGCTCTTCCATGTGTATCCCCTGATCATGCATGTTCTTTATGTGCATGACTCCCTTGAATGGTCCCTGTCATGCCCACTTTTTCCATGACAATATGTTGATTTATGGGAGAATCTGCCCTCCGTCTTCGGGGAAAGTGCTCTATTGCTACTTATTTTTCCTTGCTTTCTTATTAAATAACTTTACTTTGGGTCAAGATGGAGAGGGAGAAGTGTTGTACTAACAAAGGCACAAGCTATCTAGGCCAAAACAGCAAACCCATTGGAAATAGTGATGCTATTGTGACTCGAGTGCCATATTCCTTCCCTTGGACTCCCTCTTGTGTCTGAAAATTTGTAAAACACAATAGACTTAAAAAAAAATTTTTTTTAAACTGTGAACAATGGTGCTGTTTACACAAAATCTGATGACCAAATCAGCATTTTTTTCCATTCAGACAAGATTTATCAAGATAAGGGTGAAATATAAGACTCATGGGTGCATCCAGTTTGCACTGCAGGCCAGTTTTCCTGCATTGAGTTATTCTCACACTGACATGAGAGGCCCTATATAAAGTTCCTTGCCAGTAATTTTATCACATCAAGCACTCCTTTCTTTATTGCAAATGTTTATCTCCTGGATTCATAGGATCATAGGCTTTAGAGTTGGATAGAGACAAACTAATACATCCTTTTATTTTGTTGATGAGAAAATATGTGTGACTTGCCCAAGGTCACGCATTTAATAAATAGCAGATTCTGGATATGAAGCTTGATCTTCTGCCTCTGAATTTCATGTTCCTTTCATCACATTTTAAGTCCTTGTTCACACCTAAGAGAGTCTGGAGAAAATCAGCAGGTAGTGGTAGTGTTGGTAGTAGATGGGAGATCAAATGTTTTTTTTTCCTCAAACCACAGAGCATGTTTAATGTGCCTGAAGGCTAACTGCTATCCTGAATATAGAGTTATTCTTGATTTTTTTTTCATTTTTCTGTTCAGAATGCATATGTAGCTACCAGCCAAGTTCTCCCAAGCCCACATGTTCAAGCAAGTAATGGAAACAACCAGGGCTAGAAAACAGGAGGCAAAATGGGCAAAGGCAACTAGCAGTTGTGTCAAAGCAAAGCATGATGGTCATTGATGTTAGCGAAATTGTTTTAATTGCTTAGCACAGTGCCTTGCACCACATATTAAGTAATTAATGTCCTATCTATGTATCTATTGATCTAGCCTTTTATCTATTCATTTATTTATCCATATATCATCTATCTACATATCCATCGACCCATCCACCTATCTATCTATTGATCTATTGATCTTTCAGTCTATCATGTTCTCTACATACGGCATTCAGTCAGAAGATCCTGCCATAACTACTTGTGTAACCTTGGGTAAGTCTCTTCCATCTCTAACCCTCAGCTTCCCTATCAATGGGTAGATTGAAACTATCTGAGTTCCCTCCAGCTCTAATATTCTATGATTCTAAATTTATTTTCTCCTCAAGAAGTTGTACGTCCTCCTGCTGACTTGACATCTTTCCCCTTCGATGTTTGGCTCCCTTTTCTAGAGCCATCCATCTGGAAGGTTCAAACAGCAGCAATACAAAGGTTTGCACTACTGAATAGAGCAGGATTTGGACTGTGTGCTTCCTTCTCCAGTCACAGGCTTTCCCTGATGTCCAGCAGCTGCTGCAAGGAAAAAAGAAAAGAGAAGACCACATCACTGAAGACAGCTGTTTGTTTCAACATTGCCCTTGCTATGGCTTCTATTGCCTCTATCACTGGGAGGTCAAGTCAGGGGCAGTATATACCAGAAGCCTCAGAGACTGGGCTGATATGTTATGATAGACTCTCACCAGCTTTTAGGCCAATGTGTTCAAATTGGGCTCTAAGGGACCTTGATGTTCTATACAATATGAATAAGATTTCCAGGAGAACTTTTAGATGCTAGCCATATTTTTTCTTCCAAAATATTAAATATAAACTTTTCTGGGCATCCAAAACATTTGTTTGATGAGTATTTACCAATGGGTCCAATTTCCTCCATTTTATTCTCAATTTTTACAAAACTCCTCTTTATCCTAGAGTTTTTCATAACCCCAATCCCAGCCAATATTTGTATTTCAAAGATATCCTATGGCCATATCAGTTTGGACAACACTGCCTTAGGCTCTTGGGAACCAAGCTGGGGAGGGTAGAAGTCTTCTTACTTCTTTGGTAAAGCTAAAAACTCGCTTTCTGAAATTTTGTGGGCTGGCATCAAACCCTCTTCTTTCAGCTCTCTGACTACTTGGAACCATATAATGTTGAGCTGGAAGGGACTTCCTTAGAGATTATAAATAATTATAAGGAACTGCCTGCTGAAATAGAAATTATGGGAACCCTAGGAAGAAATGACTGAGCGATCTTAGAATTAATTATAGAGAAAGAGGGAAAACTTTGTTGTTCAGTTGTGTCCGCCTCTTCATGACCCCATTTGGATTTTTCTTAGCAAAGATCCTCAAGTGGTTTGCCATTTCCTTCTCTGGCTTATTTGACAGATGAGGAAACTGAAACCAACAGGGCTAAGTGACTTCCCCAGGGTCACACAACTAAATGTCAGAGGCTGGATTTGAACTCAGGAATATGAGTATTCCTGACTCCAGAACTGGGATTCTATCCATTGCATCTGCCCAACAGGGAAATTTAGGCATAATCTAAAGTATATCCTTGAGTTAAGGAGAGCGGACTTCAAAGACATCGATGGTATCCTGCAAAGAGCCTTGGGTTTGGCAGCAGCAGAGGACCTGTGTTTGAATCCCAGTTTTGCTATATCTACTACCTGCATGGCCATGGACAGATTGTTGTCTTTCTTTGGCCCTCAGTTTCCTCATTTGTAAAATCAGGTGATTTAAAGAATTGCAGGATTTGGAGATCTCTGAGGCCATCTAGTCCAACTCACCTAACAAAGGATTATCCAACCTCTACTTGAAAATCTCCAGGAAAGGGAAACCAGCTCCTTTGGGAGAAACAGCTGGTTCCATTTTGGTTTAGCTGTCATTATTAGGAAGCCCTTTCACTCAGTGAGCCTAAATTGGTCTGTCTTACAACTTCCTCCTAGTGTTCCTCAATTCTCCATTCTGAGGACAAGCAGAACCAGCTGAAACCCTGTTCTACAAGACAATTCTTCAGATACTTGAAGAAAAGAGCTACCATGTTTCTCTTTGATGGGCTAAATGAACACTCCCAATTCTCTTATTTGGTCCCCACCCAGGCTGGGAGCAGCAGATTCGAATCCTAGTGGGAAAGTCACTAGCCCCCAGGAGAGTGGCTCCCTTTGTGCATGAGCCCATCTTCCTTATGCTTTGTTGGAGCAGATCTGGGACTGAAGTAAAGATCCAATTAGGGCACTTTCTACTGAGAAGTAGGATACAATTGCTGCTCCACATTGACCATATTTACTTGTACCTGAATAAAATAATGTCTAAGATCCCTTCAAACTCTCATTCTCTGAGATGATGAATTCAGAAATGGAAAAGACAGTATTCCGTGACTTAAAGTTCTAGAGGAGAAGCAACCCAAAGACAATAAGAAGCTCCCAACAATGAATTATCAAGATACAGGCACAGGTCATTTTATGAGAAAGAAAAGGGGGAATCATCTTTCATTGTAGATACCCAGGAATGCCATTGACCAAAGGCAGGTAACTTGAATGAATGAATACCAAAAAGGAATTTTTGTTTTGTTGATGAACTTTTTGGCAATCATCTCCAACGTTCCATGACCCCATCTTGGCAAAGATATTGGAGTGGTTTGCCATTTCCTTCTCCAGCTCATTTTTTTGGTGAGGAAACTGAGGAAAACAAAATTAAATGCCTTGCCCAGGGTCACACAGCTAGTGAGTGTCTGAGGCCGGATTTGAACTGAGGAAGAGGAGTCTTCCTGACTCCATATCCAGCAGTCTAGCCACTGTACTACCTAGCAGCCAAAAGAGAATATGGCCCTTTAGGAATGATATTGGAGGGGACAGCAAGGTGGCTCAGTGAGTAGAGCCAGGCTTAGAGACGGGAGGTCCTGGGTTCAATCTGGCCTCAGACACTTCCTAGCTGGGTGACACTGGGCAAGTCACCTAAACCCCATTGACTAGTTCTTACCCCTCTTCTGCCTTGTAATCAATACACAGAATTAATTCTTAGATGGAAGGTAAGAGTTTAAAAGAAAAAGAAAAACCTTGGCAGCTGAGTGGAGGAAGGATAAATTGGAGAAAAGATAAACTTGAGGCTGGAGATCAGTTAGAAGATGGAAGGTAAGGGTTTGGGGGGAAGGGGTAAGGGAAATTGTAGGGCACCTAGGCTCTGTGGAAAAAGAGCCAAGCCTGGAGGCAGGGAGTCCTGGGTTCAAATACTTCCTAGCTGGGTGACACTGGACAAGTCACTTAACCCCCATTGCCTAGTCTTTACCACTCTTCTGCCTTAGAACCAATACCTAGTATCAAGTTAAAAAATAAAAAGGAATGATATTGGGAGAGTCAGCGCATAGCAGGGGATTAAGCTGGTTAGAGAGAAGGAATTTTTGAATCTGGTTCAGAAAAGTATCAAAGAAAGGATGAGACTGCTGCTATAGGGAACTGTGACAGTGCTGACCGACAATGGAAAAAAGGCAGGACTGCTCAATTTTTAGTTCTCTACTAAGGAAACACCTACCCTAAGGTCTAGGAAAAAGGATTAAAATAGTTATATGGAATGGATGTCCAAGACAAATTAGGAAATAATCAGAAAGCACCTACTGTGGTTCAAGTTACCAGTCCCAGTTGACCAACATCCTAATGTGGTGACAATGTTGATGGATGCCACTGATGAGGCATTGTTAGGGATACTGAAAAAATTCCAGGGAGGTACCAGCTAGGTAGTACAGTGGATAGAGTGCCAGGCCTGGAGTTGGGAGGACCTGGGTTCAAATTTGGACTCAGATACTTCCTAGCTGTGTGGCTTTGAACAAGTCACTGAACTCTGTTTGCCTTCTGTCTTAGAGTTGTTGCTAAGACACAAAATGAGGTTTAAAAAAACCCAAAACTTACTTCTGTTTTAGAGTCAATACTGAATATTGGTTCTGAGATAGACGAGCAGGAAGGGCTAGGCAATGGGGGTTAAGTGACTTGCCCAGGGTCACATAGTTAAGAAGCATCTGAGGCCCATCTCTGGGCCTGGCTCTCAATCCACTGAGCCACCTTGTTGCCCCTGAAATGAGTGTTCTTTTTTTTTTTAAGGGAAAAAAGAAAAGATCCCAGAGAATGGGAGAGTTGTCCTATGAGTAGAAATGGTAAAGTTTTACTGATTTTCAAAAGAGGGAAGTGGTTCAGATGCCTAAATTGAAGGTCACTCAGTCTACACATAGTAATCTGTGAGCTGTAGATACTTAAATTATTATGGCAAAGTGCTACAGTGTTCTTGCCTCCCTTTGGGGGACTTTTTGGATTTGAACCTTTGATTTCCTTGGTACGGTATAGGAATTTCCTAATTCTGTGGAGCTGAAACTGCTCAGCAATTTAGAATCTTAGATTTCTGGAGCCATTGAGAGTTTAAGTGACTTATTCAGGCTCACATACTCAGTATATTTCAGAAACTGCCTTGAACCCAGGGCTTCGAGACCCTGAAGCCAACTCTCTGTGTACCAGGCCATGCCTCTCTTTCCCTTTGAAGATAACTGCAAAAAAGGAACCTCCCCAAAAAAGACTAACACTAATTGAGTCCCTTTATGCCCAGACCCTGGTAAAGGATACTCTGCTACAGTGAAAGAATGCTGCATTTAAAGTCAGAGGACTCCGGTTTAAATCCCAGTTTGGTCCTACTGATGACCTCTGGCAAGTCATGAAATCCCTGGGGCTCCTCTAAAACCAGGAGGTTGAGCCAGATGACCTCCCAGTCTAGCTCTAGATCTATGATGCAATGATGGCCAGCTCCAGAGAAGGAAGTAGTCGAGGACAGGAGCTCATTTTACATTGAATTAATGTTGGGGTATTAATTATTAATGAATAATTATTATTTCTATATAATATATTTTACATAATAATGATGATAATAATAATAAAAATAATTAAGGCATCAGCTAGATGATACAGGATAGAGTGCCCAGCCTGGAGTCAGAAAGACTCAGTCCTGAATTCAAATCTGGATTCAGACATTTCCTAGCTGTGTGACCCTGGACAAGACATTTAACTCTCTTTGCCTTAGTTTCCTTATCTATAAAGTGAGCTGGAGAAGGAAATTATTAATCATTACAGTGTCTTTGCCAAGAAAACCCCAAATGGGTCACAAAGAGTCTGACACAATGGAAAATGACTGAACAACAATAGCAATGTTGGGGTACAAACCTCATAGCGGAATCTATGGGTTGAAGGGACAGCTAGGTGGCACAATGGATAGAGCACTGGGGCCTGGAGTCAGGAAGACACTTATTAGTTGTGTGACCTTGGACAAGTCACTTAACCCTGTTTGCCTCAGTTTCCTCATCTGTAAAATGAGCTAGAGGGAGAAATGGCAAACCACTCAAGTATCTTTGCCAAGAAAACCTCAAACAGGGTCACAAAAAGTCAGACAAGGCTGAAAAAGGACTAAACAATAAGCAATGATGAAACTTACAAAATCTCAAATTTGAAATTTGGAGTATGTTCTTGTCAGAGCCTTGACTCAAACTTAAGTCTCCTTGACTTTCAGTCTCAGATTCTTTTAACCACATCAGATTACCTCATCTGTAAATTAATGAATACATTTCATCTCCTTAACCCGAGTCTGGTTTTAGGTTCCTGAAATGAATAATGATTGCAATAAAGCAAAGTGAAGGTTAGCAGGAAAGCCAGGTTATGGGACACCATTGGTATATTTTATCTTGTACCTAGTGAGCTTTAGCTTAGATGGCTTTCCTTGAAAATAAGCTACATGTCTACCTGTGTCTTCTCTTCTCTAATTCTAAATTAATTCAAACCTTCATTTTAAAATTCTGTCAAAAGGAACACAATTTCTATCTTTCTAAAAGATGTGAGGAGGTATGCCATGTGCCAGCTGAGCTGGGGCTCCAAAAGAGACAGGCAGGACCTGTGTTCCCATTTCATTAGATCCTGATCTTCTGGTCATTATTTTATGTTTTTAAATTTTTAAACATTCTTCTTAAATTTTGAATCCAGATTTTCTCCCTCCCACACCCCTTCTTCATAGACTGAGAAGGCAAAAACAATGATATCATTTATACTCGTGTAATCACACAAAACACATTTCTGTATTAGCAATATCACAAAGAAGAGTAAAAGACATAAAGTCAGAAAATTACATCGATTTGCACCCAGAATTCATCAGTTCTCTCTCTTAAGGTCCTTTGGAATTGGCGGCTCAGTGGCACAGTGGACAGAGTGCCAGGCTTGGAGTCAGGAAGATTACTCTTCTTGAGTGTGAATCTTTTTTTTTGCCATTATTTGAATTAAAAGAAACCTTTGAGAAATCTGAGACCTTCTCCTGGAGCCACGGTTGCCCAAATGTCAGAGCTTGGCTGCTGGTACTCTCTGTTGTCCCAAGAATTCCCCTTGCCAGGGTTATTATGCCAGAAAGACCAAGATCAGATCTAGAGACAGACTGTGTCTCCCTGGGAAAAAAATGCTGAAAAAGGCCACCAGCATGGGCCACGTTTCACTCACAGACCAAAGACCAGGATAGAATAAACATTCTGAATCTAACTAAACAGGGCTTCCGTGAAGATCGTGTCTGATAAAGAACAAGAAACCATGGTCCTTGGTTTATTCCACATGGTCAAAAGGGCATGAGCCCCCTTGGAAAAGTCATTTGCCCACTCTGACCTTTACCTTTCCTCATCTGCCAAGTGAAGAAGTTGAACTTGGGGACCTCTAAGGTCCTGGCTAGCTCTAAATCCATGAGCCAATGCCCATGGACTCTCAAAGCCAATCCGCTGAACAAGGACTCAGGAGGCGGGGGAAAAGGCTTGAGAGGGGAAAGATATATATTTGCCCATTCTACAGCGCAGAGCAGAAAAGAGATCATGGTCATTCCTCAGTGTCTGAAAAGCTGCCATGAAGAAGGGAGAGTCATTCTGTTCACCTCTGCTCCAGAGAGCAGGACTAATAGTAATAGCCACAAAGCAGTGAGAAGTTATAGAGCACCCATTCTGTGCCAGGCACTGGGCTAAGCTCCAGAGACCCTAGAGGCTCCCACTCTAATAGGGGAGGGCAACATGCAAACAGCTATGGACAGCCAAGACATATACAGGGGAAATAAAAGATAATCTCAGAGGGAAGGTGCTAGCCCTGAATGGCCTCAGGAGAGGCTTCTTGCATTCGGTAAGATTTTAGAAGAAGGGAGCAGCTGGGTGACTCAGTGAATTGAGAACCAGGAGGTTCTGAGTTCAAATATGACCTCAGATACTTCCCAGCTGTGTGACCCTGGGCAAGTCACTTAACCCCCATTGCCTAGCCTTTACTACTCTTCTGCCTTGGAGCCAATACACAGTATTGATTCTAAAGCGAAAGATAAGAGTTGCTTTTTTTAATGATTTTAGAAGAGACTTGAAGGAAGCCTTGTGACAAGATGAGACAAGAGAGATGACCAGTGACAAGCTATGGAGTTACGTGCATGGAATAACAAGGAGGCCATGCCTCTGAGGGATGGAGGAAGTTCATGTATAAGAAGACTGGAGAGAGAAGCAGCTAGGTGACTCAGTGGATAGTGTGCCAGGCCTGAAGACAGGAGGTCCTGGACCCTAGGCAAGTCACTAATCACCAATTGCCTAGACCTTACTATAATAAGAATAATTAGTACTGATTTTAAGACAGAAGGTAAAGGTTTAAAAAAAAAAGAAGACTGGAGTGGTTGGCAGAGAACAGGTTGTAAAGCACTTTAAAAGCTAAATAGACGTTTTTATTTGATCCTGGAGGCAATAGGAAGTTCCTATAATTTATGGGGCATCCGTGTGATGCAATGGATGAAGTGCCAGCCTGGAGTCAGGAAGACCCTTCTACCTGGGTTCAAATCTGACCTCAGACACTTACTAGTTGTGTGACCCTGGGCAAGTCAGGTAACCTTGTTTGCCTTAGTTTTCTCATCTGTAAAATGAGAAAGAAATGGCCATTCACTCCAATATCTTTGCCAAGAAAACCTCAAATGGAGCCACAAGGAATCAGACAAGTTTATTGAATAGGGAAGTTGTGCTCAGGACTGCTCTTTAGAAAGATCATTTTGGAGCTCAATGGAAGAGGGGGAGAGTGGGGAGAGCCTTGATTCGAGGGCCTGCGCTGAAGGAGAAAAGTCCCATGTCTAAATGTCTATAAAAGATGTTCTCAAAGTAGAATTGACCGGACTGGGCAATAGATTGGATATGGGTGGTGGGGAAGGTGAGCACAAGTGAAGAGTCTAGAACAATGTAGGTAACATTTATTCAGTGCTTACTGTGTTCCAGGCACTAATTAAGCATTTCTGCAAATATTATCCCAACATAACCATGGGAGAGAGATGCTATTATTATCCCCATTTTATAGTTGGGGAAATTGAGGCAAGCAGAAGTTAAATACCTTGCCCAGGGTCATATAGCTAGTAAGTCTCTGAATCTGGATTTGAACTCAAGTCTTCCTGACTCCAGGCCCTGCACTGTGTTCACAGCATCTCTGAGACGGAAAGCCTGGGTGGCCGAAAGATGATGGTCCCCTCAGTAACAGGGAGGCTTAGAAGAAGGAAGAGTTGGGGGGGGGGGGATTAAGGCATTCCGTTTTAGACATGCTGAGTTTTAAGTGTCTCTGGGACAGCCAGTTGGAGATGGCCAAAAGGAAGCAGAAGATATGAGAGAGGAAGTCCAGAGAAAGAACTGAATAGAGCTGAGCATCATCTGCACAGAAGTGATCATTGAGTCCTTAGGAGCTAATAAGATCACCCAGGGAGACAGCACAGAAGATTTAGGACAGCTTAGTGGAACACCCAGGATTAATGGGTATGACCTTAAAGAAGATTCAGGAAAGGAGACTGAGGACTGGTCAGACAGGAGGAGACTCTAAGGACAAAGGTAGATTTCAGTTCTAAGGGAAAACTTCCCACCACAACGCTGTCCAAAAGTAGAATGAACCATTTCAGTCATGAGTTCTCTTTCAGTGGAATTCTTCAAGCCTGAAGGCAACTTGCTGGGGTGTGGTAAGTGTCTGGGTGACCCAGTGGATAGAGCTCCAAGATTAGAGTCAGGAAGACCAGAGTTCAAATTCAGCCTTGGACACCTAGTTGTGTGACCCTGGGCAAGTCACTTAAACTCTGTTTGCCTCAGTTTCCTCTATAAAATGGAGATAATAATGGCACCTTCATCCCAGGGTTGTTATGAGGCTCAAATGAGATTACTGGGAAGCCCTTACCAGTGTCTGGCTTATAGTAAGCACTATATAAATGTTAATTATTACAAAGATGCAAATCTCTGTCCAGATATGGATGGTACTAAACAACCCTGGAGGTGCCTTTTCAATTCTAAGATTCCATGACTATTAATTTAGTTGGGATTATGGTGAAACTAAAAGGCTCAGCCCCTCGTCTAGGAAAGTCTATATCAAGCACCAGACTTTGTATGGTACAGTAGAAAAACTCAATGACTGGACTTGGAGGGCATGGGTTCAAATCTCACCTCTTCTTACTATCTATGATGATCTTGAATAAACCATTTACCTTTCCCTAGCCTAAGTTTCATTATCTCTAAAATAAAGAGGCTGGATGAGATGGCCTCTGAGTTCTCTCCCAATTCTAGATCCCTGATGGGCAATATTGGGTGGCAATGCCATAGAGTAGAGAGGGAAGTAGATCTACATTCAGAGAATCTACAAGCCAGTTCTGTCACTGTGGAGCCTTGGGTTAATTACCTAACCTCCCCTGGGCCTCAGTTTCCTCACCTCTAGAGGCTGAATGAGATGACCTCTGAAGCCTAGGTCTGAGTCAGTACTGCTCTGGGTCAGAAAATCACAGATCTCCAGCAGGAAGGGACCTTCCTGAGCTCATTTAGTCCAATTTCCTCATGTTACAGTTGAGGAAACTGAGGTCCAAGGGAGATTGAGTAAGTGGATCTAAACTATTTCCTGCCTTTCTCCCAGTGAGGTTCTCAGTCCCTCTGGTGTGCTCTGAGCCTAAAGAAACCCACTTTTGATATTATTGTAATTGCATCATCATAGACGGTAGGTCCTGGAGCATTGGCATACTGCAGGGCAGCATTCCCACTAGCCCATGCTCTCTGCTCCCTGTTTATGAAACCTTCCTAATCAGAGAATATGAAATAGCCCTCAAGTTTGGGTCTTATTTCTACTAATAAAGTTCTGTCGTTTTCATTCATTTTAAAAGAATCTTAAGGCTCATTTCATTCACCCCTTCATCTTCCACCTGAAAAAAAAAAAAACTATCCAAGAGGTGAAGTGACTTGCCCGGGTAGTAACTGAGACAGGATTAGAACCCAGGGCCTCTAACCTCAAATTCAGCATTATTTCCATTTAACTACTTCTTATAGACCAAATATTCCAACACACCATTTCTTATAAAGCAAGCTCTTTACTCTTTCTGCTTAGCCCCTAAATTGACATTAGGAATGAAACTTTTCCATCGTAAATAACCCCCATTTTAAAATGCAATGAGGTAGTTTAGTGGATTGGGTACCTGTTCTGGGGTCAGGAGGACCTAGGTTCAAATCTGATCTCAGATACTTACTAGCTGTGTGACCTTGGGCAAGTCACTTAATCCTGTTTGCCTCAATTTCTTCATTTGGAAAATGAACTGGAGAAGGAAATGGCAAGCCACTCCAGTATGTTTGCCAAGAAAACCCCAAATGGGGTCACAAAGAGTCACCACTAAAGCAATTATTTTTTAAACCTTTACCTTCCATCTTAGAATAAATACTGTCCATTCCAAGACAGGAGAGTGATAAAGGCTAGGCAGTGAGGGTAAGTGACTTCCTAGGGTCACATATTTGGGAAATGTCTGAAATCAGATTTGAACCCAGGACCTGTCTGTAGGGCTGACTTTCAATCCACTGAGCCACCTAACTGCCCCCTTTACAACAATTTCAAAATACAAATACAGAGGGCAGGCTTGGCAGCCGCTTCAGAGCAGGAGTGGGACACTGGAGGTCCCTAGAGCCTCGAATGATAAATATATAATAATAATATGTAATATATAATAATAAATAATATTTATGCAGGGGTTTCAGGTTTCATTAAACAGCTCTCTCTGATGCATCTTCTGACCCCCAGGGCCAATGCTCTTTCCATTGGTTTTCTTATACAACCCCCCACCCCAGAAGATGTCTACGTGGGCTCTGGAGCCTGGACTTCCTCCTCTTCCCTCTGCCTAGGGCTCTGCAGGTGGAGCCACGAGGCCTTAGTGGTGTTTGTTGGTGGACTGTCATAGCCCCTATGGTGGGGTCTCCCCTCCTACTCTCATGCACTCTGTCCGTGGCTTCCAGCATGAGGTACCGCACGCATTCTGCACCATTCTTTCTCTCTCTCTTTTTTTAGTGATTTAAAAACAATCCATTTAATCACATTTCAGACTGAGAGACAAGGCACTGTAGACAGACAGACCTTCATTCTCAATTAGAATTGGTTATAGAGGGAACTATTTGGGAGATATTCTGCACCATTTTCTTTTGCTTAATAAATATTTGCAGAATATTGCTATGGAAAAGATGTTTAAAAACACTGGACCAGCCTTTTCAGGGACCTGGATTCTAGTCCCACCTGAGCTCTTGCTCTATGACTTTCTGTGACATTTCTGAGTCACAGTTTGCTTAGCTCGAAGAATATGAATGACCAGAATAGCTCATCTATGGGTGGCTCAGTGGATTGAGAGCCAGGCCTAGAGACGGGAGGTCCTAGGTTCAAATCTGGCCTCAGACACTTCCCAGCTGTGTGACCCTGGGCAAGTCACTTGACCCCCATTGCCTAGCCCTTACCACTCTTCTGCCTTGGAGCCAATACACAGTATTGATTCTAAGATAGGAGGTAAGGGTTTAATTTTTTTAATGGAATTTGAACCCAGACCTTGTGCTGCTTAGTGGCCCATGGGTATTCCTAGCCACCTGTCTTAGAGCCCACATGCCCCTACAGACCTTGCTGGGCCTCTGCTTTTTTCTGCTTCTCTTCTTCCAGAGCTTTCATCTTGGCATCATATTCATCAGCCAATGCCTTCCACTCCTTCCGGTTATTGGTGATGCCATCCAGCATGGGAGTGATCTGCTCATGAAACCGGGAAAACTCCTGGAAGAGAAGATGAGGTCTCGATCACCTAGGACAAAGGAGCAGCAAGCAGGCAGGTAACGTACTCCTTATTATTCCAGCCACGGGACAGATAGACAGCTCTCTTGCTGGAAAGTTCTTTCTATTGAGGCCTCCTCTCACTTCCTCTGGATGCTTGAGTTCTGCCCTCTGGAGCCAAGCAGAATGAAGCTCATCCCTCTCCCCCAAAATAATCTTTCCAATACTTAGGATGATCATCAATCTTCTAGACCAATGGCATGGTTTCGTTTCCTAACAGTTCTGATCATCCTTTTCAGGATCCCTTGCAATCTGTCTGCATTCCTTTTAAAATGTGGTACCTAGGGAGCAGCTGGGTGGCTCAGTGGATTAAGAGCCAGCCCTAGAGATGGGAGGTCCTAGGTTCAAATCTGGCCTCAAACACTTCCTGGGCAAGTCACTTGACCCCCATTGCCTAGCCCTTACCACTCTTCTGCCTTGGAACCAATACACAGTATTGACTCCAGAAGGGAAGGGAAGGGTTTAAAAAAAAATGTGGTACCTAGAACCCATCTCAGTGTCTGGCCAAGGAAATAAATCTGGAAAGGTGAAATAACTTGCCTAACAAAGTTAATTTGCTATGTTATGGTGGATGGATGGATGGAACTAAGGATGATGGAACTAAGATTGAAACCCAGGTCTCCTGACTCAATCTTCTGCTGCTTCCTGTTCTCTAAAAATCAGACAGTCCTTCAATTTTCCTTCAGCCTCCCTTATATTTTACATATTTGTATATACTTATATTCTTATATAAATACATATATATATATACATACATTCCTAGTAACATTTAAGTTCTCTGAGAGAAGAGATCTTCACTTTTTATCTCCAGGGTTAAGGACCTCACACACAGGCATGTAATAAATCTTTGTTAATTAAATGATGACCAAGGACTAAAGTTAATAGAAAAAAAATTTTAGATAAAATTAAACAGAGGAATGTAAATTTGTGAGTTCTCTTTAATAAGTTTTTTATCTTTCTAATGCTTTGGGACAAATAGGGCAGCTAGGTGGATAGAGCACCTGGTCTAGAGTCAGGATAAGTTCAAATCTGCCTTCAGACATTTATTAGCTATGTGACCCTGGGCAAGTCACTTAACCCTGCTAGCCTCAGTTTCCTTATCTGTAAAATGAGCTGGAGAAGGAAGTATTTTGCCCCCCAAAAAAACAAACAAACAGGGGTACAAAATGTCAGCCATGACTCAAATGACTGAACAACCAAGGATGCTTTGGGCTTCCCATGTAATCATCCCCTAACTGTGGGCATGCAGAACTGTATAAGGAAAGAGCAAAATGCCTGATTTCTAATCTCACCTCTGCTACTGTACTGTGGCCTTAACCAATTACTCAGACTCTGAGCCTCAATTTCCTCATCTACAAAAGGAAGACAATTATATTTAGAGTTACAGAGAGCCCTAGAGATCAGATAGTCATACTCCCCCCCATTTTATAGTTGGATAAAATGAGGCCCAGAAAGGAGAATCAATTTGGCCCGAGGTCACAAAAGTACTCTGGAGCAGGGCCATGATTCGAGTCCAGATCCTAGTTCAGTGTGCTTTTCACCATGTTGACCTATGTATGTCATGGAGCTATTGAGAAGAACAAATGAAATCAAATAATCTTAATTACAATATTCAGTACTCCCATTTATAAAGTCTTTCACAAGTTTTAAGGCATTTTTCTCACACTTGTCCTGGAAAAGAAAAAAGTGGTACAAATATAATGAAGTCATTATGTCATAAAAATAAATAATAAAATGATAATGAAAAATATATGACACTAGTTCTATAGTACTTTAAGATTTGCAAAATTCTTTGCCTTTTTTTTTTTTAACCCTTACCTTCTGTCTTGGAATAAAAACTGTGTATTGGATCTAAGTCAGAAGAGCAGTAAGGGCCAGGCAATGGGGGTTAAGTGACATGCCCAGGGTCACACAGCTAGGAAATATCTGATGTCACATTTGAACCCAGGACCTCCTATCTCTAGGCCTGGTTCTCTATCCACTGAGCCACTTAGCTGCTCCTTTAGCCTTTTTTAATATCATGGACTCCTTTTGCAATCTGGTGAAATCAATGGACCTTTTCCTGGTTGGATTGTTTTTTTGTTTGTTTTGGTAAATGTACTTCCCCCAAAATAACAAAGGACGTCAAAGGAAATCAATTATGTTGAAATACAGATATCAAGATACTGAAAAAACAAATGCCCAGCCTCCAGGTTCAGAGCCCCTCCCTGAGGGCAGCCTGTTGGTTTAACCAAGATTTCTCTCCATCTGCTCTTTGGAAGAAAAACCATGTTAGAGCTCTGTGTGTTTCACAGGGAATCTCTGGGGGAGGGGGGGGGAAAGGGGAGGGGGGGAGGTGGACTGGAAAGCTTCTTTCTGCACTAATACACAGGTGTAGCCAAAGGGATTAGGCAAGGAGGGATGCAGAATCAGCACTTGAGGGAATCCTTGACACCTGTTCCAACGCCTTCCCAGGGGACTTGTCTGCCTGGGTTAGAAGCTGGGGAACTGAAGGGCACTGGGTGGTTCAGTAAATGGAGAGTCAGGCCTAGAGACAGGAGATCCTGGATTCAAATTTGGCCTCAGACACTTCCTGGGTAAGTCACTTCATCCCCGTTGCTTAGCTCTTACTGCCCTTCTGCCTTGGAACTTATACACAGAATTTATTTTATTTATTTTATTATTTTATTTTAAAACCCCTACATTCCATCTTTATATTGGTTCCCAGGCAGAAGAGTGGAAAGGACTAGGCAATGGGGGTTAAGGGATTTCCTAGGAACACACAGCTAGGAAGTATCTGATGTGGGATTCCTTCCTCCCTCCCTTCCTTCCTTCCTTCCCTCCTTCCTTCCTTCCTTCCTTCCTTCCTTCCTTCCTTCCTTCCTTCCTTCCTTCCTTCCTTCCTTCCTTCCTTCCTTCCTTCCTTCCTTCCTTCCTTCCTTCCTTCCTTCCTTCCTTCCTTCCTTCCTTCCTTCCTTCCTTCCTTCCTTCCTTTCTCTGCCTCTGTCTCTCAAATAAAACCTTTACCTTCCATCTTAGAATCAATACTGTGTATTGGCTCCAAGGTAGAACAGTGGTAAGGGCTAGGCAATGGGGGTTAAGTGACTTGCCCTGGGTTACATAGCTAGGAATTGTATGAGGTCATATTTGAACCCAGGACCTCCCATCTCTAGGCCTGGCTCTCCATCCACTGAACTATCTAGCTACCCCCTACAGGATTGATTTTAAGATGGAAGGTAAGGGGAAAGAAAGAAAGAAAGAAAGAAAGAAAGAAAGAAAGAAAGAAAGAAAGAAAGAAAGAAAGAAAGAAAGAAAGAAAGAAAGAAAGAAAGAAAGAAAGAAAGAAAGAAAGAAAGAAAGAAAGAAAGAAAGAAAGAAAGAAAGAAAGAAAGAAAGAAAGAAAGAAAGAAAGAAAGAAAGAAAGAAAGAGAGAAAGAGAGAGAGAAAGAAAGAAAGAAAGAGAGGGGGGGGGAGGGAGGAAAGCAGGAAGGAAGGAAACTGTAGAGCCCAAAAATCTTCCCTAAAGCACAGAGCTGCAATGCAAAAGCCCTGGGAAAGCTCTGAAGAAAGCCTTCTTTTTCTTCTGAGGATTTGGGAGGAGGGTGAAGTGAGGGTGACCAGAAATGTGCTTCTAGAAAGCAGACCCCTGGCCCAGGAGAGGTGACACCCACCTTGTAGACAAAGGTGCACACAAAATCGATGAAGCCCACTTGCAGCTTGGGGAGTTCGTCTGCTTTATTCCTGTCCATCATGGGCTGTCAGGGGAGGGTAGAGAAAAAAGGGCAGAGTATGATACCTTCTCAGTGCCAGAACCATGGACTGCCCCCCTCAATGGGTTCCTGGGCATTCCCTCCACATGTGATCTAAGGCAGGCTGTGTCAGGAGGTAGCTCTTCCCCTGACAGGCATCCCCCACAGTACTTTGCATGTATAAATTGAAGAGTTGTTATATTGAACTGGGCAAAAAATAAAATAATATAAAATGAAATAAAATAAAATGGTACAGAACACTGCCTCCGCTGTCAAGTGGGGAGGTTCAGTGGGAGATGGTTTCCACATAGACATACAGTGATCGATCCCTCACCTATGGGGGGAGTTACCTTCCAGAGACCCCTGCAATGGGTAAAAATCCGTGAAGTAGTGGCATTGTATTTATTTTATTATTTATATCTACTTTAAGGCTTTCTAAACCCTTCCCACACTCCTATTAACCTTTCCCATAGGCTTATAAACATTGAGCCAATCAGCGCCTAGGATACTGAACACAGCCCTTCAATTGGTCCCTATATATATATAGCAAAGACTCCGAAATACAGAATTAGATTTAAAAAACAAACAAACAAACAAAAAACCCTACCATACAGTGAAGCCAGATAAGTGAACCACAATATAGTGAGGGACAACTGTATGAAAATGACTATGATATGAACATGACAGTGAAAATGACTGTGATATGAAAAAATTAACACTTTTTATTGAATTTAAAGAATTCTACAAAACCACTTATGCTGCTATGGCATAGGACATGCTGGCCTTTAACCCTTCTGTCTACACTGAATAACAGAGACAGGGAGTGGATGACCTTTGTCCCAGGCCTCTGCTGACACAGCCTCTCAGGAGCCACCTCATGGGCTACCTTGGACTGAACACTTGGACTAAACACAGTTCAAAATGACTCCTTGTGGAGCGGCTGGGTCTGCATTCACCTTCCTTTTCAGAACATCCGTGTTGCAGTAGGGTTAGGGACAGAGAGATTTGAAAGTTATAAGGAGATATGAGAAATTTTACCTAGGACAAAACGAATGGTAGAATTTTGAGTTAGGGGGCTAGGTGACTCAGTGGATGGAAAGCCAGGACTAGAGATGAGAGGTCAAAGGTTCAAATGTGGCCTCAGACACTCCCTTAGCTGTGTGACCCTGGGCAAGTCAGTTAGCCCTCATTGCGTAGCCCCTACGGCTCTTCTACCTTGGAACCAAAACACAGTATTGATTGAGAAAGAAAGAAAGAAGGAAAGAAAGGAAGAAAGAAAGAAAGAAAGAAAGAAAGAAAGAAAGAAAGAAAGAAAGAAAGAAAGAAAGAAAGAAAGAAAGAAAGAAAGAAAGAAAGAAAGAAAGAAAGAAAGAAAGAAAGAAAGAAAGAAAGAAAGAAAGAAAGAAAGAAAGAAAGAAAGAAAGAAAGAAAGAAAGAAAGAAAGAAAGAAAGAAAGAAAGAAAGAAAGAAAGAAAGAAAAAAGTAGAGCTGGGAGAGACCTTAGCATTTGGCAAATTATTCAGCTTCTCTTGAACCTGTTTTCCCTATCCTAAAATAAATGTAGTAGGTCTTAGAGCCAACAGGGGCTTTAGAGGTCATATAGTTCAACCCCTTCATTTTAGAAATTAGAAAATTGAGACCCAAAGGGGTCAAGGGATTTATCCAACATCATATAGGTAGCGGGAAGGTTGGGATTTAAGCCCAGTTCCTCTGACTTAAATATGCCACTTTTCTAACACCTCTAACACTAGACTCTTTTATTTTATTTTATGTTTGAAATAATCCTTACCTTCTGTCTTTTTTTTTCTTTAACCATTAATTTCTGTCTTAGAATCAATACTAAGTAAGGCAAAAGAGCTGTAAGGGCTGGGTGATCGGGGTTAAGTGACTTGCCCAGGGTTGCACAACTAGGAAATCTCTGAGTCAAGATTTGAATTCATGACCTCCCAATTTCAGGCCAGGCACTCTATTCACTTTGCTACCTCACTGCCCTACTTATTCGTATTTTATAAGAAATTTGGGGACAATTATCTCCTGTTCTCCTGTGAGGAGACCTAATGTTTTGCAAATTTTATGTCATGGGTAGAATATGGGTCTTCATGGATTGTGTGAATTTCTCCATGAAGTGATGAAGTGTAGCAGTGAAGTAAGTTTGTACCTCTCCATTAACATCAAAAATGAAATCTCATCTTCCATCATTTTCTCATAATAGTAGGAATCACTAACATTTACATTGAGCTCTAATGTTTGTAAACCACTACACATATGTTATCTCATTTGTCTTCATAGTAGTCTTGTTAAATAGTTGCTAATATCATGCCCATTTTACAAATTACGAAATTGAGATCAAGAGAGATTAAACTATTTTTTCATAGATCTACAGATAGGAAATATCTTAAGCCAAGATTTGAACTCAGATCTTTCTTACTCTAAGGGCAGCATTCTATACTCTAGATTACCCAGCTGCCTTTCTATACAAAAGGACAAACTCTAATTTCTACTTACAATAGGGTTCTGCTGGAGCACAGTTCTCTCCAAGTCTCCTTGTTCCCAGAATTCAGCAGCCACTAGAAGAGCCACCTGCCAACAATAAAAGGGTCAAAGTCCCACATCATTCCACCAAAGGACTCCTCTGGGTGAGCTCTTTGAGGCCAAAGAGAAGCCTGGCATGTGCTCTCTGTTGTGTAGCATCCACCATGCAAAAATCATTCAATGAAATTCTTTGGAGGGGGTGCAGTGATTGTAAATGTTGTCTCAGCTTTAAAGATAATATTAGGAAAACCATCCACATCAATGACCCTATCAATAACCAAACCAACAGAAATCACACGATGATCTAAATAAATGCAGAAAAAGCCCTTGAAAAAATACAACCCTCATTCCTATTGAAAACACTAGAAACTATAGGAGTAGAAGGGTCCTTCCTCAAACTAATAAACAGTATTCATTTAAAACCATCAGCAAGTATCATCAGCTTTGAAGGTAGATTCAGGATGGAGCACCCAAAACTCTATGCGAAAAAAGCAAGAAGAGATCCCCACCCAACCTCTCCCAAAGGGAATAGGAGCCAATATGTACCTTGCTCTGAACTTCCCAGGGCTTGGTTATGGCAGACAAGTCACAGGCTGTCATCATCATTGCCCTGGGGACAGAAGACATGATTAACAGTCAGCTAGCATGGAGGAGAGGACATAGAATGGGTCCCCTGATTCTAAAATGGAAGCTGATACAGAATTCAATGAGTCTTATATCTCCAAGGATAGCCAAGTGGCTCAGTAGTTTGAGAGCCAGGTCTGGAGATGAGAAGTCCTGAATTCAAATCTGGCCTCAGATACTTCTTAGCTGTGTGAAGTCACTTAACCCCCATTGCCTAGCCCTTACTGCTCTTCTGCTTTGGAACCAATAATTGATATTGATTCTAAGACAGAAGGGGAGGGTCTTAAAAATAAATGAAATTAAGTTAAATACCTCTTGTAAACAAGGAACGTCTGGCAACGATTGTCCCTATCCTCAACAAGCTTACAATCACAGTAGAGAAAATAATATAATTATTATAATAATAATAGCTAACATTTATATAGCATTTACTATGTGTCAGGCATGGAACTTTCTGCTGCCATTTTAGATCTATTACTTCATTTGATCTTCACAATAGCCTATGAAGTAAATGCTATAATATTCCCATTTTATATTTAAGGAAACTGAGGCAAGCAGGGGTTAAGTAACCTATCCAGGGACACACAGTAAGTATAGTTTCTGAAGTCAGATTTGAACAGAGGTCTTCTTATCCCCTGGGTCACCTAACTGTCCTAATATACATGCAACTAAGTATAAAGATAGGAGGAAAGGAAAGAGGCATAGAAAATACTCCATGGAAATTTAAGGAGAAAGAGATTCTTTCATTTAGGGGTAGACTAGGTGGAGTATGTATCAAGGAAAGCTTCAGAAAGAAGGTGATACCTAGGTTGTCTTTAAAAAAAAAAGATTTCAATAGGTAGAAATGAGGAAAGAGTGAATCTCAGGCAAAGAAATGAAACAGATTAGAGAAAACATTTGCAGTAAATACATTGGATGACTTCCAGTGTGTAATGAACAGATATATAAAAGTGTCATGGGACACTGGTGGCCAGGGTCTACTTGTAGACAGAACTTTGCCAAGTGTATGTCTCTTGAGGACTGCCTAAGAGAGGGAGAAAAGGAGAAGGGGCATGACAGGAGGACGAGAGTTGGCTTGGGCTGCCACCCCACATTCCTCAGGCTGCTGCCACCCGAGGCACCCAGGGCCATGGCCATTTCAAATAAAGACAGAAACATCAAGAGAGGGAGAGGAATAGGACCAGAAGTAAGACTGGGCACCTAGAAACAGTCTCACTGGAAAGAGTGAAGGATCAAGAGTCCAATCCCAGTAGAATCAAGGGATGGAAAACAGTTGCCATGGAGGTGGAGGCAAAGCCATGGTGAAGTGAACTGGACTCTTGGGCCAAGAAGGATGTTGGGTAAGGTACTGATTTGGCTAAACTGAGCCAAAGGGACCAATCCACCTTAAGGATTTCATTTCTCCCCTCAACTCTCCCCCTCAAAGATAACATATATTTGTTCCAAAGGTAATCAATAGCTTGATTCTTTAGAACAGATTTTTCCATTTCTGTTCACTTACTCTCTAAAAGCCAGTATTGAGATAAAAATGTGGTTAACCATTGCATTACTGGCTTGGATGTGTTTTACTAATTCAAGAGCATCTGAGAGGAAGGAGTTATGGTTGGCACCAACCTTTCCCTTTCTACTCTGCTACTACTAGAACTTTGTACACCATCCCCAGCAGAAAAAAACAGTCAATGGGCAAGTCACTTAACCCCCTTGCCTAGCCCGTACCACTCTTCTGCCTTGGAGCCAATACACAGTACTGATTCCCAAGACAGAAGGTAGGGGTTTAAAACAAAACAAAACAAAAAAGAAAGAAAGAAAAGAAAAGAAAAAAAAGAAAAGAAAAGAAAAGGAAAGAAAAACAGTCAAATAGCAAGAGCAGTTTCCAAGGGAGAAGATGCAAAGAGCTGACTTATTCCTTGTATTCACAATGACATGATTAAGTAGATGCTTTTATTATTACCATTTTGTAGATGAGAAAACTCAGAGAACTTAAGTGACTTGTGGTTACACAATGAAAAGAAGTAAGCAATTCTATACTTAATGCATATTAAAAGAGACAGAGAGTCTCTAATTGCTGGATTCCTTTCTATCATGAGATCTCAAGGTGAAAAAAATATTTTCTTAATTCATATTTTTATGACTTTCTTAAGGCAGAGAAGTCCAAGTGAATGGGAACTCTCCACAACTTAGACAGAGCTTAGCAGACTGTAGAGGCCATCTGCTATTCAAGGTGTTGCAGACGTTTTTCTTTCCTTGTTGTTTCTTCCTGTGGCTGGATTAAAAGGAATATCCACCAGAGGGACCTAGATGACTAAAGAGAACGCCAGAGCTCTAAAGGGAGAGCTAGGAACTATTGGGACTGTCTCTCTGAGGGTGGAGCCCAGCCAGGGAGTAACAAAATTCTCCTGCTCATCTACTTTCACCTTCATCTACTTTCACCTTCACTCTCCCATTCACCACAATGGTCATTATAATTTTGTTCTTTCTTCCTCAAGTCTTCTATTGCACCCCACTTTTCCACACCCTCTCAATTGAGAATTTTGACTTATACTTCAGCAAAACAACAATAACTAAAGCCGCTCATTTAGGACTAGATTCTTTCTCATCTTGCATCACTCAGATGTCTTCCCCCATTATCTCTTGCTTTACCTCTGTCTCATGTGAAGTCGTTGCCCTCCTTGCCAGAGGGAACCCTTCTACATGCTCAAGTGATCTCGTTCCATCCATATTCTCTGGGAGATTACCCCCTCTAGAATCCTCATTCTCATTGATCTTTAATCTCCTGGTCAATTAGTTGCTTCTGTGCTACCTAGAAATATAACCATGTCTCTCTGGTCCTTAAAAATTTTCACTTCATCTGACCATTTCCAATATTTCTCCTACTATCTTGGCTAACTTCCTTGAGAAAGTCTTCTCCAGTAGGTGTCTCTTTTCCTTCTCTCACTCTCTTTTAAAAAAAAAAAAATCCCTTTTATGCATTGCTGGTGGAGTTGTGAACTGATCCAACCATTCTGGAGGGCAATTTGGAACTATGCCCAAAGGGCACTAAAAGACTTTCTGCCCTTTGACCCAGTCATAGCACTGCTGGGTTTGTACCCCAAAGAGATAATAAGGAAAAAGACTTGTACCAGAATATTCATAGCTGCGCTCTTTGTGGTGGCCAAAAATTGGAAAATGAGGGGATGCCCTTCAATTGGGGAATGGCTGAACAAATTGTGGTATATGTTTGTGATGGAATACTATTGTGCAAAAAGGAATAATAAAGTGGAGGAATTCCATAGAAACTGGAACAACCTCCAGGAAGTGATGCAGAGTGAAAGGAGCAGAACCAGGAGAACATTGTACACAGAGACTGATACATTGTGGTACAATGGAATGTAATGGACTTCTCCATTAGTGGCAATGCAGTGATCCTGAACAACACGGAGGGATCTACGAGAAAGAACACTATCCACATTCAGAGGAAAAACTGTGGGAGTAAAAACACTTTGAATACATGGGTCGAGGAGATATGGCTGGGGATGTAGACTTAATGAACATTCTAGTGTAAACAACAACATGGAAATAGGTTCTGATCAAGGACACATGTGATACCCAATGAAATTGCACATCTACTTCAGGAAGGGTGGGTAGAAGGGAGGGAGGGAAATAAAGTGAGTATTGTAGCCAGAAAAATAAAATAAAAAATTTTTAAAGAAAATCTCTTACCTTCCATTTTAGAATCAATACTGTGTATTGGCTCCAAGGCAGAAGAGTGGTAAGGGCTAGGCAATGGGGGTTAAGTGACTTGCCCAGGATCATGCAGCTAGGAAGTGTCTGAGACCACATTTGAATCTAAGACCTCCTGTTTCTAGGCCTGGCTCTCAACCCACTGAGCTACCCAGCTGTCTGTCCTCTTCTCTCACTCTCTTTTAAACTCTCTGCAGTCCTACTTGTGACCTCAACTGGAATTACTCTCTCCAAATGTACTAGTGATCTTTTGATCAACAAATCTAATGTCCTTTACCCCAGGGCTCATTTTTCTTGATTCCTCTGCAGCCTTTGACACCTTTTCTCCTTTATATTCTCTCCTCTATAGGTTTCTATGACACTTCTTTATCCTAGTTCTCTGGCCTCCCCATTTCTTCAGAGTATCCTTTGCTAGATGTAAATCCAGGTATTGCCCATTAATGCTAGATGTTTCCCCAAGAGTGTGACCTTCTTCTCCCTCTCTCCTAGCTCACATGGTGATCTCATCAGCTCCCATAGGTTCAATGGTCATCTCTATGAAGATAATTCCTAGATTTATTTATCCAATCCTAACTTTTCTCCTGAAAATTTTGTTGTTCAGTCATTTTCACTTGTATCTAACACTTTTTGACCCCATTTGAGGTTTTCCGGGCAGATACTGGAGTGGTTTGCCATTTCCTTCTCCAGATCATTGACATAAGAGGAAACTGAGGCAAACAGGTTTAAGTGACTCACCCAGAGTCACATAGTAAATGTCTAAAGCTAGATTGAACTCAAGAAGATGAATTTTCCTGATTCCAGGCCTGGCACTCTCTCCACTAAACCACTTAGCTGCCCCTCAACAACAACAACAAAAATCTTTTCTTCTGACCTGCAATTCCACCTTTCCAATGGCTTATTGAATATTTTGCACTGGATATCCTGTAGACATCTAAAACTTACAGGTCCAAAACAAAACTTATTCTTTCTCCCCGTACCTTCACCTTCACCCTCCACTCTTTCTAACTGCTGAGGGTACAATCATCCTCCCAGGTACACTGACTCAACTTTATACCATATATCCAATCTGTTGCCAATTAAGAACATGTCACCCCCTTCCCCAATAAATTCCACTGGTTTCCTGTTACTGCCAGGACCAAATTCAAAATCCTCCATCTGGCTTTTTGCACAAACTTTCCCTTCCTACCTTTCCATTTTTCTTTTCACTTAATTCCCTCCGTTTACTCTACAATCTGACAATGGCCTTCTTGCCATTCCTTAAACATGATAGTCTATCTCCTGACTCTATGCCCTTTCAACGGCTGTCCCCCAGGCCTGGAATGTCCTCCCTTCTGGTCTATATCTCCTGGCTACCTTCAAGTCTAAGATCAAATCTCACCTTTTTCAAGAAGCTTTTTCCAGTCTCCCCACCCTACCTTCTTCATTGCTAATGCCTTCCCTCTGAGATGAACTTATATTTACTCTATGTACAGGACATAGATAGAAAAGATGCTCTAATCCTCTAGGTGGAGTACTAAGTCTGGAGTTACAAAGATGAGTTTTCTTGATTTCATATGTCATTTCAGAAATTTACTAGCTGTGTGAACCTGGGCAAGTCACTTAACCTTGTTTGCCTTGGTTTCCTCATCTGTCAAATGACCTCAAGAAGGAAATGGAAAACCACTCCAGTATCTCTGCCAAGAAAACCCCAAATAGGGTCATGAAAAGTCAGACACGAATGAAATGACTGAACTACATAGATAGATAGATAGATAGATAGATAGATAGATAGATAGATAGATGGATGGATGGATGATATATAGAGAGGAAGACAGATAAAGAAAGATCAAGATAGAAAGATTAAGAAAGATAGAAAGATAAAGATACATAGTTAGAGATAAAGAGAAAGATAGAGAGATAGATAGTTAAAGAAAGATAAAGATAGATAAGGAGAGTTAATTAAAGATACATAGATAGATAGATGGATGGATAGATAGATAGATAGATAGATAGATAGATAGATAGATAGATAGATAGATAGATAGAAATAGAACTATGTGGATAGCTTTATAGTTTGAATGTACCTATTACTTACATGGCATCTCCTCCATTAGAGCATAAGCTCTTTGAGGGCAAGACTATGTTTTTGCCTTTCTTTGCATTCCCAGTACTAAGCACAGAACCTGGAATGTAGTCAGTCAGTGAATAAACATTTGTTAAGTGCCTAGTACATGCCAAGCACTATGGTAAGCACCAGGAGTACAAATAAAAGTTAAAGATAAGCCCTATGGGACAGGTAGGTGGCTCAGTGGATAGAGAGCCAGACCTGGAGATAGAAGTCCTGAGTTCAAATTTGGCCTCTGACAGTTGAATGACCCTGGGCAAGTCACTTAACCCCAATTGCTTAGCTCTTACCACTCTTCTACCTCAGAACCAATACTTAGTATCGATTCCAAGACAGAAGGTAAGGGTTAAAAAAAAAGAGACCCCATCACAATGCAATGGAGGTGACAAAATGCAAATCACTACATACAACCAAGCTACATACAGGATAAATAGGAAGACCCTAGCATAAGAGGGATCAGGAAATGCTTCCTAAAGAAGGCAGGACATTATCTGGGACTTGAAGGAAGCCAGGGGCAGAGATGAGGAGAGAGAATTTAGGAAATGCTTAATAAGTACTTGTCAGCTGACTGGTTTTCTATTCCAGGATTACTAGAAGAGTGATATATACTCTCCAGTTAAGAAATAACTAAAGGTTCAAGTCTTGCCTCAGACCCTTCCCAGCTGTGTGACCCTGAACAAGTCACTTGACCCCCATTGCTTAGCCCTTACCACTCTTCTGCCTTGGAGCCAATACACAGTATTGATTCCAAGGCGGAAGATAAGGGTTAAAAATATATATATATATATAACTAAAGGGCATGAGCAGTTTGCAAAGGAGAAAGTACAAAGAGCCAATAATCAAATGAAAAGCTACTCCAATCCCCTAAGAATAAGAAATGCAAATCAACACAGGCTTGACCTCCCGCCTTACTACACACCCAGTTAGTAAATCTTGCGCTCCTTGCCCCACCCCCTCACCCCAAACAAAAGCAATATAAAATGCCATGTTGGCAGGGTTGGGAGAAACCGTTGTTGTTGGGGGGGGGGGGGTATTGCATTCCCCAAAAAAAGTTTGTGCCAATATACAAACCGAATCACATCCTTTGATCCAGTCATTTCATTGCTAGGATTTATCCCAAAGGTGTCACAAACACACAAAGAAAAAAATCCAGATCTTTCAGTATAAAATGTAGCATATACGGAAAAAACGTCTAAAGATTAGAATGATCCAAAATTGAATTGAGTTGCTTGCTGGGGGAGGGGAGCGAGAGCGTATGACCATACGTTAGGAATCACAGAAATACAGGATTTCAAAGTTGGAAAGGACTTTAGAAGTCATCTAGCACAATCTGTACTCAACCAGGAGTTTCCATGGCAACCTCTCTGCAATGTGGCCTTGACACACCACTGGAGGGAGACAGAGGCTGTTCTATGAAGGTCACAACATGGGGGAGGTGGGGAGAAAGAGAGGGAAAAGAAGGAAATTCGCCAAAGCCTTCAGGCAACTTTCTATGTAATGAATTATTCTTGTTAAGTGGGTGCTAATACCATAAGTCTCGATCCCTTCTAGCTTCAGCATCCTGGAGCAAAGTTCCAGGAACTCTTCCCTCCGTAAGCTCTCCGTTTTCTGTGTACTCCCAAACTCTTGACAACCAGACCAGCTGGCCTTTTATCTCCTCCACCAGAGCTCTGGCTATTTCCTCCTACCACTAAATCTTCCCAGTGGCTGAATCAACTCTCCTTTCTAACAAAATCAAGAAAGCAAAAGTGTGGTAAGGATTCTCCTCATTCAAGAGATAATACTGGTGTCTGTCTTCCACCGGAAATTCTGTGGTCTCCATAATGGCGACTTTAAGGGGATTCGATATTAATGCTATTAATTATTTAATAATGTTAAAATCCTGCTAATACTCACATGACAATTTCCTTCCGTGTCTGTTCCAACATCATGTACTGGGTCCACTCCTGTTCACTTTCATAAGTTTTAGATTGATCCACAATCTTTTGGAACATTGCCCTTTTTCTGGAAACAACAGAGAAGAGGATCCTAAGGTAAGTTGGGGCAAAGGAATTCACATTTCAGTATTCATTACATTCAGTATTCATTTACCCCTTAGCCTGTAAGCTCCTGAAGGTCAGGGAGTGTCTTTTGCCTCTTTTTGTGTTTGCTGTATTTCTTTCTTTTTCTTTTTTTAAACCAGGACTTTTGATCTTAGAATCAGCACTGTGTATTGGTTCCAAGACAAAAGAGTGGGAAGGGCTAGGCAATGGGGGTTAAGTGACTTGCCCAGGGTCACACAGCTAGGAAGCATCAGAGATCAAATTTGAACCCAGAATCTCCCATCTCCAGATCTGAAGCTCTATCTGCTGTGCCTCCTAGCTGCACCCTATCTACTGTATTTCTCATAGTCCCTGGCTCATAGTAGTCACTTAAATGTTTATTGATTGGTTGATATTTTCAGATAGAAGACCTCTATAGGAACCATACTAACCCAGCTGAACTATGATTAATTATAATGATTAAACAACGAACCTTAGCTGTAGGGAATAGACAGAGGAAACACAGCTTCTCTAGATAGATGATGGGTACTTTGGAGGCAGAATATTTTATATCTTATCAGATTCAGTCACTGTGCTGGGCTGTTTGGTTTAACCTAACTGCTTTTTTACTGTATTAGGCTTCACATTTGTATGGGGTAGGAAGTGAATGACGGAGAGATGTCTATTCAAAATGACTGTGAGGCAAAAACTAAGGCATCAAAAAAACCCTAAAATATTCCCAAGGTTTTATCCATAATGGAGCCAGATCATATGGACTCCCAAGACCCAATTGTTAAATTTTCAGAGTGATTATTTGTACCTTGGAAATCAGCAAATGTTACAAACTGGGGCTTGATTTATTGTTGTTGATTGTCTAGATTTAAGAAAGTAATGGAAATAAATCTTAGCACAGATGAAATTTAAAAATGTGTTGAGGTTACATTTTTTTTTGGAGATGGGGTAGGGGAAGGGGGAAGAAATAAACATTTGTATATAGCACCTACTATGTGAGAGGCAATGTTTTAACAACTATAACTTCATTTGATCCAGTTGTTAAACATTTACCAGCATACCCCTAACCCAAAGGTATCAAAGGCAGTGGAAAAAGCAATATACTGGAAACCAGGCTGCTGAAATTTTAATCCATTTTAGTTATGTGAAATCTAATAATTTTTTCATTTTGATATTTGTGGTAGTAAAAATAAAATTGATTGAAGACTTCTGTCTTGGGTTCAAATCTGGCCTCAGACACTTCCTAGCTGTGTAACCCTGGGCAAGTCAAAGATAAACAAATACTTTGGCCATGTAATGAGAAGAGAGAGCTCACAGAGAAAGAGTTTGAGGTTGGTAAATATTGAAGACAAAAGAAGGGGACAGCAGAGGATGAGATAAGTAGTGCTCGAAGCAACGAACATGAGCTTGGACAGGCTTCGGGAGATAGTGGAGGATAAAAGGACCTGGCATGCTATGGTCATAAAGAGTCAGATACGACTCAACCAATTTGTAATGTTGATATGAATTGTCTTAGCCATATTGCCTGTCTAAGTGTGTCTGTCTATTAGAATACTACTATAAGAAATACAGAAGAAAAACAACTGCTTGATCACATGGTTCATTGGGGACATGACTGGGAAAGTGGACTCTAAACGATCACCCTAGTGCAAATATTAATAATATAGAAATAGGTCTTGATCAATGACACATGTGAAACCCAGTGGAATTGCACATCGGCTATGGTAGAGAGGTGGGAGGAGGGGAGGGAAAGAACATGAATCATGTAACCATGAGAAAATATTCTAAATTAATTAAATTAAAAATTTTCAATTCAAGAATACTACTATAAGAGTATGCTCATTATTTCCACTGTGGAAACTATGGGAAGAAATGCTCAAAGTTTATGGAGAAAATGTTTGATCACTATTTTCTCCCTATGACTTATCTTTCCTACATCTAAACCTATTCTCTGCCTCATCTTGAATATCATTCCCTCCACTTGTCAGTTTCTCAGACTATGTGTATTCTGACTTCACTTTCTTCACTTCCCAATTTTCTCCTTTCCTAACTCAACTCTACACTGTCCTCTACTCCTGAATCCTTTGATCTACTGTTCTATCTTTATCCTTTGCTAAACTCCACTTCACTACATCAAGTAATTCTTACTCTTCCTTAATTTGTTTCCCTCTCTTGTTCTCCACAAAAGTCATTCCAAATCCTCTCTTCTGTCCGAAAGCCTCCCACTTCTCTTTCCCCCTTTTAGTTGAAGATCTTGACTTACTTTATTGAGAAAATCAAAGATATTAGTCATGAGTGCAGTCTTCTATTCATCTCAAACCCCCACGATACCACCCTCAACTCTCTCATCTTTTCCTTTAGTCTCTGATAATAAATTGACCCTTTCCCTTGGCAAGGCTAGTCTCTCTTCATGTGCCTTCAGTCTTCACATCCTTTCAAGCAAGTTGTCTACTGAATCATGACTGCCTTCCCACATCTCTAATCTTCATTCTCTATTTACTGATTTCTTGCTTATTGTCTACAAACACCCCATCTGTCCCAATCCTGGAAACACCTGTACTAGACCCTACATTTCTCTCAAGCTATCATGCTATTTCCCCCTCCTTTTCTTAGCCAAGCTCCTAGAAAAAGCTATCTATACTCATTACTTTTATGTCCTCTCCTTCCACTCACTTCTCTGCCCTTTGTAATGTGATTTCCAAATTCATCATTCAACTGAAATGAATCTTCAAAATAACCAAACATTTGTTACTTGCCAATCTGATGGTCTTTTTTGCAGATGATCTTCATACATCATTTGACACTTTGGACTGTCTTCTCTTTCTAGATACTTTTCCCTCTCTATGCCTTTGTGATACTACTTGTTGGTTCTTTCACTCCAGTTTTCATTTTGTGGTGTTATTTTAAGATTGGTTAGAGAGGATTCCCAGGGTTTTGACCTTTCCCTGTTTCTACTCTGCCATCTTGGCTCTGCCTCCCTTGTTGCTTCTAGGATCACACATGAAACATATTTTTTCATTTTTTAAAAGTGCTTCACAACCTGGCCCCAACCTATATTTCCATTTCATTATATATTACATCCCTAGATAGCTTTCTGCAATCTAACCAAATTGGTCTTTTCTCAGTTCCTTACATATGGTATTCCATCTATCATATGTTCACCTTTAGACTGGTCATCCCTCATGCCTAGAATTTGCTCTCTCCTCATCTTTGTCTGATTGAATCCTTCCTTCAAGATGCAAGCGCTACCTTATATATGAAACCTTTCTTGACACCCCCAACTGCTAATTCTCTCTACTTCTATCTTGCATTTATTCTGCAAATGTTGTGGGGAAAACACACCAACATTTGTGGCAGCATTATGTCCTAAGAATAGTTTCAATTCAGAGATATGAAAGGATTTTATTTAAAGAAGAGGTTTAAGATAGTAAAATAACCTAGGCTGATGAAATGGTCTGAGGGCTAATAGAATAGCTTTAAGTTTGATGAAGTAGCCTGAGCTGTGGATGAGGGTTTGCATCATTATTGAGGGTCTGAGGGCTTGTCGCCTCCTATTAGAGGGAAATCTCCACATTTTCCCAGGATAGCCCACCCCTAGGCATTACAGGGGACTACAGGTTGAAAATCTCAAGTAGATACAAATCCAGGTAGAGGTATGTTTTAGGGTCTGACATGTCAAAGGAGAACTTAAGGACACCAAAAAAGGAATAAGGAGCATGTGCAGATTTAGAGGATTCTCTTGGAATACCAGAGCCCTTAGTGTGCATGTCCCATGCTTCCCCCCCATTGTCCTACCTGCCATTATTTGTTAGCATAGGAGATGTCTTGCTACTCTTCTGAAATATCAAAGAGAGGAACATAGGGAGAGTACAGTCCGGTACATGACCACTATAGGTGACTAATAATGCCTAACAATTCAGAATGAAAGTTCTGAACAATATAAATAATAAAATACAATAGCATAAAACTGATGGAAATACAGAACAGTACAAAACCATTATGAGTGATTAATAATGCAGAATGGTTAACTAATTAATAATATAGATTTTATAATATATGCTTTACTTGTGCTAACAATATTGATCTTGTAATTTATGTTTAGCTAGTGCTAATTGGTGAAAAAAACCCAAGATTTTAGAATATAAGGGTCCTTTTTTATCACTACCTATCACTACCCACCTCCATCACATATACTTATATATATATATATATATATATATACATGTTGTGTCTCCCAATAAAATGTAAGCTCCTTGAGAGAAACAATTGTTTCTTTTTTGCATTTGCATCCTCAGTACTTAGTATGTCATCTGTGACAATGTAGGCAACTTAATAAATGCTTGTCAAGTGAGTGATTCTTTCTATCTCAGTAAATGCCTTTGCTTTGAGCTAATTTTGGCTACTGGCTGATTATTAGAAGTACATTGGTAGGGGCTTATAAGCTAATAGTCTTCAGAGTGAGGATCCAACCTTCATGCTTGAGTTGGCAGGGTACGGATTGGGGTGGGGGCAGCATACTTTTTATAAGTCTCTTATTTATTGGACCTTGATAATACCATCACTATAATTTACACCAAGTTAACTTCCTCTGAAACACCTCTGAAAAAGAGGTGCAAAATGATCATCTCCCTACTAACCTCTAATCATTACAGTAAAGTATGGATTACAAGAATCAGATAATTGTGTTAAAGAAAAATATTTCTTATCCCCCAAAGAAAAGATAGTTTTACCCTCTACCCCTTCTAATCTATTGACACCTTCTGTCAGAATGAGTGGACCCCAATGAGCCTTGTGTGTTCTATTATTAACAGAGTTAAACATCTTTGATTTAAAACCCCCTCATTTCCCAAAAAGGAAAATCCTATTTTTAAAAATATTTTATAAGTATAGATCAGACTACATTATTCCCCTGATCAAGAAGGTGCTTTTTCTCCCAACTACATCATTCTCCTTTGCTCTACATTCCAACCAAACTGGTTTGCCTGCTTTTCTCTTCACACAAGTCTGTTTCTTGGTTCTCCCATGCCTACTCTCTCCTCACCTCCATCTCTTAGAAACACTAGTTTTCTTCAAGGCTCAGCTTGAGGGCTATCACTCACACAAACCCTATCCTGATTCCCTCCAGTTGCTTGTGCTCCACCCCTGAAATTATTTTATATTTGCTTTATATATATGTGTGTGTGTGTGTGTGTGTGTGTGTGTGTGTAATATATTTACTTCTCTATATACATGCTATCCATCCCCAGTACCATGGAAGCTTCTTTAGGTCAGGGATTATTTGGCAAGAAAGATTAATTTGCACATCCATTCCAAGTAGAAGGTAACTTGGTGTTAGTTATAACGCTGATGCTGCCAAGGCTAAATAAGTAATCAGTAAATGTTTTTAGTTTCTGCTCTTTTTGTCTATAGGCTGACTATTAGAGGTAATTACACCTGTGGGGGTTTATGAGCTACAGTTTTAGGAGCAAGAACCTAACCCTCAAAACTGTTGTCTGCAGGTTTTGTTTTCTGGGTTGGTTTTTTACTCTCCTATTATCTCCTGAAGCATAGAACAAGTGAAAATAATTTTATTCTTTATTTTCTCCGGGTTTTCTTTCTGGTAGATATGAATAGGTTTCTCTATCCTTCTCTAGTGGTTTCCAAGGAGGTCAGGCTAAGCCTGGAGCATGTATCCTTTGGTAATCCATTCCTGTCCTTTATTTGGGAATGTCTGTGTATTTTGCATCTTTAGGTCATTGTTAAGGATCCTGCTTTTGATTTACATTCATTTGAGTAGATTTGCATATATATACTGTTAGAAACTGCCTGGAAACACTAGGTGCTTGCTAGTATTTACATTTCTCTCTTCCTCACACTTTTTTCCTTGAGTAAAAACCTGTGATTTCACTGGTGTGGGGAATTGAATAGGAGGAAAGCTCTCCTAACCAAAAGAGATCAGTTCCTGCTTTGCAACTAAATTATCTTAGAGAGTTGCCTCGGGCTCTTAAAGGTTCAACTGCGTCAGGGGAGGAACTTGCCAAATCTATCTGACTCTGCAGGCTATTCCATCCATTCTAACAGGCTGCTTCTCTGACATTTTTCTGCCTTTGGACTCCTCACTCCTCTGATGAACATTGGCAATTTATAGTCAGAGAGTTGCTGAGACACCAAGAGGTTAAGTGATTTGTCCATAGTCATGCGGCTAGTGTGGGTCAGAGGCAGTGTCTGGATCTCATGGTGAATGTATAAAGTTTGCTCAGGGGTAAAAAGAGAGCACAAGGAAACAAGAATGTACCCTCTTCTTTCTCCAGAGATGTTGATCAGAGTTATGGCAGCAGGTTGATGTCAGGATGCTGGGAGTCAAGTTCTTGTCCCAGGCAAGGCGAGTCCAGCAGGACTTGTAGCCCAATGAAGAGGTCAGGCTCAGGGGCAAGAGGTGAGGCACCACCCAGGAGGTCAGTAGAAGGAAAAAAGGCAGAGTTGGCTAACGTCCCCTAGCAACCACAAAGTTGGGTTGGCAGGCCAGTGCCTCAATACACTCCATGACATGACTCCAGAGCCCTGAAATGTGGGGAGAAACCACAGCGGGAATCTGCCAGAAGGTCGTATATGAAGTCAGATGAGCTTCCTTATGGACATGTGTGAGGCAATGGATAAACTTAAGAAGCACTAATATCACCTGTGTTCAGAGAGACGCTTGACTTATTCTGGATACTTAGCTTCTTTTCATTTTGCCTCACAATGATATCTAGCATTTATATTGTATTTTACAAATATTATTTCATTTTATTCTCATAACAACTCTAGGAGGTAGGTGCTCTTATTATTCCTTTCTTACAGATAAGGAAACTGAGGCAGACAGCGGTTAAAGTGATTTGTCACAGCTAGTAAATGTCTGTGGCAGGATTTAAACTCAGGTTTTCCTTATTCCAAGTCCAGTGTTCTATCCACTAAGTCACCTAGCTATCTAAAACAGCAGCAGCTCTGTTGGCTGCCATGTCAAACTATTTGCTCATTTTGAATTCGCCTACTAGAACTTTCAGGCCTTTTTCTACATGAACTGTTTTCTAGGCAAATCTTCCCTATCCTGTACTTCTACAATTAATTTTTCTTTAAACTCTTACCTTTCATCTTAGAATCAATACTGTATATTGGTTCCAAGGCAAGAGAACAGTAAGGGCAAAGCAAGGGAGTTAAGTGACTTGCCCAGGGTTACACAATTAAGAAGTAAGTCTGAGGCCAGATTGGAACCCAGGACTAGGTCTCTCTCTCAATCTACTGAGCCACCTAGCTGCCCCCTTTCTACAAGTGATTTTTAAAAACTAATATCTAAAACCAAAAGTCATAGACAAGAGTGACAAAGGATAGTCAGACATGGGTGGAGCCAATAGAACAGATCTAATCCCCTTTCTACTTGACAGTCTTCAAAATATTTGAAGATACCTGGCTGTTACCATCCCCTCTCCTCATTGCTTCTCTTCCCTAGGCTAAACATCTCTGATCCTTGTCCGAGAGGGCTAAGACCTAGAGTGGCCTTCTGGGGCATAGTGGGAGGTCATGAGAAAAATAGGATACCTGACAATGTATCCCCATACTGACTGACATGCTACTGGCCAACATGGATGCTCCATGTGGGTACCAGACTCTTAAAATGGAATGGAGGGGACAGCAAGGTGATTGGAGATGGGAGGTCCTGGGTTCCAAACTGGCCTTAGACACGTCTAGTCATGTGACCCTGGGCAAATCACTTAAACCTCATAGCCTAGTCCTTATACTTGAACTTGGAACCAATAATCAGGATGAGTTCTAGGATGAAAGACAAGGGTTTGGAAGGAAGGAAGGAAGGAAGGAAGGAAGGAAGGAAGGAAGGAAGGAAGGAAGGAAGGAAGGAAGGAAGGAAGGAAGGAAGGAAGGAAGGAAGGAAAGAAGGGAGGGAGGGAGGGAGGGAGGAAAGAAGGGTTGGTGTTAGCCAGATTGGTGTATGTTGATCTATGGCCAAGATGATTTTTTATCATGTATGATTATATAACTCTGTAAATAGGTTTTGGTCTTTTGCTCCTCAAAAACTAGAAAAGTTATTTGAAAACATATTTCCAGCTCTGAAATGAGCCAAGAACAATTTGTATAAGGAGGACAAAATATTCCCCTTAAGTTCTTGGCAAAAAGTTCTTGGCTGTTCTTTTTGTGTGTTGGAAGGAGTCTGTTTTTATCTGTCCAGAAGTATTAGCTGATATTGAATCACAGAATGTCAACACTGTAAGGGAACTTAGAAATATTAGACCCAATTTCTTCATTTTACAGAGGGAACTGAGACCCATGGGAAAACCTCCCAAAGTTACATAACAAGACAGACCCAAGTGGGACTGGATTCTAGATCTTCTGAGTCTCAAACTTGTTTATATAACATGATAGTTGAGGAGACTGAGGCCTTGAGAAAGGAAATGTTTTACCTGAGGAAATTTAGTAAGCTAATAGCAGAGCCAAGACTAGAACCAATTCTGAATCCTAATTCTAAATCCCTGAATTCAATTCATATACTACTATGCCAAAGGGAAATAAGAAAGGAAGTTACACCAAAGGTGAGAGCCCAAATCTCCTAGTCCTTACTCTATCTATCCTTTTACCAGCAAATCCCCATCCCTGGTTCTTCTAGTACTTTTAATTTGTAGGCCTTATCTAATGAGACATCCCCACCTTTTGCTAACTCCACCCCACTCCTCCCTATGTTTTCATCTCCATTCAACTCAACCCTATGCTTTCCCAGTCTCTTTTCTCCTCTAAAAGGTCTCCTCTTTCATAGTGAACCCTGGAATTTTTCTCTTTTTTTGTGATAAAAATATTTTATTTTACCAATTATATGTAACAACAAATTTCCACATAAGTTTTCTGAAGTTGTGAGATCCACATTGCCTCTCTGTCTCTCTTCCCTCCTCCTGCCAAGAGCTGGCAGCAGTTAGATCTGGTCTATACATATATTATCACACAAAATATATTTCCATATTGTTCATTGTCTGAAATAAATAACTATATGAAACTAAAACCCCCAAACATAAACCCAAACAATTGAAAAATTATTAGCTTTCATCAACATTGCAGCTTGTGAAGATTGGATTTAGCTCTCCTAATTTAGCTCTTCCTTGATAGTGAAGATAAAATTGCAATCCCATCTATTTTTAGATTTTAATCCCCCAAAGTGCAAACCCCGTGTTTAAAGTAGATCTACCCGTTTTAACCACAAAAAGGTATGAACTAACTACAAAAAGGTGCAAACCACAAAAAGGTGCGAACTAACCACAAAAAGGCTTCAACACCCACCCATTTCATACATTGAGTGAGAGGTCTGTGAAAGAATGGGCAGTACTGGAGAGGAGTGTCTTCTGTGATTGGTAGATGTTGTAAATCTTGAAATCTCTCAGACTTGTGAATGTTAAAAATTTCTCCATCCGGGAGTTCTTAATTGGAACAAATTCCCTACTGAGAAACATTCCCCATTTTGATGTGAGAACTCACCAGGATTAGAAATGGGAGGACCTCTACTCCAACCATACTTAAGACTGCTTTAGGGGAAAAAAACTCCTTGCTAAACAATGAAAGTACTTGGATCCATGCTTATGGTGGGGCAAGGAGTTCTTTGAGCCAGGCCTGTTTTTAGAATTGATACAATGGGATGCTAGGTACCTAAAAGGGTCGGGCAAGTTTTGTCTTAATGAGATTAGTTGACTCAGCTGTGTTTTCATTGGTTCAAACTTACTGAGGAGATTTGTCAACTTAGCAGGAATTTAGATGGGCAGTCCTTTGGATAACATCTACAGTGATTGGTAGCTATAGGGACTTAGGGGAGGTGACATGAGAGAAAAAGCCCTATATAAGAAAAAGCAGAATCTCTTGAGGATATATATCCTTTTGGAGAATTCCTTTTGGAGGATCTCTGATGAGGACCGCTTGGGAAGAATCTCTTGAGAGAGGCTCTGGAGAAGGGAAGCTCTTGGAGGACAATCTCTAAGGAGGTCTCCCTGGAGCTCCTGTAAGGGGACTCTGTTCCTCTGGAGGCTCTGGAGAGAGGCCCTTTGGAACAGTCTCTGGCTGGAAGGCTCTCTGGTGAAGTCAGCTGAGATGGGCTAGCCTGGTGTTACTAGAATCCTTGTTTAGTCAGACCTTGTGGTGAGTGTTAAAAAAACTGACTGATTTCTCTCTTAAGACTCAGGTCTAGGCCATATTGGCTTGAGGCCCTTCATACTTATTCCTTTCTTACTCTCTCTCTCTCTCTTTCTTTGATTACTCATTGTATTGTTAATTAAAATCTCTATAAAACCCAATTGACTTGGGTATTTGAATAATTGGGAATATTTCCCTGACGACCACCTTATATTTGATTTAAAACCCAAGACACTGTAGTGAAACATATTTCTGAGATCAAATTTACTCACCCTCTCTTATATCTATCACAATTTATATCTTCCACCATTTTACTTTCCACCATTCACTACAGTTTAAGACCTCAACCATTTTAAATCTCACAATATAAAACTTAGAGGAAGTGACACAAGAGAAAAAGGTCTTTAAATAGAGGAAACAGAGGCACACAAGGATGGATCAATCAATATAGAGAAGAGTCACTCATAGGAGAGACTGGAAGACACACTTGAGGAGAGACTGGACAACAGACAATCAGACTTGGAGTGAAGACACTTGGCTGTGGAATTGGACTCCTGGAGGATGGGACATAGAGCGCTCTCTGTGAGTACACAACCACCCTGCCTCCCTTCTTCCCCCCAGAGTTTATTACTAGAAAGACAGAGGGACTTGGTAAGAGATGCTCCCTTCCCCCTCTCCACCATGTCTGAGGACATTTCTCATATGACCTGCCTCTCTGCCCAGCAGCCAATGGGAGCACACAGGGAGGAAAGTGGGTGGTTCACAGGTGGCAGAATTGGAAGGGAGCAGTGTTTAGGCCATTCCCCTCCTCTTCGCTATACTCACTGAGGCCATTCCTCCCTTTGCCCAGCAGCCCAATGGGAGTACTTTCTGCCTCCCCTGTGTGGGGTAAGGATGGGGTGGGACACATCCAGCACTTGGTAGTAGGGAGGGCACAGCACAAGGTCTGGGGGGGGGCAGCACTCCATCTCTAAAATGTTCACCATCACTGCTCTAGGTCAATTTGTTTCATTTCACAAGTTCGTAACTGTTATTGGCCATTCTGCCTACCCCAACATATATGCTCTTTCTTATACTTAGAAATTTGGGCGTACTTCAGATATCCTTACCTCCCAATTCATCAACCATTTCACCTCCCATCACCTATATCTTCACTCTATATCTGCCACTCAGAAGGTAGGAAGCACTCATCATTCCCCACAATGATGTTACAGTCATGATTTTGACCTTTGAAACTATCCTCTTCAATAATATTGCTCTTCCATCTCTCATTCTCTCGCACTCCCTCTAAATCAATCTTCAATCACTTCTAACTTTCTCATTCTTCACTTTGTTTTGCCTTCACTGTTCTTCTTTTTCCTTTTTAAAAGAACCCTTACCTTAAGTCTTAGAATCAATACTAAGCATTGATTCCAAGGCAGAGGAGTGGTAAAGACTAGGAAATTGGGGTTAAAGTAGGAAATTGGGGCTAAATGACTTGCTCTGAGTCACTCGGTTAGAAAATATCTGAGGTCTAATTTGAACCCAGGATCTCCTGTTTCCAGACCTGGCTTTCTATCCACTGAGCAAGCTAGCTGCTCCCTCACTATTTTTTCTTCACGGTATTGGCCCCCCTACCTAATTGTTTTCCCAGTGGCACCCTGATATAATGGAAAGAGCACTGGCTTTGAAGTTAAAGGACCTGGTTTTGAATTCTGCCTCTGCTGCTTATTTTCTATATGACCTTAGGCAAATTATTCAAACTCTCTGATCCTCAGTTTTCTCAGTTTTAAAGTGGGACTACACTAAATGAATCCCTAAGGTCCTTTACTATCATTAATACACTGTCATTGAATCACTTGCTCCCTTGTGCTATCACTTATGCTTAATCAATGCTCAGATGAGGGCAGTGGTTATTCCCTAGGGGTATGCTTGTCAATGTTTAACAACCTCTGGTGGTAGTTGGGGGAAGGGAGTACCTGTAATACATTTTTAAGGATTATTCTGCATTATCAACATTTTCTCCATAACTTTGTCATGTAAAAATATTATTATTTTAAATTGCAAAGTTTAAATTCCTTTTGAGAAGAATTTTAGATTAAGAAACATGCTACCTCTCCGAATCCAGAAATGGAACTGTTTGGAGAAGACATCACAAAGATGCCTCCAGACCACAAGCTGCATGAGAAGATCAAGAATGAACTTTGGGTGTGGTTGATTGAACATTTATTTGTATGTATACTGTCATACCAAAGGGAACTTCCCCCTAACTGGCTTTTTGTCAATGCATCTAGTAATTATTGGTTTTGTTCTTCTTTCCTCTTATCCTCAAATTATTGTAATCTTTAAGTTGATTATGTTTTCATGATCCTTTTGGGGAAACTTTTCCCAATAGAATCAAATGGAGGAATGTAAAACTGGAGATTTGAACCCCAGATTTCAATATCCAGAAGTCCTTGGCAGTTCCCAGAATTCCCTATAATATCATCTGAATTCCCACCTGGGCTGAGAACAAAAATTGTATTTAAACTGACTGTACCACTTACTTGCTCTCTCTGCTTCCACTTCTAAGCACACGCGGCTCTCAAAATGTAGAGTAAGTGGCTGTGAATTGGGTTCTGTGCCCTAAGCACATGCTTTCTTATTTTGTATTTTCTTTCATTCTTAATTCTAATAATCTTTAATAAACCTCTAAAAATATAATACTTTTAGTAGAGAAACTAATTTAATTTTTATAGTCTGGATAACATAAAAATAAATCAAGTCCTACTTATAGCATTTGCTGATTTGTAAGGCATAAATGCCCACAATGAAAATTTAAATTATTGGCTTTCTGGAGCCTATTTGAACTATCTCCAGCACATCCCTGGTTATTTTAGCATCCTCTCTCTCTCTCTCTCTCTCTCTCTCTCTCTCTCTCTGTTCTTAAAGGTGCTAAAAGAAGTCATGTAAAATCAGGCCAGCTTGGTCCACTACCAAGATAATGTGATGTTATCTATTTTCAGCTGAAACTTTGCTACGTCATTCATTGATTGATTGACATACTTATCTCAGAAATTCTCTCAGACCTCTCAAATTATATCCCATCCCCACCTTCTCTACCACTTCTAAACAGATGACTTTCAAATATATTTTACTGAGAAAATTGAGACTATCCATCATGTGCTCTCTACTCAAGATCTCAAAATCCTTCCAAATATTCATCAATCCTCTCCTCTTGTATTCTTGTCTCTAAAGAATAGGTGGCCTTTAGTGCTAGGGGTTCCTGGGATCTCTTCTTGTGCTCTTTTTTTTTTTAACCCTTATCTTCCACCAATTGGTTCTAAGGCAATAACAATTAAGTGACTTGCCCAGGGTCACACCATAGGAAATGTCAGAATCCAGATTTGAGACCAGGACCTCCTGTATAACTTCTCGTGCTCTTAAATCCATTTACTCCAGGAGATTGCTTGACAGTTATTCCTTTTAAAATCAGTTTCTTCATATCTGTTTTTACCCAATGCTTACACACATGCTCAAGGCTCTATTATCCTAAAAGACTTTTCATTTGATTTTATCATCCCTTCACTCTATTGACTGTGATGGAATACTGTTATGCTATAAGAAATGATGAGCATGGGGCAGCTCAGTGGCACAGTGGATAGCATGCTTGGTCTGGAGCTGGGAGGATCTGGGCTCAAATCTGGCCTCTGACACATCCTAGTCATTTAATCCTGTTTGCCTAGTCCTCGGTCCTCTGTCTTAGAGTTGTTACTAGAGCAGAAAATAAAGATTTTAAAAAGAAATGATGAGCAGGATGATTTCAGAAAAATCTGGAAAGACTTATATGAAAGAACGTAAAGTGAAGTGAGTGGAACCAGAATAATACTGTTCATGGTAATGGGAATATTGTTTGATGAACAAATGTGAAAGGCCTAGTTATTCTTATAATACACTGATCTAAGACCAAAAAAATGATATATTCAATTTTATAATGGATTAATCAAATCAGACTTTTTTGTTCCCTTCTGAACATTTTTATTAAGACTTTTTTCTGTCTTTCTTCTCTATTACTACCCATTAACCTTTCCTTCTCATAAAAGTTGTCTCCTGTAACAAATAAGTATAGTCAAGCAAAACAAATCAACGTGACTAATCTTTTATCTGATAAACTTTATGACATTTTCTCAATTTTAAACCTTGGTAGATTTTGACATTATTGATTACCCCTTCCTCCCAGATCCTCTCCCTCATACTTTCTATGTTCTATGTTTAGTTTCCTATTTTTTTTTAACTCTTACCTTCTTATACAAAGTATTGGTTCCAAGGCAGAAGAGCAATAAGGGTTAGGCAATTGGGATTAAGTGACTTCCGAAGGGTCACATAGTTAGAAAGTTTCTGAGGTCAGATTTGAACCCAGAACCTCCTGTCTCCAAACCTGGCTCTCTATCCATTGGGACACCTACCTGGCCCTGCCTGATCTTTATTATACTAGATCGTCTACTTTTCAGCCACTAAGAAGAGGTGTCCCCAAAGACTCTGTCCCCAGCCCTCTACACTTTCTCTCATGGAGATTTCATCAGATATGATGGGTCAATGAGCACTTTTGAGCAGATGGCTCCTAAATCAATAGCCATAATCTCTGTCCTGAAATCCACATCCACATATACCAATACCCGTGAAAGATCTCTGTGTGAATGTTTTATTATCATCTTAATCTCAATAAGTACAAAGTGAAATTAATTCTTTTCCTCCCTAAACAGAAACCTCCTTCAAATTTCCCTAATTCATTTGAGGGCACCCCATTCTTCTAATTTTCCTAGTTCACAATCTTAAACCTGTCTTCTACTCTTCCACCTCCTTTACTGTATCCAATTGATTCACCAACTCTTGTCAGTTTTGCTTACTTGATATACCTTGAATACATCCCCTTCACTCCACTTACCCTCCACTCCACCTTACCACCCTATTTCAGGGCTTAATTCCCTCTCTATTGAACTGTTCTGATAAGAGGGAAACAAGCATTTATTAAGCATCTTCTGGGGTGGAGCTAAAATGGCGGAGAAAATACATAGACTCACCTAATTTCTACCAAATTACCCTCCAAAAAACTATAATATAATACCTTAAAACAAATTCTGAAGCAGTATAACCCACAAAAAGATGGGGTGAAATGATTTTTCATCCCCAAACAACTTAGAAAGGCCAGCAAGAAAGATCTAGTGCACAAAGATGGAAGTGGAGCACAAATCAAAATACCAAGGCAGACCCACCATGGCAACAGGTCTTGGGAGGCAGTTGACTTAGCAGCAAAGACTTCTGGAGCTCTCAGCCACAGATGGTAAGGAAAGGATCAGACAACTGTTCAGAAAGAGATTACAGAAACTTTGCCAGCTCTGGGTGTAAGATTTTTGGTGCATTGCCCATATTCAGAACCAGGTTGCAGTCCCAGGGCATGGTCTCAGGATGAGGAATACTAGTATGCACCAGTGCTTGGGTACACAGGGAGAAGAGGACCTGGTCATAGTTCCAAGGCAGAAAAGAATACTTATGGTTATAGACCAGAGCACAGTCTGGGGAGAATAGTACAGACACTTCTCCTTATATCATACCACCTTGGAAGAACTGAAAACTTATAGATCTCCTAAGCTAGCTCTGAAGGTAGCTGTATTAAAAACCCCAAAGCTTGGAACAGTGCTCCCTTCACCACAGGTACAGAACCCAACATTAACAGTTACTGTTTTTTAGTTAAAAGAAAAGAAAAAAGCTGGAAAATTAGTAAATAACAACTAAAAAAAACTCAATATAGAAAGTTATTTTGGTGAAAGGAAAGACCAAAAAACAAACTCAGAAGAAGACAACAAAGTCAATACCATTGTATCCAAAGCCTCCAAGAAAAATGTGAATTGCTCTCAGGCTTCAAAAGGATTGATGGAAGAACACCAAAAAAAGCATTTTAGAAATCAAATAAAAGATGTAGAAGAAAAATTGGGAAGAAAAATGAGAGTGATATACAGGAAAGGCATGAAAAAAGTCAACAGCTTGGTAAAAGAGATACCAAAAAACCCCCAAAAAACAACCTTAAGAAATCAATACCCTAAAAAAAGAATAGGCCAATTGGTAAAAGAGGCACAAAAAATCCAATGAAGAGAAGGGCTTCTTAAAAGCCAGAATTAGTCATATTGGAAAAAGAGGTACAAAAGTTCATTGAGTAAAAGAACTCTAAAAAAGTAGAATTGGCCAAATGGAAAAGGAGGTGCAAAGCCCACTGAAGAAATCATGTTTTTAAAATTGGAATTGGACAAGTAGGAGCTAATGACTCCATGAGACATCAAGAAACAATCAAAGTCAAAAGAATGAAAAAATAGGAGAAAATGTGCAATATCTCATTGGAAAAGCAACTGACCTGGAAAATAAATCAAGAAGAAATAATCTAAGAATTATCAGACTTGCTGAAAGTCATGATAAAAAAAAAGAATTTAGATATCATCTTTCAAAAAATATCAAGGAAAACTGCCCTGCTAGTCTAGAACCAAAGAGTAAAATAGAAATAGAAAGAATTCACTGATCACCTCCTAAAAAAGATACCAAAAGGATAACTCCCAGGAATATTATAACCACATTCCAGAACTCCCATGTCATGGAGAAAATAGTGCAAACATCCAAAAAGAAACAATTCAAATATCATGGAGCCCCAGTCAGGATAACACAAGACTTAGCAGCTTCTACATTAAAAGATTGAAGGGCCTGGAATATGATATTTGAGAGGGAAAAGGACCTCTGGCAAAGAATCCAAGTATTTCTTACCCAACAAAACTGAACACTTTCCTTTAGGAGAAAAAAAATGGGTGTTCAATTAAATTGAGGACTTTCAAACATTCCTGCTGAAGAGACCAGAGCTGAATGGAAAATTTGACTCTCAAATACAAGATTCAAGAGAAGCATAAAAAGAAACCAAAACTCATTTAATGAGGCTAAACTATTTATATGTCAAGGGGAGATGATTCTTGTAACTCTTTAAGAACTTTTTCATTATTAGGGACCTTAGAAGGAGTATACATAGATAGAGAGCAAAGATGGGATTTGAATATGATGAGATGATATAAAAATAAATAAAATTAAACCATGAGAAAGAGAAATGAATTGGGAGGAGGGGAAAGGGGAAAATAGAATGGTGTAAATTACTACACATAAAAAGAGGCATGAAAGAGCTTTAACAATGGAGGGATAGATAGGGAAGGTCAGGAGGGGGGTGGGGGAACACATAAACTTTATTCTCATCAGAAGTGGCTCAGTAAGAAAGGAATATACACAATCAATTGGATAAAGAAATATATCTTACCCTATTGGAAAGTAGGAGGGGAAAAAGGATAAGAGAAGGTAGGTGGGACTGATAAAAAAAGAGGGTAAAATGAAGGATGGTGGTCAGAAACTAAATAGGGGGAAATAGGATGAAGAATAATGCATAATAATTATAATGATGGAAAAAATTTTTACAAGTCTCTAATAAAGGCCTAATTTCTTAAATACATTGAGAAATTAGTTGATTATATAAGAATACAAGTCATTCCCCAATTAATAAGTGGTCAAAGGATATAAACTGGCATTTCTCAGATGAAGCTCTCTATAGTCATGCAAAAAATGCTTTAAATTATGTTAATTAAATAAATGCAAATTAAAACAACTCTATGGTACCATCCCACATCTGTCAGATTGGCTGTTGTGACAGAAAAGGAAAATGACAACACTTGATGGGGATATGGGAAAATTGAGACACTAATCCACTTTGGGGGAGTTATGAACTGATTCAACCACTCTGGAGACCTATTTGGACCTTTGCCCAAAGGGCTATAAAATAGTACAAACCCCTTGACCCAGAAATACCATCACTAGATTTGTATTCCAAAAGAGATAAAAAAGAAAAGGGGAAGGACCTATATGTACAAAAATATTTAAAGTAGCTCTTTTTGTGGAGGTAAAGAACTGTAAAATGAGTGGATACCATCAATTGGGAATGGCTGAGTAAGTTATAGAATATGTTTGTAATGAGATACTATTGTTCTCTAAGAAATGGACAACAGGAGTTCAGAAAAGTCTGAAAGACTTGCATGAACCAAAGCAGAGTGAAATAAGCAAAACCAGATCAATATTGTACACAGTGAAAGAAATGCTATACAATGAACAACTGTGAATAACTTAGCTCTTCTCAGGATTACAATAATGCAAAACAATCCCAAAGGACTTGTGATAAAAAATGCTATCTGCTTCCAGAGAAGAGACTAATGATGTCTGAATCCAGACAAAAGCATACTTTTTTTCAGCTTCTAAATTTTTTTTTGTTTGAGTTTCCTTCCATAAAAAAATTAATATGGATACACGTACTTGAAATAAAGGGCAAGATCAGTAGCAATGATTGCAATATCCATCATGTGAATGGCATGTTCATGCTGTCTTCGATTAAGGTTCTGGAAGATGTTTAGACTCTGAGGAAAAACAAAAGAGATGCATATTTTAAAAGCTGTAGCATCCAAAGCTTGCCAAAGGTTTTGGAGCAGTTGAAATGAAATCTGTTCAAAAGGAAGGAAATCTTTCTTTTGTTTGGATCCACTGACCAGGGTCCCTTTGCTTTAAAGAGACAATGTTACCTTTCCCTTGCTATGAAAAAAGGAGGTCTCAAAAAAGGCAGGGTATATGTGTGTGGGTACAAGGATGAGTTCAAGTGCCCCAATTTTGAGTTTTGAGAGAGATTGGAGAGAGTGTGGAGGGAGACAGGGTTGCTGGTGTCTCTGTTGCTGTTCTTACTATGAGTAGGAAACATTTTGTAAATCACATATTGCAGTTCCTAGCACATGATAGGTGCATAATATTATTATTGTTATTATTTTCCTGAGATCTAGATGGGAAGTGTGCCTTAGTAGACCAGTCATTGCTGCATTTCTTCCATTCTGGAAACTGATATCAGAGGATGATTTTTGCCCATCCTTATTTATCCCCTCCCATGTACCCCCACATCCAAAGCTGACCTTTCTTTTAAATTTTGTTAACATTTGTAAGGCAAACATGAGGTTGAACAAAGTAATTTTTTATTTGTTTGTGTTTTATTAATGGCAATGGGATAGGAGATAAAACTTACATATTACAAAGACAGAGAGGAAATTGATAGAGAAAATAGATTGTTGGAAGTTGCCAAATCATTTCCAGCTGAGGGGCTCTGGAAGTATATGAAAGAGAATTTTACTGAATCATATCCTATAATTTCTCAAGCCGGAGTAAAAATGTAAATCCAGCTTTACCCCCTAATAGCAATTTCTGACTGCAAGCAGTGGGGATGGGAAGTGGGGGGCGGGGGGAGATGCTTTGTCCCTTGTTCTATTCTGCTGTGCTCAAGGAGCTCCCTTCACAAGGTAGATTAGAAAGTCATATCTAATAGAGAAGAGTTCCTAGGAAAGACTGGCGATAACCACATTCCAAAGGTGAGGGCCAGAGAGAAGGGGGTTAAAAATGCTAATTTTTTCTTGCCTGATATTCTTAGAATTGCTTAGAGCACTAAGAAATTAAATGACTTACCCAGGTTCACACACCTCAGAGGCAGGATTTGAACCCAGTTTTCCTGGTTTCAAGGCTACCTCTTTTCCCAATTCACCATGATGCTTCCCTATGAAGGCTAGGCTTATGTGTAATACATCTTTTTATACTGCACATAAAATACTTGTATCTAATGTTTTAATATTTCACAGAATCATCAATGCAATGATCCACTATAATTCCAGTGGACTTATAAAAAGGCAGTCCACTTCTAAATAGAGAACTGTTTATTTAGAGTAGCGGTTTTAAAACATATTTTTCTCTTTCTTTTTCTTGTTTTTTTTAGTGACTAAATGTGAAAATATGTTTGCATGCAATCATATGTATGTGTATATATATATATATATATTTATAAAATGTATATCCTATTTCATGCTTTTTCAATGGATGGAATAAGGAGTAGAAGGAAAGAGAATTTTGAATGGAAGTTAAATTTTAATTTAAATTGTTAAATTAAAATTAAAGTTAAATTAAAAAAATAATATTTCAGGGGGCAGTTGGGTGGCTCAGTTTATTGAGAGTCAGGCCTAGAGATGGGAGGTCCTGGGTTCAAATCTGGCCTCAGACACTTCCCAGCTGTGTGACCCTGGGCAAGTCACTTAACCCTCATTGCCTAGCTCTTACCACTCTTCTGCCTTGGAGCCAATAAAAAGGATTGATTCCAAGATGGAAGGTAAGGGTTTTAAATTAAAAAATAATAATAATAATAATATTTCAGCGAACCACTGTGGATATATTTCCCAGACACAAACAGTAATCTATCTGTGTTTTCTTGTCATATACTATTCTTGTTCATGTTATCCCACAAATCCTCCACAGGGGGTCCTCCATCACCTAACTAATTTTCATTATGGTGGGAAGGGGACTCTAGGATCTCCATAAGTCTTACATCTTTCCATGGGCACCAAAGCAGCATCTAGGTTGTTCATCTATCACCCTTTGCTCTTATTATATGACCAGCCCACCTTCTCCTACCATTCTACTCTTTAGGCTTCTCTTCTTCCTCCTCGACAACCAACTTTGCCACTAGGAAGATGCACTTTAAGATTCTACTCTCCTAATGGTCTTCCCAGACCATTATCAGGAGAGGGCTCTGCCATGTTTCACTTCACTCATGACTCAACTCTCCAGACTTTTTTCTTTCTTCTTCACCTTTTCCAGTTATCTTGCCCCCATCCCCCCCCCCCCCATCCCCTCTTCTAACTCTTCAACCTTGGAACTTTTCAATTCACATTTTTAAATGTTGTACCTTCACACACGATACTATGTACTCCTTGAGGGTAAGGAATTCTCTTGCTAATTTATATTTGTATCTCTAGCTTAGCACTGTGTAAGCACTTAACAAATGTTTTACTTCTGACTCATGTCCTGGATACTGTCCCTTCCATCACGTCTTTCAGGTGAGTCAAGTTTGCTGATAAATTGCAGTTTTCTTATACTGACAATGAACTTCATATGGCTACACATTTAAAACTGGAAGGTACCTCGAATGCTATTTAATCTAGCCTATCCATTTTATATACAATAAACAGAGGCCCAGAGGGGTGTCTTGCCCAGGGCCACACAGAGAATAATTGTCATGGCTCCAAATCAGTACTCTTTCCACTGAACCAAGCTGCCTCTCAAATACGATTTCTTCTATTGCCCTTTGAATCACCTGAAATTTTGATTCTTCAGAGACTGTGATAAGTTCTATTATTCATATGCATAGAGCTACATAGATGAATATTAGTGTTTGGGTTTGGGGTTGGATTTTGGATAGGAATCAACTCAAGACATAAAAACACTGCAAAATTCCCTGAATGCAATCTCTTCCTCCTTCCTAGTCAGTTCTGAGACCAGATCGTTATCTGATTAACACGCCTATTCAAGATATTTACATACTGCTGGACTGACTCAACAGGTTTCCCAAACTACATGTCATAATTCTAGAGATAGATAATTATCTATTTGATTTTTCTGCTCTGGATTGTTAGGACAATTCCTTTTCAGTGGTCAAGGATCCCATTGAGGTGAGCATTTGTAATTAGCCCAATAACACTTATCAACAGGAGATATATCAGCATCTGTAGGGAATTCCTTTATCACTTCAACATGTGGTTCAGTGAAAAATACCCTGGATTTGGAATCAGGTGACCAACGTTCAAATTTCAGTTCTCTTATATTAAAATTGATGTGGAAGCAGAGTCATTAATGCACTGTTGGTGGAGTTGTGAAATGCTCCAACCATTGTGGAGAACAACTTGGAACTATGCTCAAAGGACTATAAAACCGTACAGCAATAACACTATGGTATTTTGGCCTTTGGTCAAAGCAATATCACTTCTATGTCTATATCCCCAAAAAGATAAAAGAAAAGTGAAAAGGACCTGCATGTACAACACTATTTAAGCAGCTTTTTTGTGGTGGCAAAGAATCAGAAGTTGAGAACTATGATTACAAGAGGAGTTTTTATGAAGAATACTATCTACCCTCCTGAAAGAGAACTAATAGATTTAATGTGCAGAATGAAATACACATTTTTTGACAATTTGGGAATTTGTCTTACTTGACTATGTATATTTCGTTACAAAATGTGCATAGTCAAGTAAGACAAAAATTTTGTTTTTCTTTTTTTTCCAGTGTGGGAATTTGTGAGAGTAAAGGAAAAAAAGTTTAATTTTTTTTAAATTAATGAAAAAAGGACACAAAGAAAAAGGATTTTAAAAAACCACAAAAACTTAATAAAATAATAAGTTTAACTTGATGACCTTTAAAATACCTTCTAGCTTTAGAGCTGTGGTTATATGAAATGTATTTCCTTCTCATTGAAGAGGATTTTGAATTGTATGTATATTTGCTCAAACATGATTAATGCATCAACAGTATTGCTTGACTTTTTGTCATTGTTATGGGGAAAGGCTTACTGGAAGAGGGAGGAAAGATAGTTCTAAGCAAAAATGACATATAAAGAGAAAATGTACTGATAAACCTTTTAAAAATATCAACAAAGAAAGGAGCATAGAATTTAATGACTGTACCTCATCCCTCAGCAGTGTTTTGCCAAATTCCAAATGATGTCTTTCCAAGATAGAAGATCCATGGAGTTTGGCTAGTGGATTCTGGGATCTGAAAATATAGGATAGAGAATAGTCTTAGACTATTACAATGTGGGATCTGGGTGGGACTTCAAAACATGGAACACAGAATGTAAGTGTTGGAAATAACCTGAGAACATAAAACATGGGATGTCATATTCGGAAGATCCTCAGAACACAAAATATCAGAGTTTTCTGGAAAGGGCTTTAAAATGATCTAATTATTTAGTCTAACCTCTTGACTTTACACAAAAGGAAATAGGTCCAGATTGAGGAAATAATTTGCCCCAAATAAGTCTCTTCCAAAGTCTACCATTCCACATCCTATGGTTCTGAGGATGATGATTAGGAGAGGAAAGGAGTCTCCCACAAATTGTTCAAATTTGGCCCAGAAAATCCTTTGGGGGCCTGAGCTCACTTACTTCATCTGGTAGAGATTATTGGTGCCTCTGTGATCAATGTCATGGCAGAAAGCAGCAGTCACCATGGCCAAGGCCTCCAGATCTGTGAAGTACCGTTTCAGCTTCCCAGTCTACATTGATAATTCAGAACATCTCAATCATTGATAACTTACTTAAAACAGGTCAGCACCCTTGGAGCAATATAGCTACCTATGGAATGTTCAAAGATCCAGAGAAAGATGCTCCCATGACAACAATGCCTTTCCCATCACTCTCTATCAGCCACTAACATGCAATGAGATCTTTAGTAAATTCTTTCTACTCTAAAGACCTTTTAAAAAAGCAGCTCAGATGAGATGATTCACAAGAGTCCTTCCAATAATAACCTTTGGAGATTTCCTCAGGTCAGTGAGAGCATTTTGAGCAATCAAGACCACACTATAATGTCATATATCAAGGTAGGAAAGAGCCTTCATGTGAGACGTGGGGAGGATGATCCTAGCTGAGCAATTATGTTGGCCTGTGGGATTTTTCACCAGCCTTTCTTGTGAAAAAAAAAATCAAAGGTATTTGCAGATAACACCTGGGCCATGTTAACAGGGCTCACTGAGAGCTATTTCCATCCTTGTATTCCCAGTTCAATGGAGGTTCCACTGACCTCTGCCCTAGCCAGGCTCCATCTGAAACATTGACTGAAGCTTTCAGTCCTGAAAAGGACTCATAATGCTTCATTGACCATCATGTGGCCAGCTACTTACTGAGTGTCTGCAGCCACCATCTCCCCCAAAAGTATACGGTTTTCCTTCTTTTCCTTCCTAAAGCAATAAATTCTCTTGTTTTGTGTTTTTACTTTACTTTTTAAATATTTTATTTTTCTCCAATTACATGTAAAAACAATTTTTAGTATTCTTTTTTAAAAATTTGAGTTCCAAATTCTCTCCCTCCTTTCCTCCTCCCTCCCTGAGACAGTAACCAATCTGAAATAGATTTGGGTTCCCTTTTTTTTTTTTAATCCTTACCTTCTGTTTTAGAATCAATACTAAGCATTGGTTCCAAGGCAGAAGGAAAATAAGGGCTAGGCAGTTAGAGTTAAGTGACTTGCCAGGGTCACATAGGAAGTATTCAAGACCAAATTTGAATCCAGTACCTTCTCTCTACAGCCTGGTTCTCTACCCACTGAGCAACTTACCTGCCCCTGTTTTGTATTTTTATTTTTGTATTTAAAAAAAAAAAACCCTTACCTTCTGCCTTAGAACCAATGTGTATTGGTTCTACAGCAGAAGAGTGTTAAGGACTAGGCAATAGGGGTTAAATAACTTGCCCAGGGGCACACAGATGGAAAATGTCTGAGACCAGATTTGAACCCAGGACCTCTTATCTCTGGGCCTGACTCTCAATCCACTTAGCTACCCAGCTAACCCCTGTTTTGCATTTTTAAAAGGAATTTGCTACAAGCATTATAGGGAAACAGGTGAGTGCAGTATAGAGAATATACTAATAGCAGATAAAAATCGGTCAAAGCATATAAGGACCTATATATATATATATATATATATATATATATATATATATATATATGTAATATAAGGACCTTGAAGAGGTCCTTAGTCCTAGGTACCAAGCACAGGGAACAGGATTCCTTTAATTTTCTCTACTTAATTCCAGTTCTTTTTCCAAGGACTGTGATCTAGAGTACCTCATTTAAGCCCATTGGAAGCTATTTCTCCAACCTTCAAATAAAGGTACAAAATGTCACTACCCTCTTTGCAAAGGTGAAGAACTATAGTGTTGAATATTTCACATATTGTCAGACAGAATTAGTGTTGATAGGTTTTGCTAAATAGAACTTTTTTCTTCTTCTTTTAGACCTTGTAACAAGGAATACCTTAGTAAATGGAGAAGAGAAGGCATATTCAAGAATGAAGGTGACATTGAGAAAAAAGATAGATTTAAATTAATTTAAAAAATTAAAAAGAGCAGCATTTTAAAAATAGGTACAGAAGTTTAAGACAATTGCCCATCTCCCAGGTTACCTCTGGTCCAGCTTTTCCACAGGATTCTTCACATTAGAATCCTAGCTAAGGGACCTATAGAGAAGTTCTTCTTGCCCCATTCCCTTGATTCCCAATGAGAAAGTCTTTTCTACCTAGATCTCTAATCCATTGCTCCCTTTCTGGTCTCATCCTTCATGTCATGACATCTGAGATCCTAGTGCAGCATTAGTGAACCTTTTAGAGATTGCATTCCCAAACTGCACTATCAAGCAGCCTGTGAGCCTCACTGCATTACCCCCAGAAAGCAGAGGGAGGAAGTGCTCACATTGGTCTACTGGACAGAGGGGTGGGGATGCAAAAAATGTCTTCAGTTATGGTGGAGAAGGGGAATGGAGCAGTTCCCTCTGTGCTGCCAGGGCATGCATGCCACATCTTTGCCAATATGGTTCTAGTCTAACCCTGTACCTGTATCAAAACTCCCTTTAAAACATCCCCAACAAGGTCCCATCCAGTTTCCACTCAAAGAATTTGTCTTCCCCTGGTCTTGTGCACTTCATGCTTCTTCTGGGAATCTCCATGTACTAGTCCATGGAAGTTTCTTCTACTTTCCTTCATACCCATCTGCCTGAGACAGTTTCCTTAGCTAGATGAGTTTAGAACAATGACAATACATTCCTATTTTCTCTTCTCTAATTCCCCTCCCACAAGAACTGGACAATCACAGAATCAAACCTACCACAAGCAATGAGAACATAGTCTGTCCCACATTGAATCCATGGCGCCAGTTGTGGTAAGTAATTCTTCGGTATCCCTTGCTGAGAGAGTACATAAACCGTACTAAAGCCTGGGCATAGACATATAGAAAGATCGTTGAGTCAAAAAAGGGAAACTCAAATGGGTGACATGATAAAAATGTGAGGAATTTATATCACCCCATCTCCTAGGGGTATACACTGTTTAATTTTCCGTATATCTCCAACTCCCCCACATTCTTAAAAAAATTTTTTTTAGAGCTATGATTGTATTGAATTCCCTGTATGGTTACTCCCTCCATTATAAGGTCATAGATTTTCAGCTGGAAGGAGCCTTAGAGACCATTGAGTCCAATTCCTACATTTTATAGGTGAGGAAATTGAGGGCCATAGAAGTTAAGTGACTTGTCCACAGTTACATAGCTAGTAAGTATCCAAACCAGAATTTGAACTCAGGTCTTCCTGATCCTCTAAAGCCAACCCTATCTATTACTTCATAGTATTTCTTGCTGTGCACATGATATGTTCTTAATAAATGTTTATTGAGGTTAATTGAATTAAAATGAATTTTAATAACATCAGGTCATTCAATGAAGGGAAATGTGACTCAGAAAAACACACATCAATTACAGGAAACAATTTCCTGCTGTAAAAAGATTAACACTTGATGGGGCAATCCAAGGAGTCCTAAGCTAGAAATCCAGAGTCCTGACTTCTGTGTGATCATGGATAAGTTCTTTCCCTTCTTGAAGATTTGGAAAGAACTCTTTTCCAGCAGAACCCTATTGTGTGTAGGGATTTAAGTTCATCTTTTTATACACAGAGTCTGAAAGGTGATATGGGGGTTAAAGTGTTACCCTTAGAGTGAAGAAGACCCATGTTAAAATTCTGCTTCAGATAGAAGCTGATTGACTTTGGGCAATTGATTTAACCTCTCTCAGGCTCAGTTTCCCCACCTGCAGAAAAGTGAGCTCCTGCTGTATTTATGGTGAATGAGGCATGCCTCCATATTTCTCATTCCTGAGTGATCATTATAAAGATGATCAGAGTAATATAAAGTAAATTTGAGGTAACTTCTTTGATTCCATGCAAAAATAAAGAAAAAGAAAAGAAGAAAGAAAGAAAAAGAAAGAAAGAAAGAAAGAAAGAAAGAAAGAAAGAAAGAAAGAAAGAAAGAAAGAAAGAAAGAAAGAAAGAAAAAATAAAAATAAAAGAAAAATAAGGGGGCAGCTGGATAACTCAGTGGGTTGAGAGCCAAGCCTAGAGATGGGAGGTCCTAGGTTCAAAGTTGGCTTCAGACACTTCCTAGCTGTGTTATGCTGGGCAAGTCACTTAATCTCCATTGCCTAGCCCTTACCACTCTTCTGCCTTGAACCAATACACAGTATTGATTTTAAGGTGGAAAGTAAGGGTTAAGAAGAAAAAAAAAAGAAAAAGAAGGCAGAGGTCTGCAGTGTGAGTCTCACCTCCTGGGGGATGTGAAACTTATCCACTACTTTCAGTTCATAATACATTTGGATCCCACATTTCACCAGCTGCAGCTCTGTCAGGGGCAGGTCACTGAAGTGGAATTTATTAATTTCATATTCCTCTGCATCTGGGAGCTCTTCTTGCTGAAGAAAGAAAGAAAAGAAGGAAAAAGGAAGGAAGGAAGAAAAGAAGGAAGGAAGGAAGGAAGGAAGGAAGGAAGGAAGGAAGGAAGAAAGAAAGAAAGAAAGAAAGAAAGAAAGAAAGAAAGAAAGAAAGAAAGAAAGAAAGAAAGAAAGAAAGAAAGAAAGAAAGAAAGAAAGAAAGAAAGAAAGAAAGAAAGAAAGAAAGAAAGAAAGAAAGAAAGAAAGAGAAAGAAAGAAAGAAAGAAAGAAAGAAAGAGGGAGGGAGGGAGGGAGGGAGGGAGGGAGGGAGGAAGGAAGGAAGGAAGGAAGGAAGGAAGGAAGGAAGGAAGGAAGGAAGGAAGGAAGGAAGGAAGGAAGGAAGGAAGGAAGGAAGGAAGTTCATTTTTGATGAGTTAGTACAAGACTCATGGAGAAGTTTGCCCCTGGGGTCCCAGAGCTCTCCTCTTTTGTCTTCCTTATGGAACAAGATAAAGGGTAACTCATTATTTCCCCTTTTAAAGCAAGGACAACTTCAGCAGGTCTCTGGATTTAGCCCTCTTCTCTCCCTGGTTTTCAGACATGAGAGTGAGCCAAATTCTCTGCAGACTCCTGGGTCAGGACCCAGTGAGTGAAGGCCCAGAATAATCAGTAATTTGAGAAGAACAACTGGGAGGTTCCTCAAGCTATCACATTCAAAGAGAAGCTGCCCAGTGCAAATAGTCTCAATAATTAATAATCTGATTATACAGAGGAACTCTAACCAGGAAGGAGGGGGAGAAGGTGGAGGGAGGAAAGCAGAAGTGAGGAACCATAGCTTAGTGGTAGAGTGGGGAAAGAAGGAACAAGGACATCTGAGTTCAAATCCAAACACCACGTGTGATTTGCTATGGGATTTTGGGAAAGTCATAGCCTCTTGGTGAGACAGTAGGAATGGAAGCCAGTCTGAGTATAGTCAATGAGGGTACAGATACACATTGATATTCATTGGCTGATATGATAGCTACTGAGAAGAATCTTTCTCCTCCCAAATATCTTATCTGCTACTTTTCCCCAAGCCAGAAATTCTACCCTTAGGTTTATGCCTTTGAATACCATCAGGTCTTCCAGAGTCCCCTGTAAATCCTTACGTCCCAGATACCCCTACAAGTCCTTATCAACTGCTCACATCATTGGAACAGAAGAGCCTGGCAAACTTAGAAGAAGAAATATGATATATGGAAAACTAAGGAAGTAGGGAGTGTCCAGGTTCATACAGAAGGAGGTAGAAACATGGTAACTTTCATAGCTGTCTCCTCCTCTGCTCTGTTGTCTAACAAAGTTATCATCATTCAATCACAGCAAACATCGTGTTCATTCCACTCACTAGAATTTCAAGTAACTCCTCTTCTTCACAGTCCCAGGGCTCTTTCCCATAGACTTCTCTGGTTTTCTGGGAAGAAATAAAGGGGAAGGGGGGAGAAAAGTGAAAATGAATGAAGGCATCAGTATTCATGTACTACACGTTACCACTTTTCTCTTCTGGGCTCTCTTCCTCTCCATTGTTTTGTCATAATCCTAGATCATACTTTGAATACTTTCAGTTTTCAAAGCACTTTTCCTCACAATCCTATTGTACAAGCATCATTATTCTCATTTTACAGATGGGTAAACTGAGGCTCAGAGAGAGGAAGTGACTTGAACCCAGTTTCACAATGGCAGAGCCAGAACTTCTGACACCCAGGCTCATGATCTCACCGCTAAAGAAGCCTGCCACCCTATAATCCACAAAGACCCAGGAAAATTAGAAAAATAATTGTTTTCCTGCTGTCTCCCCCATTTGATTGTAAGCTCCTTGAGGGCAGGGACTATTTTTGATTATCTTCTCATCTCCAGATCTCAGCACAGTGCCTGGCACATAGGTTTGTTGACAACCTCTCCTTGTCTGGTTTTCTTATCTGTAAAATGAGGGATGAAACTAGATGATCTCTAAGGTCTCTTCCACCTCCCAATATCTTATCCTGGTCTCTATTCTTCTAAGACTATAAACTCGAGTTAAATATTGACCTCTTTTCTAAAAATGGATATTGTTTATCAATTCAAATAACCAAACAGCCAGTTTGGCCAAACTCACTGAGCAGGTTTTTACTGATTACAGACAGTGTGGTGGGCAATAAGCAGTTATTAAACATTTACTATATAGCAGGCATTATGCTAAGTACTTGGAGATCCCCAAAAGGGACAAAAATAGCCCTTACATTTATGTGTGTGGGACAACCTGTGAACAACTATGTATAAACAAGATATATATAGAATAGATGGAAGGTAATCTCAGAGGGAAGATGCTAAGAAAAGGCCTCCTGCAGAATGTGGAATTTGAGCTGAGCTGAGCTGAGTCTTGAAGGGAGACCAGAAAGCAAAGAGGGAGGGATGAAGCAGAAGAGCATGACAACTATGAGGGAGAGCCAATGCCAAGGAGTAGTTAGGAGATGGGAATCTATGAGGAATAACCAGAAGAATAGTGAGACTGGACTCCTTTATGTGGAGAGGAAGACTGTGCAATATGGCTAGAAAGTTAAATAAGGGCCATATGGTGAAAAACATGAAATGTCAAACAGATTTTATATTTGATCCTGGAGGTAACTGGGAGCCATTGCAAAGAGCTGCAGGGCTGACTTGACCAATATGATCAATTACTGAGCACTGTCTGGTTTTAATATTGTGTTTGTATTCATTCACTCACCAGCCATGATAGCTCAGCCCCATGGCAGGAGTTCTAAAGATGGGTGTATCACTGTTCAAAATCCCCATCCATATGGAGCTCAGAGTCAAGTAGGGAAGGGAAGGCATAAGATGGCACAATAGAAAAGAGACCATATAAGCATGGAACAGTGGAAAAAAATTTGACGTTCAAAGGGTTTGAATCCAGCCTCTACCACTTACTACCTACGTAACCTTGGCCAAGTTTTTCAACGTCTCTTGGCCTGTTTCTTCACCTATAAAATGAGAGGGTCAGATTAGATGAACTACAAGATCCCTTCCATCTCTAAGATTCTATGATCCAAAATGCACAAAATCTGAAGCATTCAGATGTTATCATGACTGGGGGGGGGGGGAGTTTCAAATAAGGTGACAGGGAGAGCTGCTACCTCATGGAAAATTGGTACCAAATAGGAAAGCAGGGTTCCCTGAGCCCCATGTGGTTGCTGGGCCAACAAGTACAATTCTTCAATAGATTTTGGATTCCCAGGAAGAAAAATGGCCCAGGACAGATAAGTATGCAGCAAGACTGGATAAGATATTTTAAAAAAGGCCACTAACCAGTATTTCTTGTATCTCCTCATTGTCACACTTCACATGATATTTCACCATATCCTGGAACACATCCTTTCTGTTTTCCAGCTTGTTCATTGATTCATAGGTATCAGGGTTTAGAACAGACCAGCCAAGAAACTGGGTTAAAGACTGAAAAAAAAAAGAAAAAAATAGACAGAATAAGAAACACTTCTTATTTTCTCCCAGAGTTGAAAGAGCATAGGTATAAAAAGTATTTAAACATTATATTGAAAAAAAATTAAGAGCATAGTGTTTAATGGGAGTGGGGTTACAGATGATGATGATGATGATTTAACAATTTGCTTTCCATTATTCACCTTTGACTTCTCCAAATATAGATGGAAAATACATAAGATTAAAAAAATAATTTCTCACTATTGGTGCCATTTTCCCAAATGGCAAAAAGTCTCACAGCAGTTTGCCCAATAAAGCTCATTCTTGCTCTGAAAAGTTTCAGCATGAGTCATTACATTGTTTTTCCCCAAACACTAGCTCTTACATCAGTCTTTGGAGTTCTCACTTGTAACAAGTTGTGTCTGTATCAGAGCATTGTTTCTCTTTGTTTCATTAACACTATTTAGTTATTAATAATGGTCCCAAAATCCAAGAATGGTGAAGCTGGTAGCTTTGATAAGCCCAAGAAAAGTAATAAAGTATCTAGGTATGTTCATATAAGAAAAACTTATTAAATAATGGGCATCACTATTATGTGTGATTTTCAACTTACATAAAGTATCATGGGACCTATCGGGTGTGTAAAACAAGGGGCTACCATAATGTGGTTTGACACATGATCTTTCATGCATATGGTATAAGAAAATCCCTGTGGTTTAAATGGGAAGAACTCAGCAAGTAGCAAGAAAGAGATCTAGGGTCTAGTTCTAGCTTCCACGGAAGGTCAGAGCTTTCTAAAAGGACCTGAAACTACCTCTAAGTTATTTAAACTGTCCTTTTATCAGATCTCTTATTCTAGCTTGGCTTCCCACCCTTTCCATTTGTTTCCTATTTCTATTTCTGTCTCACGAAACTATTTTTACAATGAAGGTAATGTAAATGGTAAATATTTTTATAAGACAAAACAAAATAAAACGATCTTAAATGTCAGCAGTTCATCTCCTTATTTAACGAAGGGGTAAAACGACTTATATCAAGTGATCTGTCAAAGGATATTCAGTAAGTTAGGGGTGTAGTTGGGATGAGAATCCAGGTCTCTTGACTCCCAAACCAGTATATTTCTGACAACACTGTCTATTACAATTAAACATCTTTCTTCCTTCTCTTAAAAAAAATAATTAGGGAGTTCCTCAGTGGTTCAGTGAATAGAGAGCTAGGCCTAAAGATGGGAGGTCCTGAGTTCAAATTGGACCTCAGACACTTCCTATCTGTGTGACCCTGAGCAAGTCACCTAACTTCTATTGTGTTTACTTTTATCATTCTGCCTCAGAACCAATTCATAGTATTCTAATTCTAAGACAGAAGATGATGATTTAAAAAATTAATCTTTTTTCCCAATTAATGAAAAATTTCCTTCTTTCCCTCCTTTGCCACCTAACCCCTCATTGAAAAAGGAAGAAAAACAAAACTGACTACAAATAGCTAATAAGTGGTCTTCCTGACTCTAGGTTCATCATTCCATCCATTATGCCATACTGGTTTTCTGTAGTAGAAAGAATGCTAGATTTGGAGTCTGAGGACTGGCTTCAAATATTCACTCTCTAATTGACTACTTCTGTGTGACTTTGAACAAACAACTAAACATTTAGACAAAATAATTATTTTCTCAGCCTGAGTTTTCTCATCTGTAAAATAAAGGGGTTGCTCTGCTGGGTTTATACCCCAAGATGGTCAAAGAGAAAAAGAGAAAAAAGGTTCCATGTACACTCAACTATAGTAGCAGTTTTTGCAGGAGCAAAGTAAAGTAGTAAAGTAAAGTAAGGTAAAGAAGTAAAATAATAGATGCCCATCAATTAGGGAATTGGTTACCAAGTTCTAGTACATGAATGCAATGGAATGTTATTGCAAGGTAAGGAATAGTGAATACAAAGAATGCTGAGATGCACAGGAAGACACGAATTGCTGCAAATTAGCCCAGCTATGCCAACCAGTAGAATTACTCATTGTAGAGAAATGGCAAGATGGGAACTGTAGGTCTGAATGAAATCTGGGGGGTTTGCTATCTCAAGAGACAAAGATGCCCTGAGACAACGGAAAAAGCTGCTTCTCAGGAAGAAGTTGAATAACTACTGTCAGTAGGATCTTCAGAGGCTCACAGCCCAGCAGATTCAATGGGAACTAGAAAGGTTCAAAGCCCACAAGTCATTGAGGAGTATGAGTTATGGAGAAATGTAGAGTCCATATTTACATAGAGCCTGATGGAGAGATTAGATTGGTGGGAGGAATTGCTCAACTGTTTCTCTCTGGGAATATTAAGGAGGATGAAGAGTTTGAACTTGCTTCTCACTTTGTCCTTCTACCTGAATTGGCAGAGATTTACTATAAATTTTCTGTTCATAATTCCTGATTTAATTCATAGCCTTATACATTTGTGACAGTATGTCTTTATTAATGAAGTCGGGGAAGGGGTCCAATAAAGACACTGACATAAGTACAGAGAAGACAAGAGCTATGATTCCCATGTCTAAATCTGTAATATTGTTTTATCTTATCCTAGCTGAGGCTCCAAGACAATGAGGGAAAAAAAATCTCAAAGAGTTTTGATTTATTAACATTTTTCATCATCTTCCCAATGGCAGAGAAATATTAAGACACAGGAATTCCATTAATCCTGGGTACTGCTGAATCATGAATAAGAAGACTTTAATGGTGGAAGGAGGCTTGCTAATAGCCAGAAGCTTCTCTTGACATGTGAGAGTCAGAGAGACCTGGTAACTAAGAGGAAGTCCCCTAGGGACTGTTAAGGGAGGAGGTGGGAAAGAGTTGTTATCAGCAGGATTCCAAAGTTGGGACTTGTCAAAAACAATGAGCAGCTGGTTTGCCTATGATACCAACTATATCCAGTCACTCAACCACACAAGCATACACTACTAAAAAAAATACATACACACATAAACTACAAAACAATTTTCATACAAATAAAGTCAGATCTAAACAATTAGAAAAATGTTAATTGCTCATGAATAGACTGAGCCAATGGAATAAAAATAAAGAAGTTGGATTTGATTGTCTCTGAGGTTCCTTCTAGTACTAAATCTATAATCCTATAAAGGTATGGCTGTGACCTACAAAATCAATCTCACAGAATCAGAATTTTGACAATCCAGAGAAAGCTGAGCTCCTGAGCAAAGGATTTAGATGGTAACAAAATTCATCTGGCTAAAAATAGAATGATGGACAAAAGAAATAGTTTAGACATTCAACATACAGTGGTAAATGACTTAGCCAGTACCGGACTGTTTTGATGGTTGCCACTTTATAATATAGTTTGAGATACACTTTAGCTAAGTCACCTTCCTTCATTTCATAATTCATAAAATTAATTCCCTTAATATTTTAGGGGTTTTGGTCTTTCAAATTAATTTTGTTATTTTTTCTATCACTGTGAAATATTTTTGGGTAGTTTGATTGGTATGACACTGAATAAATAAATTAATATAAGTACAATTGTTATTTTTATTATATGTACAATCTAACCATAAGGTTCATGAGATCAAGGTAGTGCTTTCTGATGACTGCATTTAACAATATGATCTACATTGCTGGCTCTGTATCAAGAAAAAAAATGGAGAAAACAAAACTAATTTAGAAAAAACCAAGACTGATAGTATGTGCAATAATATATACCCATCATGCCCCATGTCTTTCCCCCTCCAGATTGCATGCCAATATAATTTTTAATAAATGCTTTCTCACATTTTGCAATCTATGTTCTCTCCCTCCCTCCCTCCCAACTCTCCATTTTTTTTATTTGTTAAAGAGAATGGATCTCTTGGTAGAAAAGGAAGGAAGGATGTATTTGAATATGAAAGTAGAATAAAAGCTAAAGACAGCAATAAAAATGTTTAAATATTTTTTTTTAAAATGAAGGAATTGGATTTGGTGATCTCTGAGATTCCGACTAGTATTAAATCTATGATACTATAAAGATATGGCTGTGACCTATAAAATCAACCTTACAGAATCAGAATTTTAATAATCCAGAGAAAGCTGAGCTCCTGGGCAAAGAAGTCAGATGGTTAGACCTGCATCATGTAGATGAGGATTGTAACCTTAGAGAGAGAGAAAGCTCCACAGCCACCAATGTAGATCTTATTGTTAAATGCAGTCATCAAAAGGGGCTACTGGGGATAAACTAGAAGCATTCCCAATAAGATCAGGAGTGAAACAAGGATGACTATTATCACCTCTATTATTTAACATTGTATTAGAAACACTAGCAGTAGCAATTAGAGAAGAAAAAGAAATTGAAGGTATTAAAATTGGCAATGAGGAGACCAAGCTATCACTCTTTGTGGATGATAAGATGATCTACTTAAAGAATCCTAGAGAATCAACCAAAAAGCTAGTTGAAATAATCAACAACTTTAGCAAAGTTTCAGGATACGTAATAAACCCACATAAGTCATCAGCATTTCTACATATCTCCAACACATCTCAGTAGCAAGAATTAGAAAGAGAAATTCCATTTAAAATCACCCTAGACAAGTAAAATACTTAGGAATCTATCTGCCAAGAAAAACAGGAACTATATGAACACAACTACAAAACACTCTCCACACAATTAAAACTAGATCTAAACAATTGGAAAAACATTGATTGCTCATGGATGGGATGAGCTAACATAATAAAAATGACCATCCTACCCAAATTAATTTACTTATTTAGTGCCATTGAACTACCAAAAAACTTTTTTTACTGAATTAGAAAAAAAACATAGCAAAGTTCATTTGGAAGAACAAAAGATCAAGGATATCCAGGGAAATCATGAAAAAAAAATGCAAAGTAAGGAGGACTTGCAGTCCCAGATCTCAAACTATACTATAAAGCAGTGGTCATCAAAACAATTTGGTACTGGCTAAGAGACAGAAAGGAGGATCAGTGGAATAGACTTGGGGTAAATGACCTCAGCAAAACAGTCTATGATAAGCCTAAAGACCCCAGTTTTTTTGAACCAAAAACCACTATTTGATAAAAAAAAAAACTGCTGGGAAAATTGGAAGACAGTATGGGAGATATTAGGTTTGGATCAGCATCTCACACCCTACACCAAGATAAACTCAGAATAGGTGAATGACTTGAATATAAAGAAGGAAACTATAAGCAAATTAGGTGAACATAGAATAGTATATTTGTCAGAACTTTGGGAAAGGAAAGACTTTAAAACCAAGCAAGAGCTAGAAAAAAATCACAAAATGTAAAATCAATAATTTTGATTACATCAAATTAAAAAGTTTTTTTACAAACAAAACTAATGCATCCAAAATTAGAAGGGAAGCAACAAAATGGGAAACAATCTTCATTACAAAACCCTCTGACAAAGGTCTAATTACTCAAATTTATAAAGAGCTAAACCATTTGTACAAAAAATCAAGCCATTCTCCAATTGATAAATGGTCAAGGAACATGAATAGGCAATTTTCAGTTAAAGAAATCAAAACTATTAATAAGCACATGAAAAAGTGTTCTAAATCTCTTATAATGAGGGAAATGCAAATCAAAACAACTCTGAGGTACCAGATCCTCACACCTAGCAGATTGGCTAACATGACAGCAAAGGAAAGTAATGAATGCTGGAGGGGATGTGGCAAAGTTGGGACATTAATGCATTGCTGGTGGAGTTGTGATTGATCCAACCATTCTGGAGGGCAATTTGGAACTATGCCCAAAGGGAAATAAAAGACTATCTGCCCTTTGATCCAGCCATAGCACTGCTGGGTTTATACCCCAAAGAAATAATAAGGAAAAAGACTTACAACAACATTCATAGCTGCTCTCTTTATGGTGGCAAAAAATCGGAAAATGAGGGGCTGCCCTTCAATTGGGAAATGGCTGAACAAATTGTGATATATGTTGGTGATGGAATACTATTGTGCTTAAAGGAATAATGAACTGAATGAATTCCAAGGGAACTGGAACAACCTCCAGGAATTGATGCAGAGCGAAAGGAGCAGAACCAGAACATTGTACACAGAGACCGATACACTGTGGTACAACTGAATGTAATGGACTTCTCCATTATTGGCAATGCAGTGATCCTGAACAACTTGGAGGAATCTACGAGAAAAACCACTATCCACATTCAGAGGAAAAACTGTGGGAGTAAAAACACAGAAGAAAAATAACTGCTTGATCACATGGGTCGAGAGGGATATGGCTGGGGATGTAGACTCTAAATGATCATTCTAGTGCAAACATCAACAACATGGAAATAGGTTCTGATCAAGGACACATGTAATACCCAATGAAATTGCACATTGGCATGAAATTGCATATTGGCTGCAGTAAGGGTGGGTGGAGGGGAGGGAGGGAAATAATGTGATTATTGTAACCAAAGAATAATGTTCTAAATTGATTAAATAAACTAATTCAAATGGGAAAAAAAGGAAAAAAATCAAAAGGGACTACCTTGATCTCATGATTAGATTGTATATAATAATTATACTATTATTGTCTCCATTTTACATATGAGGAAATTGAGGCAGAGGCTGAGATAGGAAAAACAAACAACTTGCCTAGGGTCACATAACTAAAAAGTGTTTGAGAAAGAACTTTAATTCAGATTTTCCTGACTCTAGTCCACCATTCCATCCACTATGCCACATTGATTTCCTGTAGTAAAAAAAGAAGGCTAGATTTGGAGTCAGAGGACCAGGCTCTAAATCTTGACCCTCCAACTTACCACTTGTGTGACCTTGGACAAATCACTTAACATGGACAAAATATAATTGCTTTTTCAGACTGAGTTTTCTCATCTGTAAAATAAAGGGGTTGTATTCTTGGGCACATATCTCAAGTTGATTAAGGATAGAAAGGAAGGTCTCATGTATACCAAACTATAGTAGCACTTTATGCAATAGGAAAGATCTGGAAAGAAAATTGATGCCCATCAGTTAGAGAACTGGATATCAAGTTCTTCTAGCATGAAGACCTGGAGCCCTTTGATCTAACTAGATGTTAATCGCTCTTCCCTGTTGTCATCTCTCCTAAACACTCCTCCCTGTTGCTGCTTCTCCCAAGCACTCCTCTACATTGAAGTGTACTTAAACCCTGCCCCTTCTGCCCCTCTTCTATCATCTACCATAGGACCTTCCTATCTTTGTTATGGACTGGGAGGAAGTGTGGTTTCATATCTCTTCTTTCAATCCAAAAAAACTTGTTCTTTATTAATTTAGTAACATTAATTTCTGGTTGCTTTTTGGTTTTCCTGGCTCTGATTATTTTGCATCAATTTCTTTAAATCTTTCCATGCTTCTCTCTATAATGGTGAGGTCCAAACCATGTCTTTTGACTCTCATGTCTTGACTAGATATGCAAACATTTTGGTTGAGTCAGACAATCTAAAGTAAGTGTAAGTAGGGCCTACAAGACAGACTCTTATTTGATTAGTAAAAGATATTTTGTAAGAAATTGGGTCACACCCTAAATAATTTGCTCAAAAGGGAGAGATTCCTCCAGTACTGGGAGGAAAAAAGAGATTCTGAGTGTCTAGATTGCAGAGGTTGGAGCAAGCCTTAGAACAAGGGAGCAGAGGCAAACTGTATTGAGAAAAGTCACTGACTTGCAAGACTTCTCAGAGTGGTGAGCCTAGGCCAAGGAAAACCCCAAGAAAGGATCAACTCTTCCCCACTGCCCCCCAACTTTCCTTCCAATGTCTACCTATCCTGAGACAATATAATATAATTTTCTGTTCTGACACCAAATGTTTCCAGGAAATTGAATGTTGCTTCAACAGCAAAGAGGCCTGTAGTTAACTAGATATAGGTATAACTGTATGACAAGGCAAAGGGTTCAATCTCTGCTATTAGGAATATAATAATCAGGGCTCAGAATAATTGTGAGCAAACTCATAACTTTTCATCTAAAGTAAACTTTCTAAAGAGGAAGAGGAAAGAACCAAATGAACCCTAGGGGCCATTTTATTGCTCTGGAGTGAGGTAATTATTATAACATGATATCATAGCTTTGTTCTTCCTGTTCATTTCTTAATTAACAATAATTTTCCATTAAATTTATATACCACATCGTTTTCCTTTCTTTGCTATCACAAAAAGTGTTGCTATAAATATTTTATGTACAGATCCTTTCTTTTTTGTTAATTATCTCTTTTGGATCCATTTCTGGCAGTGGGATCTCTGGGTTCCTTCGTGAGGACATCTTAGTAATTTTATTTGATTATTCCAAATTGCTTTCTGAAATGACTACACTAATCCTCCAACTCTACCAACAATGCATTAGTGTATCAATCCTCCAAAGACTGACTATTTCCCTCTTTTGTAATATTTGTCAGTTTCCTGAAGTGGAAACTTTAGGGTTATTTTGATATGTGTTTCTTTTTTATTTTAATCATTTGGAACATTATGTCATATATTGTTAATAGTTTGCAATTCTTCTGAAAATTGTTTGTATCCTTTGACTATTTGTAGATTGAAGAAATGATTTTAGGTCTTATATATTTCTGGATATCAAAACCTTATCTGGGAAATTTTATTTTATCTGCAAACATTTTTCCCTCATGTTTGAATACTGTCTTATTATATATGGATTGGCTTTGTTTATTTAAAAGCTTCAAGTTAAGGGAAAAAAATTCTAAACTTTAGGACTATTACAAACAAGAGTACATCACTCCCCCATCACTAGGTGACTCCAAGTGGAATTTGATCACTTGCTTGGGATGTTGAAAAAGACATATTTTACTCTTTACTACTATAATACCTCTGAGTTCTTTTCTAAATTTCTAAATTTCTAAAATTTTCCAAGGGAACAGAGAGTTTCTCAAGTAGAGACAAATTTCAGATAGGAAAGGAAATAGTTTATTTAATGCCTGTTCTAGAATGAGAGAAAACGCCTTTTCTCTCCCTCATCTGTCACTCTTTTTTTCTAGGTGGGGTGGAGAGGAAATAAGGAGGGAGATAGAATAGGGAGTGCACCAGAACTGTAACCTATGTACTTGGTTCTTAACAATCTTTCTTATTTAACCCAGGACACAATGATGGCAAACTACCCCTAGGAGTCCAAAGGTCTGTGATGCCCACCATTCTTTCCTTCCTCAGGACTTCTAGCCCTGACCCTCTCTGAGCTCTGAAGCACCTCTCTGTCCATCACACACCCTAACACTAATTCCTAGTATATTTCATATTTATGTATGAATTCACTGAATTAGCTGCCTAGCTATAACTCTCTCAAGGGATTGCATGTTGGTCCTGATGAATCATTGATTGAGGGAATTGGGGAGGGGGATCAGGCAGTATAAGGGAGTGGAGATGAGAGGGGACAGGGGGATATATTTTGGGACAGGGACCTTCTCTGAAATTAGCAACACAAGTTCTTGGAAAAGACATCAATCAAGGTCTTTTCCTCTCTCCCTTCTCTGTTACCCTTCTCATCTTCATTTCTGGGTGCCCTTTCTTTGCTATATTCTCAGGGAGCTCCTTCTGCTTAGGAAATTTCAAGGAGCATATTATTAAGTGTTTCTCAGAGAACAGAATGGGGTCATGTCTCAGGCTTGACTTCCCTTTCACCCATGTTTTATGGAGACATGCATCAAGCCTTCCTAATGCCTGTATCACAATACCACAATGTCCCTGTAGAGCCAAAAGATCACAGAAAGATCCCTATCTGCTTGGAAATCATCACTGTTCTCTTCATTTCTGTACAATATGTTCCAACCCATTCTCTTGCCCCCAAGTAGACGTGGGATCATTCTGCAGGGTGACTATAGGTCGCTTTTCTGAACCATTTTGCTGCCCACACTCTTCCTGCTCATTCACAGGAAAAGTTCAGAAAGGGAGAAGACAGGATAGGGAGATTGGAGAGATACCTCCATGAGTGTCTCATCCATTTCATCGAAGGGCTTGCCATCTTTTCGATTGTAAAATGTAGCCACTCCAACAATTTCTTCCTTCTTGTTGACTATAGGCATCGAGAGGACGTTTTTAATCATCCATCCAGATTCATCGAGAGGTTCTTGCTACATAAAGCAAGGAGGTTATGGTTATTCCCATACTTGTTTGCAAAGATCATCAGACCAATATCAGGAGCCATTTGAATGCCTTCAAGAATTATCCAATTGCGCTGGATCAGACTAGGTTGGAGTTTGCTCATTTTACTCCCCCCAAAGTCTGTGACAGTGTGTATGATTCAAGACAGCAAGAAGCTCTATAAGCCAAATGTGCATGGTCATTTATTCCAGAGGCTCTCAGAGAAGTGAAAGGCCTGATGCCAATACCTAGAAAAGCAAGTTCAAGGAAATGCATGGCCACTAAACTATGGAATTAAATAAAAGAGATCATGCTTTGTTCTACATCCTTATACCAAAACTTAATCTTCCTCTTTTTCCTCCTCCTCCTTTTCTCCTCCTCTCATCCCCAATGCTAAAACCTAGTTAGTTTCTTTATTAATTAAAAAACAGTAGAATCTATGGGTGGTAAAGGCCGAGTTTGGATGCTGTGGGCAGCTCCTCAGTATTTTTTCAATTATAACATGCTGTCAAGCTGTCTGGGAAACACAGCTATAGTCAATTTGATATCTAAATAAATGGTTATTTCTCTAATGTCCCTCCCAACTCAAGGAGAGTTGAATTTCAGATATAATTTAATAGTCTACTGCCAAGATAGCAAAAAATAAATGGTCTGGGGGCAGCTAGGTGGCTCAGTGGATTGAGAGCAAGGTTTTGAGACAGGAGATCCTAGGTACAAATCTGACTTCAGACCCAGCCTTTACCACTCTTCTGCCTTGGAACCAATACATGGTAATGATTCTAAAATGGAAAATAAGGGTTAAAAATTAATAAATGGCTTCATGAACTCATGCAGAGAAAAGAGAACAGTATATACAAGTTATCTAGGAAATCAAGACCCACTCCCTTGTCTGATCACCTGGGTAACCACATGCCTGTCTCTGCCATGTGCTTATCCAGAACCCCTTGAGTCAATATCGATGCTGCAAGTACTACCATGCCTTGGGCTTGGAAAGTCCATTATTACATCTTGGGTCTCTGAACTGTGCTTAGAAAAAATTGGTTGAGCACATGCATGTTCTTTTGCCTCAAGGTGATTGTCTTGTACATAGTCTTTCCCCTCATTATTCTCTGGACTGTTATTCCAACAAAGAAGAATAGTTAAAAAAAAAAAGAATAGAGTTCTTTCATAATTCTTTTTATAGGCCAATACAGAGAAGGGCCTTCTCTTACTAGCGTCCATCCTTCTTTGAGTCCCAGCCAGCCAAAACATTTTGGAGGCAGTTTCAGTGTCTGTAACCCATCACTTAGGAAGGGCCAAGTTGTGAATCCCAACTCACTAATTCATCTTAGTCTAGCTTCTGACACTGAGATATAGCCTGCAGTTGCCTTTTGTTCTCTAACAAGCTGCCAGAGGGCATGCCCATACTCTGTAGGGACTCTGCTTTAATAAACCTCAGACAATAGTTCTTCAGGTTGATTAGAAAACATCCCACCTCAGTCCTCCTTAAGTTCAGGCTACCAGTTAAGCATTTGCTGCCCCAGAAAACCAAACCAAGGAACCCCTGGGCGTGTTGATCCTAAAACTTATTTCTGGATGGCTCTCTGGAGAACTGGAAAGGCTCCAATGGCTGGTCTCCTCTTGTTTGCCTTCTCTAATGCCTTGCATTTAGTGTCCCAATAATGTACATGATGCACAGTTCTACACCCTCCTCAAACTAAGTCTTTTGTGAAAGACCTCCCATAAGTTGATGGATCAGAAATGCATGTCCATTCCCAACAGCTAATTATATAAATTCGACAGTTTTACAAAATTATTCCGGGTTTACTCCTGCCTTAAAGCTTATAAGGATCTATCCCAAGCCTAAAGTACAATTAGGAAAGAAAAAATCAAAAGTAAATTAATTTTTTAAATGATGAAAGGGAAGGGAAACACACCGAGAGACAGACAGAGACATACACACACAGAAATTTCCATCCCTCAAAGAGATAAGCACTCAGGTGAACCCCCAAAAGGTACCCAAGTACAATCCTGAGGAGACTCTCCTTGGCTGTCTTCATTCACAAGGATGAGCAGCTCTGATAACAAACAGATAATTCATATGAACTGCCCTCACTTACCTCATGCTGTGGCAAGCAATCGATCCCCACAAATATATATATATATATTTATGTATATTTTATTTATTTATTTATATTATGTATATTTTATGTATATTATGTATATATTTATGTATATTTATATATATATATGTATGTATGTACATATATATATATATATATATTTAAAATCAGACAATCCCAGATGAACCTTAAAGATGTAGAAGGACTTGGCACTTGGAGCTGATTGAGAGTCAACATAAATAATAATAATAACTTTTATATAATAATGAGGCTGCATAATTCCAGGCACTGTGCTAAGCACTTTATAATTTATTATCTCATTTGGTGTTCACAACAACCCTGGGAGGTAGATGCTATCCCCATTGTACAGATGAGTAAACTGAGACAAAGAGTAATTATATATAGCTAGTAATTAGGTTTATCCACTATACTTACTACCTAGCTGAACTCAGATTAAATGGATTAACTCACTGGATTTTAGTGGGTGGTTCATGAAAGAGCAAGCTAAGTGTTTCAATTAGCCAAAAAAAAAAAAAAAGCTGGGAGAGGACCCATTACCTAAGCCTTAGGATCTCTCTCTCATCCCTCTTCATTCTCTTCTTCCTTCACTAACTCAGGACTCAAAGGGCTTTGCACCTCCATGGATAGAGTTGTCTTTACAACATTGACAGCAGGCCACAAACAGCAGCTAGGAGAAAATGGGGAGTGTAGAAATCTATGAGTGTGGAAAGAACTTTCAAGGCGTATCCAATGAAACTCGAGGCACACCCTTAGAGGGCCACTGGAATAAGTGATGAAGCATACTTTTCCCATCTTAGCAGTGGCTGTGGGACTATTAGGTATGGGACAGAGACAAATACTACCAATGAGTCAATCAACAAGCATCTATTAATCTATTAGATAAGATGACTTTGATGCTTGGGTTTTATTTAACATTTTCTTTGACACATGGGAAGATTCAAGAGGAGCAAGGACAAGGTTTATTGGAATATTATCATACGATTAAAAAAACTTTTAAAAATCCATAAAAATTTAAATCTAGAAAGTTACCTTTTTTCTGTTATAGTTATCCCTTTATTATTTTTTGCAGGTATTTATCAGCTAATCTAGGCCAGCCTTATACTGTACATGAAATTTAGGAAGGGTAGATGATTTGCAGAAAATTTAACCTACATTGTTCTTCAGAGAATGAAATTAAATTAAGGTTTTAAAAATATTTGTTTATGCCTTTTGCATCAGGAGTTCTGCTTGGCACCGAGAAGACAAAATAGTCTCTGCTTTCAAAGAACTTACATTTCACTGAAGAGAAGAACATGTACACAGATAAGTAAATGTTAAAATATAATATATATATATAATATAATATAAAAGTTAATTTTAAAATATTAAAAATTGGTAGGAAATTTTTAGCATTTATTTATTTATCTTTGGTAAAAGTAGAGTACTAACAACTGGGGAAGCCAGGAAAGACATCTTCTAGGAGGTAGCTTTGAGCTGAGCCTTGGTAGAAATGAGAAGGGAAGATCATTTAGGCACAGGGCAGAGGCAAAAAGGGGGCAGTTAGGTGGCAAGGGGGATAATGTGCTGAGCCTGGAGTCAGAAAGACTCATCCTCGTGGGTTCGGATCTGGTTTCAGACATTTACTAGATGTGTGACCCTGGGCAATTCACTTAACCTGTTTGCCTCAGTTCCTCATCTGTAAAATGAATTGGAGAAGGAAATGGCAAACCACTCCAGTGTTTGTTTGTTTTTTTAAACAAAACAAAACAACAATAAAAAAAAACAAATAAGGTCATGAAGAGTCAGACACAACTGAAACAACTTGACAACAACAGCCATAATAATGATACCCCCTAGGAAACTTAAGGGGTCTTACTCCTTTACCAGCTCCCTTTACTGGCCTTCCCAACTTTGTAAAGGTGACCTCTCAAGCAGGTTATCTCCCACAAAGATCTTTCTAAATATCCCGTTAGGAAAAAAAAAATCATTGCAAAGCCTTCTCCTGGAGAAGAGAAAAGTGACCTACCTGGAAATTGAAAAAGTCTTCTGCAGAGGCATTCATGATATTGCAAATCTGAAAACCACAAAGAGAAACATGGTGATTCTGAAAGGTCCATGAGAGAGGACCAGGAAGGGGAGAGCAACAGCATCCTTATCCAGCCCTACCCCTACCTACCTCCAATTTCAGTTCTTGCATACTACAGTGAGACTAAGGAAATACTGGGACACTTGAAGGAGGCTGGGCAACTCCCCATCATTTTCCCCACTCTGATCCCAAATCATCTTTCTTTCAGGGAGTGGCATCTCTCATCTTAGCCCCACACTCACCAGGCCATTCTGGGCAACATATGTTGGGAGACCACTAACCAGAGCCCAGTGGTCAGGAGCAGGATTCCTGGCAAAGAAAAAAAAGCAGATTTTGACTTCTCTTTTAGATGGGAGTTCAGATACAAACTCTACTATTACTAGTACTTTTCCTTCCTCTTTTGCTTTTTTTTTCCTTCTCACTGATAATACCTCTATTCTCTTGACTAGAAGTGCCTATGTTCCAAATGATATTTTTTCATGCTCTTTATCTTAAAGGCTACAGACTTCCCTTTAAATATCTCAATAATATGATACTGAAACAGTTGTACGTGATAGACACATGCACATTAAATCATTTTTTCTATATATTTTATACAGGATATCCATGGTTATCTTGGCAGCAGTTTTAACTACAAACAGTATAGCTGTAGCACCTGGCCAGGCCCAGCAATTTGGCCCAGATCCCAAGTCTTCCTTATTTATTTAGTGGAAGAATGAACAGTAGTGCTACAAAAAGACTGGTGCAATGAAAAGAGAGTTAACCTTGGCGTCAGGAAGACCTTGGTTCAAGTCTTGCCTCAGACATATCTAATTGGTTAGGTTCCATCTGGTCTTGTAATTTACAACTGAGTTGAGAGATTTTTTTAAATTTAAATTTAAGAAATAGAATAATGTCCCCAATTGACAATTGGTCAAGGGACATGAATAGGCAATTCTCAGGTGAAAAAATCAAAACTGTCAATAATCACATGAAAAAGCATTCTAAATCCCTCCGGATTAGAGAAATGCAAATCAAAACAACTCTGAGGTATCACCTCACACCTAGCAGATTGGCTAACATGACAGTAAAGGAAATTAATAAATATTGGAGGGGGTGTGGCAAAATTGGGACACTGACTGTGTGATGTTAGCAGAATTTATTAATCTCTTAGTCTCCCCAGCAATCGCATAAGATGCAGAGAAGGTGCTGATTTGCTTTGATAGAGGAAGTTCCTCACCAGGAGCCCCCCAGGGAGATGAAATCACAGGTCTGGTTTTATATATGTATATTCACATATATATAATATTTTTGTATGCTCATGTATCTCATATATGTATATGTATGTGTTTGTGTTCATGTACATATATCTACCTAAGGGTAAAAAGAGGTTGGAGTATATTTAACTGAGATGAAGAGAACAGTGATGATTTCAGTGCAGATAGGAGTCTTTGTGTGATCTCTAGAAGAATGAGAGGATCTCTAGGACAGAGAGGACAGAGACAAAGAGACAGAGAAAAGAGAGGAGGGAGGAGGGAGGAGAGAGCGAATATAGGAAAAAGAATATAGAACAGAAGGAGAGGGGAGGAGATAGGAGGGAGAGGGGAAAAGGGAGAAAAAGAGAACACAGGGGAGAGACAGAGAGATAAAGAGAGAGACAGAGTGCCAGGAGCCATCAAAGACCACGCTGTTTGACACTGTCCATGTGGAAACCGGGGACTGCAAAGCAGTCCCCAGGAAGGATGGAAACACCCACTGAAACCCCCCTAAGTGATTTTCCTTATTAAAATCCCCTTATTATTATGATTATTATTCCTACTTAGCCCCAGGAAAAATAAATGAAAGCAACATGTTTGCAGGGTTAATACAAATGTCCCACTCTGTTCCCCTTGGATATTACCAGGAGAGCCCAATTACAAAATTAAACCTAAGGATTCTTATATACCCACTTAGATAGGACCCTCTTTTCTAGGCATAAAAACTTTTGGCAAATCCGTGCTCTGAATTCCCTAACCTATATCTGGGTCATGTCGATTCTACCCTCTGATGCTGCACTTAGCAACAATATTTTGTTGACTATCTAGGCTTCCTGTCTGTTGTTAGGTTCTATGGAAACATGTATGTTGAGAATGAAACTGTGTGCCAAGTAGATGTGTGATCATGAGGGTATAAAATAAAGCCAGGCCTCAGTCAAGGTGGAGCAGTTAATCTTCTGAAACCTGTGCTGTGGGTTGAATGTGAAAGCTTTGTCCCATCCATCATTCCGCCAACACCTTCCCACCTCCAAGACTCCATCCCCTGTGGGAGGCTGGCCCACCCCACAGCAACAGAGAAAGAGAGAAACAGAAAGAACTTTCCTTTAGACCTTTTCTAGAAAAAATTCTATCAAACCATGCTTCCTCCATCTTGAGTACATTTTGTATCCAAATGTGAAGCTTTAAATTTACTTCTGTTGAATTTTTTTTAAACCCTTACCTTCCATCTTGGAATCAATACTGTGTATTTCTTCCAAGGCAGAAGGACTGTAAGGGCTAGGCAATGAGGGTCAAGTGACTTGCCCAGGGTCACACAGCTGGGAAGTGTCTGAGGCCAGATTTGAACCTAGGACTTCCCGTCTCTAGGCCTGGCTCTCAATCCACAGAGATACTCAGCTGCCCCCTGAATTTTTTTCTTAATAGATTTAGCCTAATCTTCTAGCCCACTGATGTCAAACTAAAATAGAAACAGGGCCCTCCTTCTAAATATCACAAAAAGATCCCTTAAAACTGCATAAATTGACTTAGAAGTGACTAACCAGAGCCTAGTGGTCAAGAGTGAAATTCCCATAAAAGAAAATGCAGATCCTCAACTCTCTTTTGGATGGGAATTCAGATACAAATTCTGGTGCTTTTCCTTCCTCCTTTGTACTTTCCTAATTCCTTGCTGACAATATCTCTATTCTCTTAACTAGAAGTGGCTACTTTACAGCTGATTTTGTGTGTGTGTCAGGCAGGGGTAGGGTGGGGGCTCGTAGTCTTAAATGCTACAGACTTCCCTTTACATTTCTCAGTACTGTGATTCTGAAACAATTGTCCATGATTGATACATGCTCATTAAATTTGAGAGACATGTCATCCAAGAAATTGATTTATCCAAATCATTGATAAAAATGTTGAACAATATTGGATCAAGCACAGATTCCTGGGTCATTCCACCAGACACCATTGTCACATTGACTTTGAGCCATCAACAATGACTATTTGAGTGCAGTCATCCAACCAGTTCTGAATTCTTCTGATTTTTTGGTTGTCTTATCCATCTCTTTCCACATTCTCCATGAGAATGGCATAAGACAGGGGCAGCTAGGCAGCTCAGTGAATAGAGAGCCAAGTCTGGAGCCAAAGGTCTTGAGTTAAAATCTGACCTTAGACTCTCCTTAGCTCTGGGACCCTGGGCAAGTCACAATTTCTATTGCCTAGCTCTTACTGCTCTTCTGCCTTGGAACCAATACTTAGTATCAAGTCTAAGAGAGAAGGTAAGGATTTTAAAAGAAAAAAGAAAAAAATGGTTTGAAATACTTCATCAAAACTTAAGTAAAATCTACATAAACTATATCCATAGGATTTCCCTTATCTAATAGTTTAGGATCTGCCATGATGTATTTATTCTTGATGAAGGCACTCAGACTCTTTGGTCTCATTGCTTCCCTTTCAAGATTTTTAACAGCTGTTGTATAATGATCCATTCTAAAAATTTCCTAGGAATCAGAACCATTCCCCAGTCTAGAGTTTGTAGACTTTATTCTATTCTCTTTTTTGGAGATCAAGATATTAGTCCTTCAGTCTTGTGGCATCTTTTTCATTTTCCCCATCATTCTTTTATTTATTTATTTTTAAAATCCTTACCTTTTGCCTTAGAATCAATACTGTTTATTGCTTCCAGGGTTGAAGAGTGGTATGGGCTAGGCAATGGGGGTTAAGTAACTTGCCCAGAGTCATACAGCTAGGAAGTGTCTGAGGCCAGATTTGAATTGAGGATCTCTCATCCCCAGGTCTGGCTCTCAATCCACTGAGCTACCCAGCTACCCCTCCCCCCCATTGTCCTTTAAAAAAATAAAAACAAAAACAAAAAACTCTTTCTGTCTTGGTAACAACTTTAAGACAGAAGGGCATGGGCTAGATAATGGGAGTTAAGTGACTTGTCCAGGTCACACAATTTGGAAATATCTAAAGCTAAATTTGAACCCAATTCTATCATGTTACCCAGCTACCCCTCCCATCATCTTTAGAATTTGACTGAGTGAAGCTGAGGGGAAATAAAATAACAACTCTAATTCTTTCAATACCCAAGGATGGTTTTTTTTTTTTACAAAGAAGATAGGGGATTGTTGGTAACAGAACAGCATATACCATTAGACTTGGCTGATATGTTGGTTAGTTTTTTAAATTGATTCCTTTGTTACTCATGTTCTTTGTCAAAAGGGATGGCTCTTTGTATTGGGGAGTGGATTACCCTATTTAGAAATGAAAGTCTATGGGAAAGGAAGGAATTTAAGACCAAGGAGGAGATAGAGAACACTACAAAATGTAAAATGAATAATTTTGATTATATTAAATTAAAAGGTCTCTGTACAAATAAAACCAATGCAACCAAAATTAGAAGAGAAGCAACAAATTGGGGGGAAATTTTATAATAAAAACCTCTGACAAAGGTCTCATTTCTAAAATTTATAAGAAGCTAAGTCAATTGTACAAAAAATCAAGCCATTCTCCAATTGACAAATGGTCAAGGGGAATGAATAGGTAGTTTTCAGATAAAGAAATCAAAACTATCAATAAGCACAGGAAAAAGTGTTCTAAATCTCTCATAATTGGAGAAATGGAAATCAAAATAAGGCTGAGGTACCACCTCACACCTAGAAGATTAGCCAATATGGCAGTAAAGGAAAATAATAAATGTTGGAGGGGTTATGGCAAAATTGGGACACTAATGCATTGTTGGTAGAGTTGGGAATTAAGACAGCCATTCTGGAAGGCAATTTGGAATTGGAATTTGGAAGGCAAATTGTAAAGAATGCATACCTTTTGATCCAGTCATGACATTTCTGGGTTTGTACCCCAAAGAGATAATAAGGAAAAAGACTTGTAAAAAATATTCATAGCCACGCTCTTTGTGGTAGCAAAATAAATTGGAAAATGAGGGGATGCCTATTGATTGGGGAATGGCTGAACAAATTGTGGTATATGTTGGTGATGGATACTATTGAGCTGTAAGGAATGATGAACTGGAGGAATTCCATGTGAACTGGAATGACCTCCAGGAACTGAGGTAGAGTTGAGAGGAACAGAACCAGGAGAACATTATATATAGAGACTGATACACTGTGGTACAATCAAATGTAATGGACCTCTCCATTAGTGGCAATGCAGTGATCCTGAACAACTCGGAAGGATTTATGAGAAAGAACACTATCCACATGCAGAGAAAGAACTGTGGGAGTAGAAACACAGAAAAACAACTGCTTGGTCAAATGGGTAGATGGGGATATGATTGGGGATGTAGACTCTAAATGATCATCCTACTGCAAACATCAAGAACATGGAAATAGCTTCTGATCAAGGACACATGTAAAACCCAGTGGAATTGTGTGTCAGCTATGGGAATGGGTTGAGGAGGGGAGGGAAAGCATATGATTCTTGTAACCAAGGAAAAATGTTCTAAATTGACTAATTAAATAAATTTTTCAAAAAAAATGTAAGGAATGATGATCTGGAGGATTTCTATATGAACTGGGAGAACCTCCATGAACTGAAGCAGAATGAAATGAGCAGAACCAGGAGAACATTGTACACAGAATTTACAGTATTGTGGAACAATCCAACGCAATGGACTTTGCTACTAGTAGCAATGCAACAAGTCAGGACATTCCTGAAGGACTTATGGGAAAGAATGCTGTCCACATTGGGAGAAAGATCTATGGGAGTAGAAATGCAAAAACAAAACATGTCACATCACTTATCCCATGTGTATATGGGTATGTGATTTGGGGTTTAGGCCTTTAAAAAAATCACTTGAGAGCAAAAATGAATAATATGGAAATAGGTATCAAATAACATTTGTACAACCCAGTGGAATTGCTTGTAGGCTCTGGAAGTGGGGAGGGAAGAAGGTGGGGGGAAGAAAATGAATCATGTAAATATGGAAAATATTTGAAAATCAATAAATAAAAAGAAAGGAAAAAGAAATGAAGATGACATATAAAAAACCCTATCAATAAATATTTTAAAACAAACTAAACAAAATGCTGTCTTCAATGTGCCATTTTACCATGGCCCAATGGGTTTGAGAGTGTACAGGGAAGATCCCCTGGGGATCAATTCAGGAGGAGAGGCAACATGGACTGAGGACTCCCCTGCCAGCTCTCTCCCTAAGAAAGTTACAAGCTCTTAAAAATTCCATCTCCTAATCTGTCAAATGAGGACTTGAATTTTTAAAGTATTTTTCCCCCAAAATGCCTTTAATATCAGTTGACACCTCCCCCCACTCTTTTCCTTAAACCTCTCTTGCCTGATGGAGGAAAAACAATATTTTTCTAAATAAGTTAAATTACTGTTTGTGGGGGGCAGCTGGGGAGCACAGTGGATTGAGAGCCAGGCCTGGAGATGGGAGGTCCTAGGTTCAAATCTGGCCTCAGACACTTCCCAGCTGTGTGACCCTGGGCAAGTCACTTGACCCCCATTGCCTAGCCCTTACCACTTTTCTGCCTTGGAGCCAATACACAGTATTGACTCCAAGACAGAAGGTAAGGGGTTAAAAAAAAATTTACTGTTTGTGAACTCTATCTAACTTCTGCTAACAGAGATCAGTCTCATTGATTCCATCTCTGCCAGGCATAAATAATTAATGTTAATATTAATTAAAGGGCATTGAAGTACTAGTAATAGCTGGCATTATAGAGTTCCTTTTTTCTTTTTTAAAACCCTTATCTTCTGTTGCAGTATCTATTCTAAGAACAGCAAAGGGGTAAGTGACTTGCCCAGGGTAATAGGGCTAAGAAATGTTCGAAGCTAGATTTGAACCCAGGTCCCCCCCAACTTCAGGCTTGGCACTCTATCTGCTATGCTACCAATTTGGCCCTGTTTGTAGAGTTCCTTGAGCTTTGCAAGAAGGGCAGCTGGAAGTAGCAAGGTGGCGTAGTAGACTGAGTGCTGGGTCTGCTGTCCAAAAGATCTGAGTTTAAGTCTAGGCTCAGTCACTTATTTGTTGTATGGCCACCGGCAAGCCACTTTACCTCTGTTTGTCTCAGTTTCCTCAGCTGCAACATTGTGATAATAATAGCACCGACCTCTCAATTGTTGTAAGGATCAAATGAGATAATAACTGTACAATACATAGCCCACAGTAGGTGCTATATGAATCCAGAAATAGTAGTAGTTGTAGTGGTGGTGATAGAGCCCAGAATGGCTTGATCTGGGTTCAAATCCTATCACTGACACATACTGACTGGGTGACTGAAGGGAGGTGACAGTCTTTCTTTGGGTAGTGGCTTCAGAGGCCCAACTCTCTAAGATGATACACTATAGATGAGGATGCCTACGCCATTAAAACCAAAGCTCTGAACACTGCCACCCCCAGAGTATAGCCTTCCCCATTCCCAATCAAGGGGAAAAACAAAGACTTGCAGCATTTTACCCAATCATTAAAACAAACCTGTGTGGCGAGTACTAATAATAAAATTGTGTTCAATTTACAAGTCAGGAAACTGAGCTAGGAAAAGGCACACAGTTAATAAGAATTAGAGGTCATTATTAGAAACTTTAAAAAAATCCCAATCTTCCATCTTAGAATCTATACTCTATTGTTTCTAAGGCAGAAGAGTGTTAAGGGCTAGACAATGGGGGTCAAGTGACTTGCCCAGGGTCACACAGCTAGGAAGTGTCTGAGGCCAGATTTGAACCCAGGACCTCCCATCTCTAGCCCTGGCTCTTCATCCACTGAGCCACCCAGCTGCCCCTGAAACTGCATCTTCTTGATTCCAAGTCCAGAATCCTATAACCAGAAAAACCTTAGCCTGGGGTCGGTGAGCTGGTTTAAAAAAAAAAACAAACTTTTTTTTTTGATAATTGTATTTCAATATAATTGCTCTTCTTTGTAATATTATACATTTCAAACATTTCACATTATTGCACATGTAAAATCTTTATCAGATTGCTTACCATCTCAGGGAAGGGAGAAGTTGGGAGGAAGAGAGGGAAGGAATTTGAAACTCCAAATAAAAAGGAAGAATGTTAAGAAATTGTTTTCATATGTAATTGGGGAAAAATAAAATATTATTTTTTAAAATATTATGTATTTCATAAGCTTCACCAGACTTCCAAAGAGGACCATGCTGCCAAAAAGGCCAAGAACCTTGCAATGTCCCTTGCTTTTTCTCACACCCTTTGTAGGACACCTGCCATCAACAGTCCTACCTCCCTTCCTTTTTCTTTCATTGATGTTGATTATACATGGCAGCACGTGTACTTTAAAAAAATATGTTATTTTAAACCTTTACCTTCTGTCTTAGAATTGATACTAAATATTGGTTCCAAGGCAGAATAGGAGTAAGAGCTAGGCAATGGAGGTAAAGTGACTTCCTCAGGATCACACATTGAGAAAGTGTCTGATGTCACATTTGAACCCAGGACATCCCATCTCTAGGACAGGCTCTCAGTTCACTGAGCCACCCAGCTGCCTCAATGGTAGCATTTGTAGCGTGCTCCTCTGACAAAGGAGAATCCCTTTATATGGCCCATAAAACATTCATCAGAAACTTACGGGATTACTTTAATGTCCTCTTTCCCATGGAGGATGTAGTCGATGACTTTATAAAAGTTGATTTCCTGGACAAAGGAGAGAAAAAATATCCATGACGAGTCCTGAGCTCCAGCATCACTTTTAAAGAGACAGGAACTATTGTCTGCCCATAGAACCGGTCTCATTCTATATTTAATCTGGTTTTCAGAAAATAACTAGTCCTGGGGGAAATTTTGATGAAAGCTAGACATGGCAAAACAAAGTATCAACTTTGAACCATGGATCTACCAACCTGGCTCCTAGGAGAATAGCAAGTGAGCAGAAGACATGATAGCTGTCAATGGGAGTCAGGCCAAAGAGTATGGAAGGTATACTCGCTTTCAGGGTGAGACAAGAGATTACTGAGAGTGGGAGAGGTAGAAGAAAATAACAATAATAATAACTTACAATTATAGAGTACCTACTATGTGCCAGGCATTGTGCTAAGCCTGCTATAATTATTATCTCACTTCATTTTCATGGCAATTTTCAGAGCTGGGTGTAATTATCCACATTTTAAAGATGAGGAAACAGGCAAACAGATAAGTGATTTGTCCAGGGTCACACAGTTAATGATGGGTGTGTGAGGCCAGACTTGATCTCAGGCATCTGTGACTCCAAGGAAAAAGTGAAAATTCTTGTAGGGAGACAAGAGAAATGGTTACACTTTTTTAAAATTTTGCTCCCAGAAAAATGGCATCCCATGACCACTCCCCAGGATCAGACTTTTATGGACATCTCAGACTGAATGTACTATTCGTATCTCAGATCCAACACTTCCAAAACCGAGCTCATTCCCTTTCCCACTCAAATACTGCCTGCTTATGAACTTCTCTATTACTATCACAGTCACCACCAACTTCCTGAGACCTACTACACCCTCAGTTATTTTCTACTCCTCACCTACTCTCACCTTTCATCTGTTGCCAAGTTCTATTCTATCTACCTCTTCCATCTCCATTCGAAACCTCTTCTTTCCACTCATATAATCTATAATATCTATAACCCTAATTCAGGTCCTCTTCACCTCTTGCTGGGAGTGTAGCACTAATCTCATTTATTTCCATGTATTTCGCGTCTCTTCCCATTCCAATTTGTCTAAGGTCATTTTCCTAAGGTGTAAGTCTGACCATGCCATCCTCCTCAGCTGCCTCAAGAAGCACAGAATTATGGATCTAGAGTTAGAAAGGACCTCCAAGCCTACTGGTTATCTAGCCCACCACTCTCATTTAGAAGTGAGAAAACTGAGTTCTAGGAATGTTAAGTAACTTGTCCAGTGTCACCTAGGTAATAAGTGTCAGAGGTGAGACTTGAACCTACATCCTTTGAAATACGTGGGTAGGTCTTTAGAAATGTATTGAATGAGGGACATCGAGGTGGCTCAATGGGAAGAGAGCCAGGCCTGGAGAAGGGAGGTTCTGGGCTCAAATCTGGCTTCATGAAGACATTTCCTAATTGTATGACCTTGGGCAAGCTATTTAACCACAAACGCTTTGTCCTTTACTGCTCGTCTGCCTTGGACCTGATTCTTAGTCTAGATTCTAAGACATGAAGTAAGGGTTAAAAAAAAAAAGAAATGTGTTGAATGATTTAACGATTCTGATCAAGACAATGATCCAAGAGAGTTCCAAAGGACCATGATGAAAAATGCTATCTACTTCCAGAGAGAAAACCAGTGAACTCTGAGTACTGATTGAAGCATACTTTTTAAAAAAACTTTCTTATTTTTCTTGGTTTGTGTGTATGTTTTCTTTTGCAACATGACTAATATGGAAACATGTTTTACCTGACTTCACATGTATAATTGATATCATATGGCTTGCCTTTTCAAGGGGTGAGAAAAGAGCAAGAGGGAGAGAAAGAATTTGGAACTCAAACATTTTTAAATGAATATTATTAAGGTGTCAGCTAGGTGACTTAGTGGATAGAGAGCCAAGCCTGGAGATGGGAGATCTTGGGTTCAAATCTAAACTCATACACTTCCTAGCTCCCTGGACAAGTCACTTCACCCCCATTGCTGAGCCCTTACTGCTCTTCTGCCTTGGAACCAATACCCAGAAGTTAGGTTTTTTTAAAAAAAGAATAGTAAAATTGTTTCATACATAATTGGGAAATATTTAATGAAATAAAATTTTAAATGGATTTTTAAAAAGGATTATACTGAATAGATGAATATTTGAAAGCCTATTGGGTGGAAAGGCCTGCCTTAGGCATCTTTGGAGGCTCAGAGAATAGAGTTCCTAGAGTCACACCATTTCTCTTCCATGACGGAATGTTCATTTCCTAGGACATTTGACTTGTCCTCCGTGCGAAGACTTCTGGGGAACTACCAAAAATATTAAGGTAACCATCAGTTTCTACTCAAGAATCCTCACCCTTTACAGAAATGCTGGCAAAAGCTTTTCTAACTGGGTTTGGAACCTGTCAATGTTTGAGCAAACAGAAGTTGCTTTCAGAGAAGACAAGGAGAGCAGTGTGTCAAATGTAAACATTACTCCTGGTCAGGAGCTCAGCAGCTTTACAGTTATTGGGCCAAGGTTCCACCCTAATTAAACATGCAGAAATGACTTGGGATTTTAAAGTTAAGGCGGAGTAGTCAATGAGCACCCCTGTTAACTGTCAAAAAGAGACCAGTTTACAACCCAAGTGACTGTCTTTAAATCAGTCACAAATACAGTTCATGACAGACTTCCTTACATAGAAATATACTTTCTTAAAAATAAAATGAGACTGGAAAACACATATCAGGAACAGAGGAAAAGGAAGGAATGGCTATAACTGCTCTTTAGGAGCCCTCAAGCAATGCTGCCTATAAAATACAGTACTAGATACAAGATGAAGTCTGATAACGCCTGTGCTCTCAAGAAGCTTACAACCTGAAGGAGGGCATACAATATTACACAAATGCTGGTAAGGTACGTTGGACAATGATTACAAAGAAAAATTCATATGAACTACTAGGAGAGATGAGAGCTAGAAAAGAGTATTTCCAATGTCGAGTGGGAAGAGAGGGTTCAGACATATCTAATTGGTTAGGTTCCATCTGGTCTTGTAATTTACAACTGAGTTGAGAGAGACTTTTTTAAATTTAAACTTAAGAAATAGAATAATGTCCCTCCCTGATCAACAAATGAGCAAGGGACATGAATAGGCAATTCTCAAATGAAGAAATCAAAACTATCAATAAGCACATGAAAAACTGTTCTAAATCTCTCATAATTAGAGAAATACAAATGAAAACAAGTCTGAAGTACCACCTCACACTTAGCAGGCTGGTCAATACGGAAGCAAAGGAAAATGATAAATGTTGGAGGGGATGTAGCAAAATTGGGACACTTATACCCTGTTGGTGGAGCTGTGAATTGGTCCAACCAGTCTGGAGGGCAATTTGGAACTATGAGCAAAGGGCTTTAAATGACTGCCTGCCCTTTGATCCAGTCGTACCACTGCTGGGTTCTGATATAACTGTTAGGTTTCAGGGGATAGTAATTAGGCCAATAACCTAGTTTGGGAAGGCTACCCAAGCCCAGGGCAGGCAGAGCCAGACCCTGAGCTAATAAACACAGACCGGACAGATGGTTGTATTTAATAAACAAGGTGAGGTGAAAAGGGGATTTAGGATCATCTAAACTAAAGTCAATCTACCTATACCCACCAGATCTAAATAGCCCTTCACAGGGATTTCATCTTAGTGAACTCCCTACTCTAATTCTCCCTAACCCCAAATCTCCAGTCCCTGATCTTAATTAAAATCTTCAACTAACACCCCCTTTGTTGGATTTAAGGAAAGGGTCTGTGTAAGGTTTTGCTAGGGCCAGGGAAGGTCTTAGATCTAAAAAGACTCAATCTCACAACCACTGCAGATGAATCAGGTTCACCAGGAAATGCCTCCATGACTTACAGCAAGCAAAACAGCAATCAGGAAAGGACAGGATTAGCCACCAAGGAAATTTGTAGCCAACACCTCCAGAGATTCTCCAGAGAGCCAGCTAACAACCTGGGTCCCAGCCTAATGCCCCTTCAAAGTTCCAGAATCTTCCCACTCGTCTCATGCCACTTCTCTCTGCAAACTTCAACACTTTCCTTACAACAGTTTGTACCCCAAAGAGATAATAAGGAAAAAGACATGTATGAGAATATTCATAGCTGTGCTCTTTGTGGTGGCAAAAAACTGGAAAATGAGGAGATGCCCTTCAATTGGGGAATGGCTGAACAAATTGTGGTATATGTTGGTGATGGAATACTATTGTGCTAAAAGGAATAATGAAATGGAGGAATTTCATGTGAACTGGAATGACCTCCAGTAATTGATGCAGAGTGAGAGGAGCAGAACCAGGAGAACATTGTACACAGAGACTGATACACTGTGGTGCAATCGATCCATCACATAGTTCCATGGGGATATGATTGGGGACGTTGAATTCAAATGATCACTCTATTGCATATAGTAATAATATGGAAATAGGGTTTTAACAATGAGACATGTAAAACCCAATGGAACTGCTTATTGACTACAGGAGGGAGGACGGAGGAGGGAGGAGGGAAGGGAAAGAATGTGAATCATGTAACCATGGAAAATATTCTAAATTAATTAACTAAATAAATTTTTAAAAGATCACTCTATTGCAAATATGAATAATATGTAAATAGGTTTTGAACAACAATACATGTATAACCCAGTGGAATCGCTTGCCAGCTCTGGGATGGGGAGGGAAGAAGGGAGGGAAAAATCATGATATAACCATGGAAACATATTCTAAATCAATAAATTATCTTTTAAAAAAAGAAATAGAATAATGAAAAGAGCACTGGGGATGGGGGCAGAACCCTCCACAAGGAAGCCCAGCTGTATCATATTCTAAAGGGAGGATCAGAAGTCACTGCCTTCTTCTGATTCATTTTCATCAGTAAAATGAAGGAGTTGGAAAATATGATTTTTTAAGGTATCTTCCATCTCTAAACTCTATGATCCTGAATGAGAGAAAGAGATTGGGAAGCAAGAGAAGAGAAGGGGGATAGAAGGTATAAAATAGAGCCAGTTTGAAAACAGGATGAAAAGCAAACTGCCTTCTCATCATGAGTAACAAAGAATCACAGTGTGTAAGAGCTGGAAGGAATATTTGGTCTACACATAAACACGCATTCACACACACACACACACAGAAGAACATTTAATCCAAACCATACACACACATGAGAATATTTAGTACAATGTACACATCCATATACACTATACACATTAGGAAACATTGAGTCTAGTCTTACAACACACATAGTCAAGCACACATACACATAGTCACAGACAGTATCCCACAGCACCCCTATTCCCCACTGTTTCCTCCTCCCCCTTGCTTGTCATTTTGGATAAGGCTCTAAACTTAGGATAGTCACGAGAACTGCCTGAAAACTAGAACTAATACTTCTAGCTCCTTGATCCTCAACAAGTCACTTCGTTTTATCTACGGACAGATCCTGTAATTAAACTCCCTCTTCCAATGTGAATTAGCAACTATTCTACAATTTATTATTTTAGAGATTTTGCTGGAGCTCTGAGAGGTGGGGTAATTTGTGTAGGGTCCCACAGACACTATATTATGTGTTGGAGGAATACTTGAAGCCCAGGTTTTCTTCATTCCTAAGCAGATCCTCTCTCCAGGGCACTAGAGACAGTTCTCTTTCCTCACTGTGAGAGGCAGATAATAGCATGCTGCTTACTCACAAAGATGTTGTAAGGAAAATTAAAATTTTCATAAGCCTCAGAATACTTCGGTGACCAGTTAAATTTCACAGGTGATAAAACAGGCAGAGATGGGGAATGAGATCTGTCCAAGGACTCTCAGCTTGTTAGTGTAGAGCCAGGGTTCAATTGCCTGGCTCCTGATGTCCAGGACTTTGTTTTTTCTATCCTACTGAGCCACCTCAGATATTTATACAGTGCCAATTCCTCCCCACTTAACCTAAAAAAAAGAAGTCTGGTAAAGAGGGGACATGAAGGAAGATGGAAGCTATGGCTATCTTGCTTAAACCACTCTTCTGAGAACTCTGGCACTGGATTCAGAAGGGCTGTGTTTATATCTCACCTCTATCACTTACTTAACTAGGGGGACCCTGAGAAAGTCAGTTAACCTTCTTGGGTCTCAGGCTCCTCCTCTGCAAAAATAGAAGGGTTCTATCAGATGGTTTCGAGGTCCCTTCTAGCTCCAGAGTTATGAATCTTTGTAATCTAATCATGGCTTAACCTCTGTCTGCTCCCAGGCAAGACTGCAACCTAAGCTATAGGTTAGCTGCTGACTCAGGCCATTACTGTATGTGGCTCTGTTGTTCCAGGGCACATGAGCTGACCCATGGAATATACGTATTGGTGTAATACGAGGCTAGATGATAAGGTTTTTAAAGATAACATAGCAAACTTGAAAAAGCACTTGAATTGATGTCACAGCTTTGCCTCAGACTCACTATGTGAGCAGCAAATCACTCAGTTTCAGTTTCCAAATCTGTAAAATGGAGATACTAACATTTGAATCCCTATTCCTTAGAGGGAATATTGATTCTTCCCCCACCATATCTTACATCTGGCCCCTTCTTTCCATCTACACACCACCCTGAACCAAGCCTCCTAATCCAGCTCTTTTTTTTTAAACCTTGCCTTCAGTCTTGGAATCAATACTGTGTATTGGTTCCAAGGCAGAAGAGTGGTAAGGGCTAGGCAATGGGGGTCAAGTGACTTGCCCAGGGTCACACAGCTGGGAAGTGTCTGTGGTCACATTTGAACCCAGGACCTCCAATCTCTGGGCCTGGCTCTCAATTCACTGAGTTACCCAGTTGCTTCTAATCCAGCTCTTTGCTGCTAGTCCTTCACCCTCTCCAGTCCATCCTCCCCCACAAAGTTGCCAATTGACAAAAGCAGATGCTACTACTTTGTTCTAGAAGCTCTAGTGGGTCCCTCTTCTCTCTCGAGTAAAATTCAAGCTGCACTATTTGACAGGAAAGTCCTTCACAATCTATCTCTAGCCTATCTCTCTAGGCTTACTGTATATAATTTTCCTTTATGAACACTAATTTCCAAACAAACTGACCCTCTCCCATCTCTGTACCTCTGCATAGATTGTTTCTATGCCTGGAACATATTCCCTCCTTACCTCCACTTCTTAGAATTCCTATTTTCCTTCAGAGCTCAGAGTAAATGCCACCTCCTACATGATATCATCAATTGTTTCTGCCTTCCTTCCCTCAGATATTTTGTATTTATTCCAGATATACTTATTATGTACATGCCATCTCTCCAGATAGAATGTCAGCTCTGGGAGGAGCTCTTGTAGCTTCAGAATCTAGCTGAGTTCTTACCTGGCACATAGTAGGCACCTTATAAGTGCTTATCAAATGAATGAGGGTGGAATGAGATAATATATGTCGAGCATGAAGAATGGCTATATGAATGTAAACTTCTTTACCAGGACAAAGGGCATTTTGAAAACTGCAGTGACTTACCCTTCCATCTGGTGTCCTGGGTCCTGAGTAGGGTGGAGCTTCTCCCATCAACACTGGCCAGACATCAAAAAATTCCTAGGGAAAAAAGTCATCATGATAGCATTAAGAGGGACTTTAAAACATTTTAAAGCAAAAAGGAGGCTATGAAAGAAGAGGCAGTTGGAGCCTTATATTATGTTTGTAGTTGCTTTTCCCTTCCGAGCTATGCATTTTTCTAAAGAGCAAGGACAGTATCTTGCTCATAGGTTTAGGGTTGGAAGAGACCTTAAAAGATTTGCCTGATCTTCTAACTTAGGAGGAGAAAACTACTATTACATACATGACTCGTCTAAGACCTTAAGAAGATTCCACCTGAGGCCAAACCTCTAGGAATGTTGATAATATATCCTATCTCATTTCTCAGTTATTAAAAGACTCCTACATTGTCATATCTAGCACCATCCTAGTGACTCTGAATCCCTAGCCTTCATCATTCAAATTCTTCCTTCCTCACTGTCTAATCTCTTATACCTTCTTATTCCCATACACTTAACTCAATCCCTTCCTCTCTACTCCTACTAATATTCCCCTTTACAGCTATCTACCACTTCCACTGTGTTCTCTGGAATACCTACTCCAGAAGCAACAAATTTGCTTTCATTTTTAAATCTTCCTTTTTCTCCCCTTCAATCTTCTGACTCCCAAATGAGACCCAGGTCCTTCCTGATGATATAGTCTCCTGACCATTTTTTCTAGTACCAGATCTTTCACTTGCATTCATTCCCTCAACTCACTGGTGGAAATAGAGGTGTTGGAATACTCCTTGCTCTCCATTGCCAATTCCAAGTTTTCCCTCTACCACTATCACTCAGTGCCTTCTCCTCCTTTGAGGTTCAGTTCATATATACTACTCAATCAAATTTTTAGTAGCTCTTATCTACCAGCCTCTTGGTAATTCCCTCTTCTTTCCCCAGTGGATTAAAGGCTTCCTTTACAGTCTTTCTCTCCTTCTCTTCTCCTCTCCTCATCCCAAAAGATTTCAATATACCTATTGATATCACCTCAAACACTCTAACTTGATAGTTCCTCGACCTTTTCATTTAATTTGATTTGCTACTCCACCCTACTCAGTTATATACAAATATATTTATATCCATGATCTTGTGTAAGGGGTAAATTTCAGGGTTATTGGATGAATATATGATACTAGTGGTCACCAGGGATTAATTCAATCCCAATAAAAATACTCAAGTCAGTCTTGGAATTTTATGGTGGCTTAATTACAATAGACGGAAGGAATTAAGAAGAAGAAGAGAGAGAGAAAAGGGTATAAGATTTCTCCGGCCTAACCTAAGTCAAAGGAAGTTCTGAGAACTCAGCCATGAGGCCTCCTCAGAAGATTAAAAAACTAGCTTGGCTTCCAGCTACAGGGTCTACTCTGAGATATGTAAACCTCAAAATTCCTTAGACTTATAAATGTTGGAAATTTCACCATTGGGATATTTCATACTTGGAAAATTTCTTACTGATAGTCTATTGGAATGGGAACCCCATTGGCATGGGAGGTTCCTTCTCTTCCCTTCTTAAGATTACTTTAGGACAGAAACCTTTTGCTGAACAATGGAAAGGACTTTGACCTATGCTTAAGCATAGAACAGGAATTTCTTTGAGTCATGATTGATTTTAGAATTGATACAATGGAGATACTTGGAATCAATCTCCACCCTATTCAGTCCTAACAGGATTGAGTAAGGGCTGCAGCCTAGATCAAAATTTAATTATTCCAATCTCTACCCTACTCAGGTTAACAGGATTTAGAAAGGGCTGTAGCAAAGGAGCAAAGATTTAATTATTTGAAAATATGACCTTCAACAGACATGTGCAAAGCCTCTGGGCGGTCCTGGGTTAAGCTAGAGCCTCCATTGGCACAGGGAAATTGATGGACAGTGATTGGTAGATGTGAGAACTGAGGGGAGGCAACTTGGATGGTTTCCTTAAAGATCAGGGGGGTCTGAAGACTCGAAGTGGTTGAGGAGTTGGCCGGAGTGGTTGCGGTGTGCTCTGAGAAGCTTGCTCTGAAGGAAGCTGAAGGTGGGGGCCTCTGAGACTGTTTCTCCATTTTGGTCACGTGAGTAATAGGGACTGATCTCTTTTCTTTGCCCCAGCTATCTAAGGGCTTGGGCCTTTTGGCCCAGCCTAAACAGAAGGGGTATGTAAGCCCTATTCCCTTCTCTCCCTTTTTCTCTCTCTCTATCTCTAATTCCTTTCTTACTCCTATTGTAATTAAACTCCATAAAAGATTTACTGCTGACTTGAGTTTTCATTTAGGAATTACATAGCTGATTCCTTGGCGACCTTAAATTAATATATATCAGCCTTTTAAAGTGATTCCCTTGTAACAGATGAGGGGCCTCCTAAAAGAATAATACTTTTAGAAGGTAAAGGAAAAAGGAATCAGCCTAAATCACTCACCCAGGTTGTTCAGGGAAGACGCCTCACCTAACCCACACTACCAAGCTTCTCCAGTCCTTTACCGGCAATTCACAAACGCCAACCACCAAGATGCCAAATGCCACCCAGCACTCCCCATGCTGCTGACAAAGACCAATGTCTCCAGGAGCAAGAGTGAGAGCGAGAGCCACATCTCCATGAGAGAGCCCAGAGAGAGGAAGTGATGTGAAATATATAGACTGTTCTTTACAACACTTCCTGCATCTCACATGTACCAATGGTAGCTTAAGCTTGACTTGGGACAGCCCAGGGGGTCTGTCAGTTGTTTCTTATTTGTCACTTGCTAGCACATGTCTGTCATAGGCCATCCTTCTCAACACTTAATCCTTAAGTAGGGGTGTATACATTCCTGGTTGCTAGACTAAGCATGGTGGAGTAAATCTAAAATTCACCCCTGTCACCCTCCATAAATGTAGCACTTCCATGTTCATTAACTCAGAAATTTCATTATCTAATCATAATCTGTGGTCATTTTATCCTTTCCTTTTCCTTGAAGTCCCAAACCTTCTTTTTTTGTCGTCACTGTAACTTTCAGTCTCTCCACTCGTCAGTTTTTTCCCCAGGCTGTCAGCCACACACACTAATATGCTCTCTTCCCTTCCCTGTCTGAGTCTATTGGTTAACCAGTTTAATTCACATATACAAAATTCGTTTAGCCATTTCCCAACTGGTAGATGTTTTTCTTCCTTTCTTTCTTTTCTTTTCTTTCTTTTCTGTTCTTTTCTTTTGTTCTTCTTTCCTTCCTTTCTTCCTTTCTCTTTCTTTCCTACCACAAAAGCACTGCTACAAATATTTTAGTTCATCTTCCCCCAGTTTTTTGCTTGTTCTTTTACCACCTTCATATTTATCAATCATAGGGAAAGACCTCAAAAGGATCTATGGGATCATCTAGTCTAACAATTTCATAATTATGATTGAGGAAATTGAAGCCCAAAGGAATTAGGTGATTAGCCTTTTAAGTGACTTTTTGGTCACATGGGTGGGTAGTGGTAGAGCCTGGATTTTAAATCAGGTACTTCAACTCTTAAGCCAGTATTCATATGACCAATAGTGGTGAAAGGGATAAAGAATATTTATTTATGGATATTTTAATGGCTTTTTTTTACACAATTCCCAATCAACCCTTTCAATTTATAGATGAATAATTTGAGACATGGAGAGGGAAAGTGATTTGTCCAAAGCTCGGCAGGTAATATGATGGATAGCCAAAATTTGAAGTCAAGCCTTCTGATTCTATAGGCTTCTGATTCTGATAGGCTTGACCCTATCATCGTTGTCTCATTCTCTACTAATCATAGCTGTTATTCTTTTGTTACTTATTATCTCCCTCAAAAAACAGACAGATTTCCTTTCAGGTGTTGATTCCTAGTTCTACATGACTGTTCACTCTTTTGATAGCCAAAAGGAAGAGGTGATGAGGTATGATTTAAAAATCACAAACAATTAAGTGTATATGAGTCAGTTTCCCTAGAGTCTTCCTCTGATGCCTCATTAGGACTCCTCTCGTTCAGCTTTCTAAGATCCCATGAGCTACTAGAAACCAAAGCAAATAATTTTTTTCCTGCAGAGCTTTAACTGTCCAATCTCTGTTTACATATAAATTGAATAGAATTCTCACCATCATTTGTTGCTTCCAACAGCACTAATCTACTATGGGAAAAGACCACAAAGGATGGTATACCAACCAAATACTCAATTCCTTCCAGGGAATGTGTGGTATAGGAGAAATGGCAGTGGTCTTGGACTTGGGAGAGACCGATTTAAATTCTGGCTCTGACACATACTAGCTGTGTGACTATACCATAAGCAAATTCTTAACCTCTTTGAGACTCAATTTTCTCATCTGAAAATAGGATTATTAATACTTGCACTACATACCTCACAGGGTTGTTGTAGGGGTGATGTTTTATGAACCATAAAGTGCTATACATGTCACTCAGATGAATGTTGATGTAATTTTTAGCTTCCTCCCATGGAAAGACAATCTTAGGGAAAAGTCTGACATATCCTGTGCCTCCACAGGGTTTATTTAGCATCATAGGGTTTAGGTCTTAAAGGCACCTTGAGAACCCCCAAGTCCTCCCATTCTTTTCATTTTAAACATGATACCCAGAAAGGGACCATGATTTGACTAGGGTTAAAGAGATAATAATATCAGAGTTAAAATGTGAACCTGGATTCTTTGACTTTAAATTCAGGGAACTAGACCATACTATGCTGGATATCCAAGGAAACTCTAGCAGTTTAGAGACCCTTTCAAACCTTGGGAGAAGAGAATGGCAGCTCAAGAGATTTTGCTCAGTCTCCTCTATAAAGTAAACATTTTGCTAGCTGGAACATTCTTTTTAAAGTCTTTATAAACATTCATCCCCAAAGGGTTCAGTTGTTCCCCTTTGGGGTTGACTATTCGAATATTTTCTTGGGATGTTGTTCTTCCAGAAAAGTTTTTAAAAAGCAAGACATTTTTTCAGGCTTAAGCCTAGGGTTAAATTCTGCAACCTTAACTCTTTGTAATAATGATAAATCTTCTCCAGTCACATACTCACTAAGTCAACAGTGGCTTTTTTTTTCTGAAAGAACAGCATAAAGTCCGTTGTTGAACCTTACAAATTTTGGCTAATCCTGACTTATGATTCAGCTATGTTGGTCAGGTCAGTGCCAGAGAAACATCCTATTCTGCCATTGTCTGTGTGGTCTGATCAACTTAAATATAACTTGCATTTTTAGTGGGGTTTGTTGATCTGCATGCTTTAATCCCTGAGTTCTCTGAAAGAATGAAACTTCTTTAAATTTCTGAAACTCAGTGTTACATGATTAAGTTTAGATGGGTCCTTGATAGGGAAGCAAATCTAATGGACTGTTTAGGGGAACAGAAAGAATACTGGAACTCGAGTCAGAGATTCTGGATTCTGGTTTTTTCTACCTGTATGACCTTCAGAGAATCATTTAATTTCTCTGAACCTTAATTTCTTCTGCAGAAAAATTCAAAAGCTTACACTAGGCAGCCTTTAAGGTCTCTTCCAAATCTAAGTCTCTCATTTTTAAATTGCCTTGAGAGAACCAGATGAGGAGAGAGAGAGTAAAGAGACCCACCATTCCTGAAGAGGGAAAAGTGGACAGAAAAAAAGTCAGGCATATGACTCACTCCATTCAGCATTTCCCAAGAACTCAAAAAGCACTATTGTGCTTTCAACTCAAGAAATTCTCTGTTATTATATAATATCACATTACATATATCATATTATATATGCATATATATTACATAATTCTTGCCTGTTAAAATCTGTTTCCCCTCTGCTACTGTTTCTACCTCTGAATCCCTTCCTACCTTTTCTATATCTCTTTGCCTCCTTCTTGGCTCTCTTCTCATTTCTGGTTGTCTCTCTTTTACTTCTTTTACTTCTCCCCTATAATTAGCCATAAACTAGAAATAAATTCTCCATCATTTATTGTATTTATTCTATATGATGTTGGGTTCTCTGTCCTTCACCATTTCACTCTTCATTTTGCCTCTCCTCTCTCCTGTTACTGCTATTTTAATGGTGATAACAAACTTTGTCCCACCCAGGTGTGTATTTACTTTTCACATAGCCCTGGTGAGCAGAATTATGTTTTGCTGGCTCACTAACTCACTAGGTGTAGATTAGTGACTTTTTGTGGAAAATAGATGCACCACCCTTGCTGTAAAAGGATGGCCAATGTGTAAGGTGCACAATATGACCCCAATTCTTCCATACTTTCCGTGAGGCATATGAAGTGATTATGGGAAAATTAATTCCAACAAAACCAAACTTAACCTTGACTTAAATTGTTTGCCTCATAGATTGCCTAACCTTTTGCTTGGTCATGTCCAAGAGCCCCACAGAGTATCTGTCACAGTTGAGAAAGGCACGGACTGTGTAAAGGGCTTTGTGGAACTGTCTCTCGATGTCTGTAAGTTCTTCAAACACTTTGCTCCCAGACCACAAGAGTATCTAAATGAAAACAAAGAAAAAGCATAAAGGTCTTAGGATTAGCTATGGCAGCAGCATTTCTTCTAGCTCCAAAAAATTAATTTGGATCCTTCTTAGCATAAGTTTAATGCAGCAATATAAATATCCAGGCAGGCAGGCAGCATTGAATAAAAACTGACTATGTGCTAGGCACTGTATTAAGTGTCTGGGTATGCAAAGAAAAGCAAAAAGAAAATCCCTGTTCCTGAGGAGCACACAGTTACATGGAATAGATAATCCATATGGTCAAGGAGTCCAGGGCTAATGGGTTTCTTTCCCAATCTCTCCTATGTAAATGGTTTAAGAGCCAAGCAAACTGATAGAGTTCCTTCAGGTCTGTTTTCTTACCTGGCCCCGGCGGGTTTCACAGTTGTGAAGGTAGCTCAGATGGAACACCTTCATGAACAGATTTGCAAAATTAAGATACTTCATTAGAATCTAAAATACAAACAGAGTATGAGGAGGATGAGAAGGATAATGAACCCTTTGGGAGAGTAGAGATCATAGTGTTATGATGTACCTGAGTACTTGTTATCAGCATGGTAGGCTCATAAATCTCTAGTGATAAATACCTTTCCTTAGGTAGGATCACAGATTTAGAGCTAGAAGGGACTAGCACAGTTATCCAGTTCGATCTATTCATGTCCTGAATGAGGAAACCAAAGACCGGATAGTTGAAATAACTTTCCTATAGCTGCATAAGTAGCAAGTAGCAGAGGGGAATTCAATCCCAGATCCTCTGATTTCAAGACCAGCAATGTCCATTGTAACATGATGATTTTCATAGAATCTTAGATCCATAGAGAATCAAAGCTACATGGAAACAATCATTCCATTCCTATTACTTTATAAATGGGAAAATAGACTCAGAGAGGAATAGTGACTTGTCTAAGGTTACATGAGATTTAGTCCCAAGGTCTATCATTAGGACCATTTTCCAGGACTCAGCTTCAATCTATAATTTAGGAGTCACCGTAAATTAGGAGACATTGAGGATGGTTATGATATGATAGAAAGATCATTTAAATTAGAATAAAAATGTCTGGTTTCTAGTTTTATGTTTGCCACTCCCCAGCTGTGTAACTATGACTAAGTTACTTAATCTTTCCAGACCTCAATTTGAAAACCCATTCCATCTATGTCTCAGTGTGATTTGAGGGGAATATCTTGGCAAGCTCTGAAGTGTGTTTTAAATGTGTTTTAACAATTTAAAATTTTTATTGCTATCAGTATCTTCATATCATCTTCATTTCTGAGCACATCTGTCTCTCTCTAATTCCATTAGTCCATCCCTTATGTGAGAACCAAACCAAATCCATTTTGTGAACAATACCATTTTGAGACTTCTGGTTCATTTTCCTATAAATCGCCCAATTTCAAGGAATCCTGCCTTCTTGCTTACCTCCTCCCTATTCAGAAAGTCCCAAATCTGTCTTCCAATAAGAAATCAGATTACTTAAGCCTAAATTTTATTTATTGTTTCCTTTTCATGTATAAAAATCTGTGAGAAATCTGTATTTGAGGGTTTTGTGCCTGCTGAAAAAGGCTTTTGATCCAGGTTATTATACATCCTTTGCTAATAAATAGCATTTGTTTGTGTTTTGTTTCCTCAGTTATAAATCCACTTGCAACAGTTTTTGGCAAACTAGTCAGGAGTTTGAGAGGAGACTCTGACTTCCAAGATGACCTTTCAGAAGAATTACCCTAAAGTGCTTTGCTTGATTTTCCATCAAGGGATTTCTTCATGGAAAACTATCTTAGAAGTCATGGAAGACCACCCCAGAGGTCAGACTCCCTGCTTAATCTCAAACTTTTCAAGCTAAGGAAAGCTCTCACACTACTGGACAAGCTCCCATACTATTAGGAGAGCTTTCTTTTTTTTTTCTTATTTGAAATTTTTTATTTAATTAATTAATTTAGAATATTCTTCCATGGTTACATGATTCATGTTCTTTCCCTCTCATCCTCCCACCCCACCCCCAACCTCCACAATAGCCAATGAGCAATTCCACTAGGTTTTACATGTGTCATGATCAACACCTATTTCCATATTATTAATATTTGCAGTAGGGTGATCGCTTAGAGTCTACATCCCCAATCATATCCCCATTGAACCATATGATCAAGCAGTTGTTTTTCTTCTGTGTTTCTACTCTCACAGTTCTTTCTCTGGATATAAATAGTGTTTAGGAGAGCTTTCTTAAGGGAATGATAGGATCTAATAATAGCATACCAAAAAGAAACTCTTCTTGAAAATATGTTAATACCCTGGGACCAGTTCAAATGGGAATGATCAAAAAATGATATTGAATTTGATCTAAAACTGCCAAGAGATTCAGCTGGTAATCTTTTTTGGCCACTATATGGTACTTTTCATTATTTCAAATTGAAGAAATTAAAGCTTGCTATTGAAAATCCTCATTCATCTCAGATGCAACATTGGTTTTGCTGGGATGATTTGATGGACTGACTCCCTAAAGGGCTTTATTTTTATATCCTAGCTTGCCTCTTCCTCTCCAGCCTCTTCAGTCTAATACCACCCTGCCTATCACATTCATTTCTATACTTTTCACTGCTAGGCAGGCTACTATATAGGCTTGTTCTATTTCTCTCTCGGCTCCTTCATCTTATTCCCCTTCTACTCTTAATAAAAGATTTGATCTCCTTTGATCATGAGAGAACTGCTGCAAGTGTCTTTCCTCCCTGGGAAAGGCTATACCTGATCCAACTAACATGGATATTCTAGTTATTTATAGGAAGTCACCAAATTTACAGTCCCTTTGCCCTTCCATCAGAAAGAAAGATATTCCTAAATTTGATAAATACTCTGAGGCTGTTACAGCTCAATTTCAGGACATATTTAGAGGTTATAACTCCACCTGGGGAGATATGACTGATTTAATGGAGTCCTTACTCTCCCTAGTGAAAAGAACTGCCATTGTTGAGGCTGTAAAAAGAGAAATCCCAGTAATTGGATTATCTGTTTGCCCTATAGGTCCAGCTGTACAGTACTTTTATTTGATCTTGGATTCATGGTGCTGTAGAGCATCATATCCACCACAATGACTCTGATAGATTGGTAGTGCTTGAAAACAATTGTCTTAAACCTTATTGTAGCTTCCCAAGGGGGAGTCTGTGCTATGACCAAATAATCTTGTTCCTACATTAATCAATTTGGGAAGGTTGTGATGAGCTTTCAGGAAATCCAACAGGTTAGAGCAGAAACATAATTGCCTAAATCAAGTGACCCCTGGTGGAATCCCTCCTCCTGGTTCATCTGGAAAAAGAGAAATGGCATATTGGCAGCTATACGTAAATGGCCACTCTTTGCTTTATGCTTCATTAATAGACTCCGTATCAGTAGCTATGCAAAAAGATGCTTCCCACTGGGCTTTTCTTGGTCTGTGATGCATGTGACATTGATATCGGGTATATAAAAATATTATAGATTAAATTTATAGATAGTGATCCAAGAGGAAATGGGAATACAACCTCACCAACTATCTAATGGAGTAATTGTGAAAACCAAACTGACTCCATTTTGTGAACAACTTCCATATTCTGACTTCCGTTTTGTTTTCCTATAAGTCACATGATTGCAGGGAATTCTACCTACTCACTCACCTCCTAACTTGGAAAATACCAAATTATTTCTCCAATAAATAATCAAATCACTTAATCCTACGTCCTGTTCTGATTCCTATTTATTATTTTTTTTAATGTGCAAAAAACTATAAAAAAATCTGTTTTTGAAGTTCTTATGAATGCTGAAGGGTCTTTGACTCAGTTTATTATGCATTTGTTTGATAATAAATTACATAGTTTAGACTTTGTTTCCTCAGTTATTACAAATCTACTCATGACATATGTAACAAAAAAGGGAAAAATTTTTTTCATCAAGACTAACCAATACTTTAATCATATTTGATAATATGTGCAATGTTATATGTCCATAGTCTCCCCATCCCTATGATCTCTATAAAGAAGAGAGCAGAAATAAGGGCATTTTCTCACCTCTTTTCTGGAGCTATTTGTTTATTATAGTTATTCTTTGATTTCATTTTGGTGTTGTTCATTCCATTTACATTATTGTAATTATTGGGTATATTATATTTCTAATTCTGCTTACATATGAGCTAATATCAATGACATGACTTATAGTTGCCTATTTATAAGATTTCCTTACCTCTTCATCCCTCTTGGTAAAACATGATCCATCAACTTTGTTCACAGCCATAATTACAGCTATAACATCTTTTCCAGTCATTATTGGAGTGGCCAAAATGTTCTTGGTCTTATATTCTGTGAGATCATCAACAAAGTCACAGAAGTGCTCATCCTAAGAAACAAAGAAATAAACACATGATTCTGTCATTAGAGTCATTCAAAAAAAGACAATCCAATTAATTTCTCTTGATATATGGTTAATCATTTCTGTTTTCTTCATAACAAGAAAACAAAGGCAAAATAGGAATCACATATTATAGAATTTATAGACACAATGACTTTTAGAGTCCAAAGGGGCCACAGCAATCACCTAGTCCAACCTCTTCATTTTGTTGATGAGAAAATTTAGTCCCAGAGAAGGAAAGTTACTTGTGGTCACATGGCCAATAAATGCCAGATCTGGGATCTGAACCCACATCATCAGAGAGGTTTCTCCTCACCCCAATCCATAACTTAAAAAAGTACTAAATTTCAGTTAGAAGTTAGTGAATTGAAAATATAATCTTTTTTTTTCCCCATCAAAGTTCAGAGACTCCCTGAATTCTGTTCATGGGCCCCCTTAGGTATCTATGGATCCCAGGTTCTTTAGATGATGACAGATGAGCTATTCTTAGCAGTTAGAAGTTAGGAATAATGTGAAGTGAGAAGTGTATCTTCCAGGAATGGAAGACAACTTTTCATGGAGACAGGAGATAGAATTGTGTGAATAAGCAATTAAGATAATTTGCCTAGAACACAGACTATGTGAGGGCAAATAATTTGAAGGGTAGACTATCATCAGATTGCAGAGAACTTTGAATTTGAAATAGAATTTGTGTTTTATCTTAGGTTTAAAGGAGAGCCACTGAATCTTCTTCAGAAGGAAAGTAGTGTGATCAGACTTATTGTTTAGGACTACAAATATAAGGAATGCCTGAGTGGAGAGAAGAGGACAGGTGTGAGCAAGGTTGTGGAGATAAGATCAGCAGGACTCAGGAACAGATTGGATATAGGAAGATAGGAAAGTAAAGATGTTGCAAACCTGAATGACTAGAAAAATAATAGTAGTCCTTTGCAGAAATATAGAAGTTATACAAAGGGGAATTTGGGGGAGAAGCAAACAAGTTCTGTTTTAGAGATTTTGTATTTGAGATGTCAATGCAACTTTCAGATGGAGATTATAACAATCGATGTGCAAAGGGAAATTATAGTTTAGGAAAGATATGGGGACTGGATATGTAGATGTGGGGATCAGCTATAAAAAAGATAATAATTGGATTTGTAGAAAATGATGAGCTCTCTGAGAGAAACGAGGAGGCCCAAGGTACAACTCCAAGGTATACTCATGCAAAAGAGGGGCAAGAGATGAATGATTATCCAGCAAAGGACACTAAGAAAGAGTGATCAGATAGGTAAGAAGAAAACCAGGATAGTGCAGTCAAGAAAACCCAGGGAGGGTAGAGTGTCTACAAGGAGGGAGCAGTCAACAGTGAAAGCTAAAGAGAGGTCAAGAAGGATATGGACTGATAAAAATAATTTGATTTAGCAGTTAGGAGATCATTTGTAACCTTGGGAGAAAAATAGTTTTAATTAGGTGGTGGGATCAAAATCACATTGCAAATGATTGAAACAGTGAAAAGTGACAGTGTGGAAAGGAAAAGGGACAATTTTTCCTAGGAGTTATAGAGAGGAAATTATTAATATATTGACAAGGTTTGAGAAGATAGGGAATTTTTTAAGGCTGTCCCAGAGGCTGGAGAATGACTGAGGCAAAAAAGAATTTTTGGTGCAAGGCTTGGAATTCTGAAAGGGGAGGGGCAAGAAGAGTTCAGAGGCAGTTAGTCTGACTTCTGTGGAGACTGGCCGACTAGGCTCTCTCTCTCTCTCTCTCTGGCTAGAGCTCTGCTTGTGACAGGAAAGAGAGAGCAACCCTGGAAATATCTTGAGGGTTTGTCCTTTGCTCACTGTGCAAAACCATCTGGAAGAAGACTGGTGTACACCTGCTGCTGTGAGAACTTTTGTGTAAAAGGAGAAGAGCAGAAGACCTGCTTGCCTGGACTCTGAGTTTTACCTCAGAGCCACACCCTGCTCAGTGAGCCTCTCAGACATTTTGGCTCACTGATTTTGTCTATTTGGAGACTCTCTTAATATAAATAATTTACTTTTATATAAGGATTATAGATAGCTTAGTCAGATAGTGTTTTTAGTTATTGGTAAGGAGTTTTGAGAGTAGCTTGAGTGAATTCTCAAGATCTGAAGAAATTCACCTCACATGAGGTGAAAGAGGATTGGGTGGAAAATCTAGTTTCCCTTAGAGTTAAGGCATCCTATTATTATTATTCCTTATTACATAATATAAATAGATTACACATACACACATATTAGTCTCCAAATATTTTGTATACTGGTCCAGTGAAGGGAAGTTCAATCTTGGACTTTTCTTCAAGGAGGAGATCTGAAAATACTTTGTGATCATTCAGTAAAGTATATTACCACAGTATCCTCCTTATTAACATCATTTATTATCTTGATATCACAGAGTTTGCAAGTGAAAGGGAGAAGAGATAAAGAATGATAAGGTTGAGGAGATAGGAAAGTCTAGTAAGAATTTTTGAAAGATGAAGGAGATCTGAGCATATATGTAGTCTATAGGGGAAAAGCCAATGGATAGAGACTAAGATTATGAAGAAAGAAGGAACTATCTAAAGGACAAACTATCCGGAAAAGATTAGTAGGGAATCAAGGTCACAAGCATAATATTGACTTTGGTTAGGGAAAGGATACCTGAATTTATAAATAAATAAAATATTTATTTCAATTCACTTAAACTGAACAAATATTTGGTGAGTACCTACATGAAATGATTTGCCCAAGGTCAAACAAATTTACTGATGGAGACCATTTTCAGGATCATTTGGAGAGCTCACCCACTAATAAGACTTCCAGTTGTTGTGAATTGGAAGAGCTTAATATCACCTGGAGTATAGTTGAAAAAAACACTAAATTTGGAATTGGAAGATCTGGCTTTGAATTCCAAGCTCTGCCTCTACAACCTTGAAAAATAATGAGGATGAGGATGATAACTAGCATATATATAGGGCTTACTGTGTGCCAGGCCTGTGCTATACATTTCATAAATACTATCTTATTTGATCCTCACAATAACTTTGGGGGGCAGGTGCTATTATCCTCATTTTACAGGTGAGGAAATTGAGGCAAACAGAAGTTAAGTGACTAGTCCAGTATTACGCTGTTAATAAGTGTCTGAAGTCACATTTGAACTCAGATCTTTCTGACTCCAGATTAAGTACTCTCTCCACTGCCCTTCCTGGCTGTGGATGTCATTTCTTTCTCTATGTTTTAGTTTCTTCTTTTGTCAAACTTGATGGCTTACCTCTAAGGTCCTTTTCAGCTTTTGATCTTATGGTTAACCTATGTTTATTATGATTAAGATAAGACACAGTGCTTGCATTGGAAATACAAAGATGAAACAACCCAATTGATTCCAGTCTCAAGGAAATTACAGTCTCAGAGAGGGATAAGACTGCTCAAATAATTGTAGTATAAATTAGAATTGTTTAAGTGTAAAGGAGCTGTCCAAAGTGATGCTATGAGAAATTTTATAAGAGACAAATCATTTCTACTTGGGATCCCAGAGCTATCAAAGAATCAAAGTATTTCAAGGGTGCAGTTACCTGAACATTCAGCATTACTGTTGATAATGTGGTTTCAAGCTAGTTGAAGGGTAAAGAAACTAGGTTAAGCTTCTGCTATAATTAAACTAGGAGCTGAGGATTTAGCTAACATCTTCTTAGAGTATTAATCAATAAACATGTGATATGATATCTTCAAAGTGGTAGTGACACATTCATAAAGTTAAGCCTGGTTCACGTGCTCAAAATACATCTCACATATCTAATTTTGGCCTCAAATTTCTCATATTTGCATCTAACATATTATGTGTTTATTATTGTTTTGTGAAATCCACTACAGAATATCAGAGCAACAAGAGATCTTAGAGAATAAGTATTTTATAGAAAAGCAAGCTGAAGCATGAGGGGGAAAGTGTCTAACCTATAGTCACTCAGTGATCTTATGACAAACAGCCTTCAAGCCCCCATTCCTTCTGATCCTCTGCCTTTTTCCTATCACACCTGTCTTTATGACTGTGTCACTACCACTTTGAGGATATTATGTCTGAGGTCATAATTGAATCAAAGACTTCCTGACTTAAGGCCAGGCTCTCAATTCAGTAGCCAACACCTAGCTGCCCCCAAAGGGCTTCATTAAAATTGATCAATAATTAAGAAAAAAGAAATAGATCCCTGCCACCAGTATATTGACTTAGAAAACCTCATTAACATTATATTGCATTGCATTTTTATTTATTTTGTTATACATTCCCAGTGAGATTTTAATCTGGTTTGGCTTCACTAGGGATTTTTGCCCAGCATATGGCCCTACTTTGAAGTGCTCAATAAAGTAATAACAAAATTTATCTGTAGAAATAAAAGATATATTCTCTAAGAATAGATTCTATTCTCGCTATGAACTAGCTATATGACCATTGACATTTGTGAACCTCAATTTCCTCACCTGTAAAATGAGGACAATTAGTACTACCAGCTTTTTATATGATATGGGGAAATTACTTCCCTCTCTCTGGGTCTCAGCTTCCTTTTCTATAAAATAAGACTAAAAAATTCTAAAGGTTCTTTCTAATTCTCACATCCTATAGTCCTATGATTCTGTATAAATGATTTTTATCAATATAGGGCCAACTAAAACTAGTTTATAAGCCTCTCCTTTATGTAACTCAAAACAGTTTCCTCATTCTTTTGCCCTGGATATGCCAAGGAGACAAAGAAAAGGTTACATTAACAGACTGATGAAAAACATTGTCCTTCTTTGGTCAACAATGCCAGGGCCACTGAAAATCAGTGTCAACAATGCAATGTAATGGAAAGTATAAGAAATCTAGCCCAACAAGGAAATTGCCCAATGGCATGAGGAAAGCCATATTTGGGAAAGTAATAACCTCTCTTATAGAGCGCAATTTCAACTTCACTTACTTAACTTCCCTCTTTCCTAATACCAGTTCCCAAGGCTGAAAAAATCTGTTTGAAACCATACAAACAATTGCATTTCTTTCTTTCTTTCTTTCCTTCCTTCCTTCCTTCCTTCCTTCCTTCCTTCCTTCCTTCCTTCCTTCCTTCCTTCCTTCCTTCCTTCCTTCCTTCCTTCCTTCCTTCCTTCCTTCTCTCTCTTTCCAATTTTCTCTCTCTCTATCCCCACCCTTCCATCTTAAAATCAATATCATATATTGGTTCAGAAGAGCAATAAGGGCTAAACAATGGAAGTTAAGTTACTTATCCAGGGTCACATATTTAGCAAGTGCCTGAAGTCAAATTAAACTCAAGACTCCAGTCTTGGCTCTCAATCCACTGAGCCACTTAGCTATCTCCTTCAGGTTCCTTTCAAAGTCAACACCTCTTTCACCAGAACCCTCAGAAGTGGAATGTCACATATACTAGCTCTCTATTTTGAAGTCCCAGGGGAAATGCCTAAACTTGAGGACATAGAAACAGGGTATTAGAGCTTGAAAGGATTATAAAGTTAGCATCATTTAGAACAATGCCTTATTTTACAGAGAAGGAAATTGAAGTCCATTGAGTGCCAATAACTTGCTCAAGGTCACACTAGTAGTAAGCAGAAGAGCTGGGCTTCAAACCCATGCCTTCTCACTCCAAATCCAATTCTTTTTTATTCTCAAGTCAATCAAAACAGATAACAGGTAAGGCAGAATTTTACATTTTAAATTTTGAGAATAAGTCATTTTCTGATGGCAATAAAGGGCTAAACATAGTCATGTAATCCAATAAGCATCATAGATCTGAAGAATCTGTATATTGGAGGAATAGAAAATAGCCATGGATTCTCATGATCCCTTCTGGTGCCATAAATGTTCACTATATCTTTTTGTCATAAGAAACAATGAACAGGTTAATTTTTATATGGAAAGAAATACATGAATTTATGAAGAGTGAAACAAACAGAACAAAGAGAACATTATATACAACAACAGAAATATTGTCTGAAGAATGGACTTGTGTATTTTCACCTCTAGAGAAAGAACTCATTAGAAAGAAAGAAGCAAGGCATAGTTTTATATATACATATATCTTTTTGTTAAATGATGCCTTCTCTAATGGGGGAAGGGAAGGAGGGAGAGAGTTAGCAAGCAAATAAATTTAACTCAAATTTATATGTCATATACAATATATTGCACATGTTATTTATGATACACATACACACACACATATACATTTGCCTCACTTCCTAGATCATATTTGTACAAAGTCAGGGCTTCTACAAACATTTTTTTGTGCCATGCACCACTTTGGCAGTATGGCAACTGTAACCCATCCAGTGGACCTTCTTTTGAAAAAAAGACTACCCCAGTATCCTGAAACAGTTGCCACACCATGGAATCACTCTTTATAGACAGAGTCAACTGGATGGCCCATCCCTGGTTAAGAATTCCCCTTTTTGCTTCACAAAGGAATAAGAACTGCCCCATTCTCACTCCAACACCATCCCCATAGACCCAGGAGTCCCCTGGATAAATGGGACATTTATTACCTCTTCTGTATTGGGGACGTTCACAGTTTTTTTTGCATGTGCAACATGGCCCACTACACCCATATCCAGGGGGAAGACGATCTCTGAGTCAGGCATCACCAAGCAGTCCTCCAAAACCGCATCTTTATGGACATTGAAGAACCTGGTGGCAAGCTCTGCAATGCCATTCCGGGCCCGGTACATGAACAGACTCATTCGGTCTGCCTGAAGGAGAAAGCACAACTTCTTCATAACGTTGAACATACTTTTCTCAGGTTGCAGGTTCTCCTGGAAATCTCGGAGGAGGTCGAAAATAATTTCACTCTCTTCCACACTGGTCAAGGAGTGGAAGTGACTAAAATCAACAGCTGTTTCCTTGGCACCCAGTAGCTCAGAGATGACTTTGGCCCTGAACTGGTCATTGTAGTAGTGTTTAGCAAAGCTAATGTTAGCATCCAGGAACTTTTCTACCTCTGCGGCTGTCACTTCTCCCATCTTCGAGGTTAGCAGCCTACAGTATGATGGAGATGCTCACTTTCAGAGAGTAGTTTGAGACAAATTTGATCTGTAGATACCCAATGGTTTCCTGTCTGATGAGCTTTAGCTCTGTTTTAGCCAGACTCTGGTCTCAGTTATAAGTCCCCTTGAAGCAGGGATTTAGAGCAGGAACCTGGAAGAGGGTACAAGATTGGGGTATTAACTCCTCCCAGGTATTTAATGGGATTATATGTCTCAGTGGAAGTACATGCAAAGCCATTTAATCATATTCCATTTGGAAATTCAGACAGCATTAGATGTTGCCAGAGTCCCAGATGGTTGCTGAGCACACCCTTGTTGACACTGAATTAATAACAACAATGTTATCCCCATACTCCCATATGAAAGATATCTTGAAAGGATTTCGCCCTGGAAATCCCCTAATTGTCCTCCATGAAATCTATGTGTTTCAAATGGTTAGGTTATAGTAAACTACTCCTGGATATTGCATATATTTTCACACTGGGCTATGTGTTGGTCAGTTTTCCTGAATTTCTTCTTTCCCTTTAAAAAAAAATTCTTTGTTGCAAGATATGGCTCACTGGATAAGAGAGGGGAGGTTTATATTCAGAAGTAACTTTGGTATAAACAAAAACTTTGGTTTAAACAAAATAGATTCTAATTTTTTAAAAAATCTATTTTTGAGATCCTACCTGGTTACAAGGACATCTATTGAATATAGAATTGTGTTCTGTTTGGGGCATTACAATTTAGGAGGTTATTAATAAGATGGAAGACATCCAGTGAAGGACAACAAAGATGGTACAGGACCTCAAGTTTAGGCTATACCAATCTCAACTGAAGAAAGCAGAGATATTTAGCCTAGGGAAGAAAAAATCCCAGGAAGTATGATAGCTTAGCTTCAAGTCTTTGAAGTCTTCTCATACCATACCAATTAAGAAAAGATTCAAAGGCAGCTGGGTAGTATAGTGGATAAAGAGCCAGGTCTGGAGTTGGGAGGACCTGAATTCAAATATGGGCTCAGACTCCATATAGATGTGTGACTCTGGGCAAATCACTGAACCCTCATTGCCTAGCCCTTACTGCTCTTCCATCTTGGAATTGATACTTAGTATCTGGATATCTACAATGCAAAGGTTGGATAACAAACTCATTGTGTACATTTTAAAGAGAATTCTTTTTCATGTATGAATGGAAGTTTATGACCACTAAGCCCTTTACAATCCAGAGATTTTGGGACCTTTGATCCTGAGCCTTATAAAGAGTAAATGATTTGCCTAGGGACCAGAGATGGGAGGTAGGGTCTCTGTTAGAAGAGTGAATGGATGCCAAAGTATCAAGAGCATTTGAAGAGTTAGTGAAGAGACAACATTTAGCTTCAGGTAAAAATTTCCAAGATTGGGAGCATGAAGTGGGTCAAAATAGTCCAAGATAATTCTCTATCCATTCTTTAAAAAAAAAATAACTTTTTCTTTCTGTCCTAGTAACACCTGTAAGAAGGGGAAGGGCTAGGCAAATGGAGTTAAATGACTTACCCAGGGCCTCACAGTTAGGAAGTGTCTGATGTCCAATTTGAACCCAGGTCCTCTTGACTCCAGTCCTGCTGCTCTACTGTGCCACCTAGCTGTCCTGCCATTCATTCATTTTTGTAGACTAGAGCTTCTCCTTATGCCAAACTTCTTCCTGAAGGAACTTTCAGTTGGATAGTTCCCTGGCCTTCATTAGTATTATTAGTGTGATGTGGTGGAGAGGGTACTTGATTTTGAAGTCAGAGAGTCCCTGATTCAAATTCCACTGCAGACACTTTTTTTTTTTTTAATTTTTATTTGGTCATTTCCAAATACTATTCATTGGAAACAAAGATAATTTTCTTTTCTTCCCTCCCCCCTCCCACCACCTTTCCCATAGCCCACGCGCGATTCCATTGGGTATCACATGTGTTCTTGATTCAAACCCATTTCCATGTTGTTGGTATTTGCATTAGAGTGTTCATTTAGAGTCTTTCCTCAGTCATATCCCCTCCACCACCCTGTATTCAAGCAGTTGCTTTTCATTGGTGTTTTTACTCCCACAGTTTATCCTCTGCTTGTGGATAGTGTTTTTTAGATCCCTGCAGATTGTTCAGGGACATTGCATCGCCACTAATGGAGAAGTCCATTACCTTCGATTGTACCACAATGTATCAGTCTCTGTATACAATGTTTTCCTGGTTCTGCTCCTTTTGCTCTGCATCACTTTCTGGAGGTTGTTCCAGTCTCCATGGAATTCCTCCACTTTATTATTCCTTTTAGCACAATAGTATTCCATCACCAACATATACCACAATTTGTTCAGCCATTCCCCAATTGAAGGGCATCCCCTCCTTTTCCAATTTTTGGCCACCACAAAGAGTGCAGCTATGAATATTCTTGTACAAGTCTTTTTCCTTATTATCTCTTTGGGGTACAAGCCCAGCAGTGCTATGGCTGGATCAAAGGGCAGACAGTCTTTTATCACCCTTTGGGCATAGTTCCAAATTGCCCTCCAGAATGGTTGGATCAATTCACAACTCCACCAGCAATGAATTAGTGTCCCAACTTTGCCACATCCCCTCCAGCATTCATTACTTTCCATAGCTGTTATGTTAGCCAATCTGCTAAGTGTGAGGTGATACCTCAGAGTTGTTTTGATTTGCATCTCTCTGATTATAAGAGATGTAGAACACTTTTTCATGTGCTTATTAATAGTTTTGATTTCTTTGGCTGAGAACTGCCTGTTCATGTCCCTTGCACATTTATCAATTGGAGAATGGCTTGATTTTTTGTACAATTGATTTGGCTCTTTGTAAATTTGAGTAATTAAACCTTTGTCAGAGGTTTTTATGAAGATTGTTTCCCAATTTGTTGCTACCCTTCTGATTTTAGTTACATTGGTTTTGTTTGTACAAAAACTTTTTAATTTGATGTAGTCAAAATTATTTATTTTACATTTTGTGACTCTTTCTAAGTCTTGCTTGGTTTTAAAATCTTTCCCTTCCCAAAGGTCTGACATGTATACTATTCTGTGTTCACCTAATTTTTTTATAGTTTCCTTCTTCACAGACACTTTTTAGCTATGTGCCCTTGGGTCACTTAACTGCTCTAGGTCTTGGTTTCTTCATTCATAAAATGAGGGTATTTGATGAGTGCTAACATTTCTTCCAGCTTTAAAGCTATAACATTGGGAGGAAGTGAAGATCTTTAAACCCAGCTAACATTCTCCTTTCCTCTCTTTTGCACATAGACTCAGTCCTCTCCACTTCTCTTCCCTATATAAAATCTTATTTAATTAATTAATTTAGAATATTTTTCCAGGGTTACAAGATTCATGTTCTTTCCTTCCCCTTCCTCAACCCCCTCCCATAGCTGACGAACAATTTCACTGGGTTTTACATGTGTCATTGATCAACACCTGTTTCCATATTATTGATATTTTCATTAGGGTGATTGTTTAGAGTCTACATCTCCAATCATATCCCCATCAAACCATGTGATCAAGCAGTTGTTTTTCTTCTGTGTTTCCACTCCCATAGTTCTTTCTCTGGATGTGGATAGTGTTCTTTCTCATAAGTCCCTCAGAATTATCCCAGATCATTGCATTGTTACCAGTAGAGAAATCCATTCTGTTCGATTGTACCACAGTGTATTAGTCTCTGTGTATAATGTTCTCCTGGTTCTTCTCCTCTCATTCTGCATCAATTCCTGGAAGTTGTACCAGTCCCCATGGAATTCCTCCACTTTATTATTCCGTTGAGCACAATAGTATTCCATCACCAACAGATACCACAATTTGTTCAGCCATTCCCCAGTCGAAGGGCATCCCCTCATTTTCCAATTTTTTGCCACCACAAAGAGTGCAGCTATGAATATTTTGGTACAGGTCTTTTCCCCTATGATCTCTTTGGGGTACAAACCCAGCAGTGCTATGGCTGGATCAAAGGGCAGACAGTCTTTTATCACCCTTTGGGCGTTGCCCTCCAGAATGGTTGGATCAATTCACAACTCCACCAGCAATGTATTACTGTCCCAACTTTGCAACATCCCCTCCAACATTAATTACTTTCCTTTGCTGCCATGTTAGTCAATCTGTTAGGTGTGAAGTGATACCTCAGAGTTGTTTTGATTTGCATTTCTCTGATTATAAGAGATTTAGAACACTTTTTCATGTGCTTATTAATAGTTTTGATTTCTTTAACTGAAAATTGCCTATTCATGTCCCTTTCCATTTATCATTTGGGGAATGGCTTGATTTTTTTGTACAATTGATTTAGCTCCTTATAAATTTGAGTAATTAGACCTTTGTCAGAGGTTTTTGTTATAAAGATTTTTACTAATTTGTTTTGGTTTTGTTTGTACAAAACCTTTTAATTTAATGTTATCAAAATTATTTATTTTACATTGTGTCATTTTTAAAAATTCTTGCTTGGTCTTAAAATCTTTCCCTTCCCAAAGGTCTGACATATATACTATTCTGTATTCACCTAATTTACTTATAGTTTCCTTCTTTATATTCAAGTCATTCACCCATTCTGAGTTTATGTTGGTATAGGGTGTGAGATGTTGATCTAACCCTAATCTCTCCCATACTGTTTTCCAATTTTTACAGCAGTTTTTGTCAAATAGTGGATTTTTGTCCCCAAAGCTGGGATCTTTTGGTTTATCATAGACTGTCTTGCTAAGGTCACTTAACCCAAGTATATTCCATTGACCTCCCTCCTCTCTCTTAGACAGTACCATATTGTTTTGATGACCACTGCTTTATAGTACAGTTTAAGATCTGGTACTGCTAGGCCACCTTCCTTCACATCTTTTTTCATTATTTCCCTTGATATCCTTGATCTTTTGTTCTTTCAAATGAACTTTGTTATGGTTTTTTCCAATTCAGTAAAAACTTTCTTGGTAATTTGATGGGTGTGGCAAGGGTAGGATTGTTATTCTTATTGTTAGTTCATCCAACCATGAGCAAGTAATGTTTTTCCAATTGTTTAGGTCTAGTTTTAATTGTGTGGAAAGTATTTTGTAGTTGTGTTCATATAGTTCCCGTGTTTGTCTCAGCAGATAGATTCCTAAGTATTTTATATTGTCTAGAGCTATTTTAAATGGAATTTTTCTTTCTAATTTTTGCTGCTGAGATGTGTTGGAAATAAATAGAAATGCTGATGACTTATGTGGGTTTATTTTGTATCCTGTGACTTTGCTAAAGTTGTTGATTATTTCTACTAGATTTTTAGTTGATTCTATAGGATTCTTTAGGTAGACCATCATATCTACAAAGAGTGATAGCTTGGTGTCCTCATTGCCTATTTTAATACCTTCAATTTCTTTTTCTTTTCTAATTGCTACTGCTAGTGTTTCTAGTACAATGTTAAATAGTAGAGGTGATAATGGGCATCCTTGTTTCACTCCAGATCTTATTGGGAAGGCTTCTAGTTTATCCCTACTGCAGATGATGCTTGCCAATGGTTTTAGATACATACTGTTTATTATTTTTGGGAAAGGCCCTTCTATTCCTATATTTTCTGTGATCATGGAAGAGCTGAAGAGATTTTGGAATGTTGAGTGCCCGGTGAGTAACAGGAGAAGACAGTTGGAACTGAAGTTAGGCAGCCTGGAAAAGGATCGGGAGAGGGGAGGGGCTTTTGGTCTGGGAACTCAGAGAGAGAAGTAGATTCTCTTGCCTGCTTGAGACTGACGGAAAGCCAGTCTAAAGGCTTACCCTGAAAGACTTCATCTTGAACCCTGGTGTTGCCTGACAGCCTTTGCCAATCCTTCACTCATACTTGCCTTCATCCAATCCTTGTTATACCTAGATACCTTAGTTAGATTAAGAATTAGGGGAAGGATAAGTGAATTCCTTGTTTGGCCCTTTGGGTCAGTCATGGAGAAGGACCTTTGGGGTTAGGTTTAGAGACTCCTTTTGTGCCTCTACCATATATTCCCCAGTTCCTACTACTTCATCAATATAAAACTTCATCATAATCTCAGGCAGATAAAGGACTTTATTCTGGGGGGGACATAGAGGGAGCAGGAATCAAGAGACAGTGAATCAGCCATACTCTGTTCCTATTGGACCCCCTACTGTGTCATGTTGATGGGGGTATAGGGGAATTTTTCCCCAGAGGGTTCAGTGCCTGTCCACCCTGGAGTATTCCTAGCATCATTCAGTAGGGAAGATTCTCCATTAGACTACCATCACTGGTCCAGTCTCTGGAAGCCCTCCTTTTCCTGAGAAATACCCTCTTGTCCCAACTCCAGTGAGGTACAGAGAGAAAGGTCTTGGTAGACATAATCTCAAAAGTCTGCCAGCTTGATCCATCATAACATCTTTCATATATACTCACTCGGGTTAAGATTACTTACCTATCACAAGTTAAAGGAGTTAATTATGACATTTTTAGTGTTTTCAATAGGAATGAGTGTTGTATTTTGTCAAAGGCTTTTTCTGTATCTATTAAGATAATCATGTAATTTTTGTTGGTTTGCTTATTGATATGGTCAATTATGTGGATGGTTTTCTTAATATTGAATCATCCTTGCATTCCTGGTATAAATCCCACCTGATCATAATGAATAACTCTTGTGATCACTTGCTGGAGTCTTTTTGCTAGTATTCTATTTAAGATTTTTGCATCTGTGTTCATTAAGGAAATTGGTCTATAGTTTTCTTTCTATGTTTTTTACCTACCTGGCTTTGGAATCAGTAGCATATTTGTGTCATAAAAGGAATTTGGTAGAACTCCTTTGCTTATTCTGTCAAATAATTTATGTAGTATTTAGATTAATTGTTCTTTGAATATTTGATAGATTTCACTTGTGAATCTGTCAGTCTCTGGTGATTTTTTTCTTATGGAGTTCTTTGATGGCTTGTTCAATTTCTTTTTCTGATATGGGATTATTTAAGCATTCTATTTCTTCCTCTGTTAGTCTAGTCAATTTATATTTTTTGTAAAGATTCATCCATATCACCTAGATTGCCACATTTGTTGCTATATAATTGGGCAAAATAGTTTTTAATGATTGCCTTAATTTCCTCTTCATTAGAGGTGAGGTCTCCCTTTTCATCTTTGATACTATTAATTTGGTTTTCTTCTTCCTTTTTTTTTATTAGATTGACCAGTACTTTGTCTATTTTACTTTTTCTTCCAAAGTACCAGCTTCTAGTCTTATTTATTAAATCAATAGTTCTTTTATTTTCAATTTTATTAATTTCTCCTTTAATTTTTAGGATCTCTAATTTAGTTTTTATCTGGGGATTTAAAATACTTTAGTACTAAAAATAAATGCTAACCATCATCTGAATTGGAAGCAAGTTGGAACCTTTTTGATAGTGGAATGCCTTGCCTCGATGTTGATGACTGCTGGCTGATCTGGGTGGTGGCTGCTGAATGTTGGGGTGGCTGTGGTGATTTCTTAAAATAAGACAGCAATGAAGTTTGCTTATTCAATCAATTGACTCTTCATTTCACTTGAACCCTTAAAAGCCATTCTAAGGTTATTAATTGGCCTAATTTCAGTCTTGCATCTCAGGGGAAAGGAACTCCAAAGAGAGGGAGAGGGACTGGGGAATGGCTGGTTGGTGGAGCAGCTGGAACATGTACAGCATTTATCAAATTTATCAGCACGATTTGTGGTTCCCCAAAACAATTACAATAGTAGCATCAAAGATCACTTAAGCAAATATAATAATAATGAAAATGTTTGAAATATTGTGAGAATTATTAAAACCATAAGATTTATATGATCCACAAAGACACAATGTGAAGACATGCTGTCAGAAAATTGGTAGACTTGCTCAACATGGTGTTGCCACAAACCTTCAATCTGTAAAAAACATAATATCTACAAAATGCAATAAAGTGAAGTGCAATAAAACAAAGTATGCCAGTAAACAGGATTTATGACCATGAAAGTTCCGAGTTGTAAAACGCTTGAGACCAAGTTTTTTGCATACAACCAAGTAGTTTGCATACATTATTTCATTTAATGACCCCATGAGTAATCAGGTCAGAGATCATTGACTCCAGTTTATAGAGGAGATGGTAGAAGAAGTTAGTTCATTTGAACTATTCACTTGGGCAAAGTCACAGAGCTACTAAAGAGTAGAGTCAGAGCCACAAACCTAATTGTTCACACTCTAAATGCCGTGTTTTTCCCACGACATAGGAGCTTGGGATCACAGCTTTAGGACTGAAAAGGATGTTAGAAGGCATCTAGTTTGACACCTCCTCCACATTAAAAATGGGAAAACTAAGATCCAGAGAAGCCAAAGTATTTTGGTTATTTCCTAATAACCAAATGGAATCATTGCTAAAGTTGGAGGTAGAGTCAGAATTTGAAACTATATTATTTATCATTGACTAGGACTTAGAATAGATTAAAAGTTTCTTAAAAGCTAATACATTTATTGTGGGTAGGGAAGCACAGTGCTGCTCAGTTTATGGAAGAACTTTTTCCCAAATTCTGGAATTTTCCAGCAATGGAATTCTTGGTTAGGTAGATAGGAAAAAGGGCTAGCTAGGTGGCACAGTGGCTAGAGTGTTAAGTCTAGAATCAGGAAGATTTGTCTTGCTGAATTCAAATCTTGCCTCAGATACTTATTACCTGTGTGACCCTGGGCAAGTTACTTAACCTTGTCTGCCTCAGTTTCATCATTTGCCAAAAGAGCTAAAGAAGGAAATGGCAAATCACTCCAGTATCCTTGCCAAGAAAACTCCAAATGGGGTCACAAAGAATTGAACAGGACTGAAAAAAGGATAACTGAAGATAGGAATAAGTATTTATTAAGTGCCTACTATGTACCAGGCACTATGCTAAACACTTAAAAATATCATCTCATTTAATTCTCAGAATTACTCCTAGAAATAAGTACTATTATTATTCCCCATTGTACAGCTGAGGAAACTGAATTAGACAGAGGCTCAGGGTCACACAGCCACTAAGTATCTGTGGGTACATTTAAACTCAGATTTTCCTGACTCCAGGCCCAGGATTCTTTCCACTCTCTAGCTGCCTCACCACACAGGTAGTATGCTCTCCATTTCTGGTGGTGGCCAAGTGGAGGTAAGTGACCACCTATTGCAGACACTACAGAGGGAATTTCTAGCACTGAGTCAAATTTGAAATACGACTTAAAAGGTTTCTTCCAATTCTGGGAGTTAAGGATTCTAAGAGTCAATTATTTTTTAAGGATCTAAAATTCTTTTAGTCTTTCGTCAGATGCCTTCTCATCACTTGGACCATTTCAGTTTCTTTTCTCTGGAATTCCTAAAATTCTTTTCTTTTTTTAAAGCAATCAGTCAAAACTGCCAGCCCATAGTAATCTAGGGATTAAAAGTTTTAAGAACTTTTTTTGAAAAATCTAGTTACTTATTAAATTGAGCCTCTGATAGATAAAACATTATAGGTAAGTTTATTTTTTTCTCTTTCAAAGGAAAAAGATTTATCTTTAGATGAATTTATCAATCTGTGTAAATTATAACCGGCAGCTAGATGGCACAGTGGATAGTGCTGGGCCTGGAGTGAGTAATACTCATCTTCCTGAGTTCAAATCTAGACTCAGAAACTTGCTATGTGACCTGGGCAAGCCATTTAAGCCTCAGTTTCCTCATCTGTCAAATGGGCTGGAAAAGGAAATGGAAAATCACTCCAGTATCTTTGCTAAGAAAATCCCAAAAATGGGCTCACAAAGAGTTGGACACAACTGGAAAACAACTGAACAAACCAAGTACATTGTAACTACCTCTCTGTCCCAGATATAGAATACGCTGTGCCCAGAATCTTGAACTCTGTATACATATTTTTATAGTAGTGGTAAATTGCTTTCTTTGTTGTAAAATATGTGCTTTACTCATATTTATTGAATGAATGAATGAACAAATAGAATATATCCATAGCAGATTGCCCTCATTTTGTAGTCAGGCTTATGAAAAGATGTGCTTTGTGGAATGATGTTTATAAAACTGGGCTCTAAGAACATGCCTACATATTGTATGAACTCATCAGAAATTACTTTACCTTGGATTTTTAAGAGGACTAACTAATAGGATGGGATACTGCAGCAATATTGAAAATCCTCCATTTTTCAGTGATTAAATCATATCATCTTACTTCTTGAGAAGATTAAATAGTCACTCCTTTTTGCCCTTAGGATAAAATATAACTGTGTCAGCTTGGCACTCAAAGCCCTTCATAATATGCCTTTTAATAATTTTCCAGATTTATTTTATATTATCCTCCTTTGTACATCCAGCATGCCAGCCAAACCAATCCCTTTACTGTTCTCCCATCTCTACATTCCAACTTCCACCCCCATTATGTTCGAATAAACTGTTCCTCATCTGGAATGTTTTTCCTCCTCAGGTCCAGGCCAGTTATGATCCTGTTCCTTTTTTTTTTTAACCTTTACCTTCCATCTTAGAATCAATGCTGTGTATTGGCTCCAAGGCAGAAGAGTGGTAAGGGCTAGACAATGGGGGGGGTTAAGTGACTTGCTCAGGGTCACACAGCTGGGAAGTGTCTGAGATCATATTTGAACCTAGGACCTCCCATCTCTAGGCCTGGCTCTCAATCCACTGAGCCGCCCAGCTGCCCCTGATCCTGTTCCTTTTAATGCTTATGAAAGAAGCTTTTGCCCTCCCCAGTTACTGTTCTGTCCTTTGAATTATCTTGGTTGCAGGTAGTATCTCCTGTAGGATGTTAGAAGGATACTTAAGGACAAAGAATGCTTTTCATTCTTTTTATATCCATGGTAATGTGTAAATAAATGTTCATTGAACTGATTTATAGGACTTAACTGTCCACAAGACTACCTTCCCCTTCCCCTGTCATTTCTTTAGCTCCTCTGTTATCTGTTTTGCTTATGGAAATTCTAAACAAAGTAGATAACCTGGCTTATAATACAGAGTCAAATGAAATAATAGTCAAGAGAACTGTGGGCAGGAAGGGGACCTTGCAAATAACAGAGTTTTTACAGCAGGGGACAGGAACACCGAGTGAAACAAATGTATAAAGGGTCAGGAGGATGGGCAGAAACATAAAAGGCAATGAAGTCTGCTCACACATCTCTGCAAAGAGAAAAGAAGGTCATTTGTCTTTAACATTAAAGATTAGAAAAGGACTAGAAGCTAGCTGGAGTCTTTAATCTTTGCTCATTCGGGTGCACCACCAACCCGGGATGAAAAGTAGAAATACAGGACAGCTGGGTAATGTGTGCTGCTGGGGAAACTGAGGCTTGTAGATCATTTGATTTTCCAGGTTTTGAGATGCAGTAGAGCTAAAGTTTAACCAGATGTCTGTCTGGGTTAAGTTCGGAACAGGTCATCAAACCGCCTAAGAAGGGACAAACCAACCCAAGTCAGAAGAATGGAGCAAATTAAAGCTTCCAAACTGATCAGTACTGAGATTGGGCTAGTAAGTGGAGCTTTAGTCCAGCCTGGATGAAAAAGAGAAATCCAGTCCCACCCCCTCCCCACAAAGACCCCACTAAAAGTGGAAGTATCTGATAATATATTGAGGGCCAGCTTGGTGGTACAATGGATTGAATGGATGCAGGACTTAGAATTTAAAAAACCTGATTTTGAATCCTACTTTGGACATTTACTAGCTAAGTAGTCCTGGGTAAGTCATGTAGTCTTTATGAGTCTCAATCTCCTCCTCAGTAAAGTGAGGATAATAATAGCACTTCCTGCAAAGAAAAAGTTGTGGTGGGGCAGATCAAGTGATTTAATATATGTAAAAGGAAGGGGAAGGGAATAAACATTTGTGTAGCACCTATATGCCAGGCAATGTGTTGCTGTTGTTTTAATTTTATCATATTTGATCTTCACAACAATTCTTCAAGCTAGGTATAATTATCATGGCCATTCTATAGTTGAGGAAGCAGAGATGAACAGAACTAAAATTAGTATTGGGATCAGGATAACAAATGGCACTTTACTCCAGCCTGTATGGAAAAGAAAAACCTAGTCCTTCCCCTACCTGCTTCCTACAATCCCTCCCCTAAAATGTGGAAGTATCTGATAATATGGACCACAGGGGAGCAAAATGGTGGTATAGTTAGTTGCCCAGGATCACACATTGAGAATGTCTCTGAGGCAATATTTGAACCTAAAGATGCCAAATAAATGCTAGCTATTCTTCTTCTTTGTAAAGATGCTTACTTGACCCTTCTGTGCTGAAACAGGTTCTATCTTCCTCTGCTTTTTTTAAGGATTCATCATAAATTTAATATTAAATAGTAATTACATTAAGTAGATTTATTTTGCAACAACTATATTTCATATAAATAAATGAATATAATACATTAAATTCATACATTTCTGTCACTGTTCACATCAAGAAATCTGAGGGCTTTATGAAAGGATAAGGGAGTGACTCAGGATAAGATAAGGGATGGATTCTTAGAAAGGAATTCTTTTTTTTTTTTTTAAACCCTTACCTTCTGTCTTGGAGTCAATACTGTGTATTGGCTCCAAGGCAGAAGAATGGTAAGGGCTAGGCAATGGGGGTCAAGTGACTTGCCCAGGATCACAGGAATTCTTATCAAAAAATAGAAAGGAGAAAAAGTGGTAGGGGAGGTAAAGGAAGGATTCTTTGAAGGGTGGTTAGAATAAGAACTAGGAGGCAAAGGGGAAGTGATAAAGGGAGAAAATCTTAGAAAGAATGCAGATTGGAAAGGCATTGGCCAGAAGAAGTTGAACTTCTGAGGAGGGGTAGGGCAAAAGGAAAGGGAGAGAAGGTATAAAAAAAAAGAAAAGAAAAGAGAGAAATGCACAACTAGTCATTATAACTTTAAATGTGAATAGGATGAATTCACCCAAAAAACAGAAACAGATAGCAGAATGAATCAAAAGAAACCCAATAATATATTGTTTACAAGAAATGCATTTAAAGAGGAGAAACACAGTTGAGTAAAATAAAGGGCTAGAATAGAATATACTATGCTTCAGTTGATACTTTGAAGGTAGGGCAGCAAGCATGATCTCTGACAAAGCTAAAACTAAAACAGATTTAATCAAAAGAGATAAACAGAGAAGCTATATTAGGTTAAAAGGTGCCATTGGTAATGGCACTAAATATTACATCATCCAGATTTTTAGAGGAAAAACAAAATGAGTTATATGTGGAAATAGATAATAAAACAATAATAGGGGGATTTCAATTTTTCCCTCTTAGAACTAGATAAATCTAATTCTAAAAATAAATAAAAAATAAAGAAGATCAATAGAATCATAGATAAACTAAGTTAATAAATATCTGGAAAGAACTGAATGGGAATAGAAAATATATAGTACCTTTATAAAAACTGACCATATGTTAGGGCACAAAAACAATATAGTTACATGTAGAAAAGCAGAAATATTAAATGTATCTTTTTTCAGATCATACTGCAATAAAAATTAGATATAATAAGGGACCATGGAAACACAAAGTAAAAATTAGTTGGAGATCACATAAATTAACCTTAAAGAATGAGTAGATTAAAAAATAAGTCTCAAAAACAGTAAATAATTTTATATTTATATAATAAAGAAAATGACAATAATACAACATACCAAAACCTATGGGATACAGGAAAAGCATTAATTAATGGAAAATGTATATCTCGAAATGCTTATATCAATGAGATAGAAAAATAAAAGATCACTGAATTGGGAATGCAATTTTAAAAACCAGAAAAAGAACAAATTAAAAATCCCCAACTAAACACTAAATTGGAAATTCTAAAAATCAAAGGGGAGATCAATAAAACTGAATATAAGAAAACTATTAATTAAAAAAATAAAACTAGGAGTTGGTTTTTATGAAAAAATCAACAAAATAGATAAACCATTGGTCAATATGATATTTTTTTAAAGAGAGAAGAAAGCCAAATCACTAGCTTTAAAAATAAAAGGGGTAAATATATCACTAATGAAGAAAAAAATAAGGAATTGTTTTGCTCAATTATATGCCAACAAATTTAACAATGTATGTGAGATGGAAGAATACTACAAAAATATAAACTGCCTACACTGTCAGAAGAGGAAACAGAATATCTAAATAAATGTATTTTTTTAAAAAAGCAATTGAATAGGCTATAAATTAACTTCTTTAGAAAAAGCATCAGGACTCTATAGATTTATAAGTTAATTCAACCAAACATTTAAAGATGAACTAATTCTAATATTAAATAAATTATTTGAAAAAGTAAGTAAAGACTCTTAAACTCCTTTTGTGAAATTAATGTGGTGCTGACTAAACCATGAAGAGCAAAAACAAAGAAATAAAAATACAAACCCATTTCATTAATGAATGTGGATGCAAAAATCTTAAATAAAACACTAAGTAGGAGACTACAACAATATATTGCAAATACACATTGTGACCAAACAGAATTTATACTAGGAATGAAGAAATAGTTTAATATAAGGAAAAACAAGCAGTGTAATTGATTTTATTAATAATAAAAGTAACAAAAATTACATGGTTATATCAACAGATGTAGAAAAAATCTTTGCTAAAACATCATTCCTATTAAAAATACTGAAAATCATACGTATATTTTTTTTCATGAAATGATAGGAATCATCTATCTAAAACCATCAGCAAGTATTATTTGTAATGGAGAGAATCTAGAAGCCTTCCCAATAAGATCAGAAGTAAAACAAGGATGCCCATTATCACCAGCATTGTTTAATATAGTATTAGAAATGCTAGCAATAGCAATAAGAGAAGAAAAAGAAATTGAAGGAATCAGAATGATCAAAGAGGTAATAAAGCTATTTCTTTTTTCAGTTGATATGATGGTACATGTGCAAAATCTTAGAGATTCAACTAAAAAGCTAGTTGAAACAAGCAATAATTCTAGCAAAGTAGCACATTATAAAATAAACCCACATAAATTATCAATGTTTTTAAATATCACTATCAAAGATACTCTAACCCTAAACCTAAATTTGTGCCTGGGTAGTGAATATATATATATATATATGGTTCGGATGCCAAAGGCAATGAGGAGCTAAGAGTCCGCTACCTGGAGGAGGAGAACAAAGGAATTGCGGTGCTTGGAATAAACCGATCTTATGCCAAAAATTCTCTCCGTAAAAATCTTATAAAAAATGCTATCAAAAGCTGTGGATGCTTTGAAATCTGAAAAGAAAATGCGGACTATTATAGTCAGGAGTGAAGTCCCTGGGATATTCTGTGCTGGTGCTGATCTGAAGGAAAGGGCCCAAATGAGTTTAAGTGTAGTTCTTTCGTCTCCAAATCCAGGACCGTAATGGATAAAATGGCTAACCTTCCGGTGCCAACTATTGCAGCAATAGATGGAATCGCATTAGGTGGTGGCCTTAAATTGGCTTTAGCATGTGATATAATAGTGGCCTCTTCTGCTAAAATGGACTTGGTTGAAACAAAATTGGCCATCATTCCTGGTGCAGGACGAACACAAAGATTACCTCGTGCCATTGGCATGGCTCTAGCAAAGGAAATGGTCTTCTCTGCTCATGTATTAGATGGCCAGGAAACGAAATCAATAGGCTTGATCAGCCATGTTTTAGAACAAAATGAAACAGGAGATGCTGCCTACAGAAAGGCATGAGCCTTAGCAAGAGAATTTTTACCTCAGGGGCACGTAGCAATGAGAGTGGCAAAACTAACCATCAATCAAGGCATGGAGGTGGATTTAGTCACAGGTTTAGCAATAGAAGAAGCCTGTTATGCTCAGATTATGCCAACTAAAGACAGACTTGAAAGTCTTCGGGCTTTTAAAGAAAAACGGCCCCCTCCGTACAAAGGAGAATAAACAGTTCAGAAGCCTGATCATTCCGGTGGATCTCCCTGCTTCTTAAAGTGCCCTGCGCCTTGAGGCAAATGAACTTCTGAGCACCGAAATGAAAGCAAGCTATTCCTTCGATGCATTAAGCCTTTGAAACGTGTCCATTGGCGTATGTGCTCCACTGATTTAGCAGCACTGTCCCGTCCATCCTAGTTTAGGAAGCTGCTCCATGTGCTGACGCAGATCCAGGCTTTTTAGTTCCATGTGTTGGACATCCCAGGCCTGATTTTCAAATGTGAACACTTCCTCTAGACCCAGCCCACGAGGTAATATTAAGTCTATGTGTTGCATTGCTTTGAAAATTAAAAAAAGTTAATTTTACAATACCAAAAATGTGCGGCATAAAAGTAAGATTTGAAAGGGGTTTCGAGGAAATTCAGACTGCCTGTGTAGACTGATCACACGTGCATTTAGCTAGGAAGAAAGAAATGAAAAGATAATCTGCAAGTTGTAAAATACAAATAAAGTTAGTGAAATTAAAAAAAAAGAGAGATACTCTATTTAAAATAACCAAAGACAGAATAAAATATCTAGGAATATACTGCCAAAACAAACTCAGGAGCTATGTGAATATGATTATAAAACACTTTTTACACAAATAAAGTCAGATTTAAATAACTGGAGAAATATCCATTGTTGATGGGTGGGTAGAGCCAATATAATTAAATGACAACCCTACCTACACTAATCTACTTAATTCAATGTTATCCCAAAGTACTGTAGTAAGGAATTTTAGCAGGAGCAAGCTGAAAGCAGGAGATCCTGCAGGCCAACATTCCTGAGCTCTCAGGAGCGGAGGAACTGATCACACACACAGTTTCTGAGAGCAGTTGGTTGTCTTCTCTGGAGGAGAGAGGGAGACTTGAAGCTGCCAGGAGACTGGACCTTCCTACAATCAAAATCATGTTAAGGAAGGGGTAGAGATAGTGGATAACTAACACCAGTGTGTATAAATCCATCACTCCAACTTCTGATCCTGATTCCTGCAATGCTACTCTTCTTACTGGGACTTCTGCTTGACCCAAAGTGGGACTCCAGTTGTGTGAGATTAACTTTGACCCTTGTTCTTGCTCCTACCATACCCTCTCTGATATAAATAATTAAGGAGTTAGTTTAGAATAGGTATACAAGGTTGTTAGGGTTTTAATCTCTGGTTTGAGTGTAAAGTTAGATATTCCCTGATCCCCTTTCCCTTCTCTCTTTAGTTAAATAAATCTGTTCTTTTGTGATATATATTTAATTTGAACCCTTATTTAATCTACCTATTTCAGTACCAATTTTTTTTTTCATTGGACTGGAAAAAAATTATAGAATTAATTTCGGCAAACAAAAGATGAAAAATAACAAATGAATTAATGGGGAAATCGTAAAAGAAGGAGGTCTAACTGGCGCAGTAGGTAGCACATCAGTCTTGCAAGCTGAAGGTCCCAAGTTCAATACTTGGCTCAAACCTGAGGCTTTCACCTTTAAGCTAAGTAAACTGGGCTTCATTTAATCTTTCTAAGCTACAAATCTGGGGGCTTCTAGATTCCACGTTGACAAATAGTACCAGATTTTAAAATTATACCATAGAACAGTAATTATCAAAACTCTCTGGTACTGGCTAAAAAATAGAAAGGTAAATCAGTGGAACAGATGTACAACAAATAGTAACAAAAGATTATAGTAATCTTGTATTTAATAAAAGTATAGATAAAATTTTGGGGCTTGGGGGATAAGAACTCACTTTCTGGTAAAAAATGTAGAGACAATCAGAAAGTAGTTTGGTATAAACAGATATAAACCAATATCAACTATGTATTTTTGAAATGTACAAGTTTGCCCCGGTCCCAAAGGAACTTGTCTTGGGGAAAGTCCCAGACTGACCTCTCTTTAAATTGAGCAATAGACCTTAAAGTACTGGATAATCCCAGTTTAGATAAGATTAGAATGCAATCAAGTCTTAGGTCTCCTTTTTGTCTTAAGAAGTTTCTCTCATTGTTATCAGAGATCAGCACCTTATTTTACCTGTAGTTCCCTATGCTTAGAATGCTCTCTTCACCTCAACCTTACTTTTAAATCGTGATTCAGTCCCATCTCAGACTTGAGGGTTCCATTTACCTCTCCAGCTGCAAGTGCCACCCCTTCTCCCATTACTTTGTATTTACTTAAACATTTATATGTTGTTTTATCTTTATATCTTCAGTGCCTAACACAGTGTTTATTGATTGAATACCCAGCCAAGGTATTCGCATCAATACTCTTTCTATGCTTGCTATAGGTTTTTTCAGGTCAGTTTCTCAAAGGGGTGACAATTTCTAAGTTTTGGGAATACTTTGTGGATCTGAACTCCTATGTGCATACATAACTCTGGAGCCCCTACTAGTTCAGTAACCTTTACTATCAGCCAGGAGAAATGATTAACACAAAGCAATGGTATTTACTCGGAGTGTAGGGGCAACTAGGTGGCATAATGGATAGAATGCTGAGCCTGTGTGAGAAAGACTCATCTTCCTGAACTTAAATCTGACCTCAGACACTTATTAGTTGAGCTACTGGCATGGGTATTATACCCCCAGAAACTCAGGCAAACTAAACTCCTCTGCTCCCTTAGGCCCTCATGACTCCCAACCCAAAACACCTGACCTGGAGGATTACCCTAGCTCCAGTCATGTCCCCACTGTTGTAGAAGAATATAAAAACCCCAGAATGGAGGCATTCAGGGAGCAGCATCCCACTCATGCTTTCTTGCTGGCCAAAAATTCAACATTACTAATAAATCTCTCTATATACTTTTAAGTTAAATTTCGGAGTCTTGCATTCTTGTAAAAGTATCCTTCCCGAACCCCAGGGGTACACATCTACACCCCACAACATCACCCTGGGCATGAACAGTCAAACCTGACTGAAAAACAGCAACAATAGATGGAACTGTCAACATGGAATCTAGAAGCCCCCAAACTTGTAGCCTAGAAAGATTAAATGAACCCCAGTTTACTTAGCTTAAGGGTGAAGGCTCCTAGTTGGACCTTGCCACATGGGAGTTCCTCACCGAGGGAAAGTCCTACTTCACTGCCTCTCAGACTAACAATAGACTTTAAGGTGTTGAGTATCTCTTTTGTTCCAATGGTTTCTCCCTTTAGGCATCTGGTACTCCTCATTTTCCCTTGTTACCATCATAAAGTCAATCTACTGACCCTTTCATCCTTAGCCTCCAAGTTTCACCTAGAAAGATATTTAAACTCCTCAAATTTATTGACTCCTCAGAGTCGTCATCTAGCGTGGTGGCACTCCTGTGGATAACACCCCCAGAGTCCAGGGTTTATATCCTGTAAAAGTTGTGGTGCCAGCTTCGGAATAAATAATTAAATACCAGATTTATCCCTATCCTGATTAAAGACTTGGTTTTTCTGACTATTTGATAGTTTTGTGTTATTTCCAAGTTAACAGAATGAAACAATAGTTACAAATCGTTCTGCCTGATAAACCTGGGATGCCTCATTGCATCCCCAGTGTATGTGGAGGAAAGCAGGTACAAACTTCAGAGAACAATGTAGTGAGTCAATATGGAGGGAGCATACATGGATAAGGCAACTCATGCCTCTATAACTACAAAGCCTCAATGTCCTTTCTTTACCTTCAGAGTTGTTGTGCTGTATATATAGCCCCTTGAGTGCCCCACTGCTGGGGAGGTCACTCAGCTGAGCTCTTAGGCTCTGCTCCCCTCGGCAGCCAGGGGTCAGTCCCTTTTGAGTTCAGAGTTGACTCTCTTCTTTGTTACCAGAAGTCCCACTCTATGAAACTGCTTCTTCCCTCAAGGATATAATCTATCAGTGTTTGCATTTCCACTGAGAGTTTTTATCTCTCATCCCTGAAGGATGTGCCTTGAACTCCCTGGAGCTGAGCTCTGCTGGCTATGATGTCTTCAATGAGTTGAGTAACTAGGAGAAATAGCAAAGCTATTGTGGGTTGGGGGCAGGGAGAGAGAGGTCTTCATGCCTCTGCTGCCATGCTGGCCTCTTCTGTGGGCACAAGGATTGCACTCAACAAAGCTACTTCTTGCCTTAATGGACTGCACAGTTTCACATACTTTTAAAAGGCATCTAGGGGTAAGGACCATGTTTCTGGCAGTTGATTCATTTTACCCTCTGCTCTCTTCTCACTTCTGCCTTTTGCTCTGGGCACAAAGTTATGACTTTAGGCTTACCTCAGCCTTCTTAATTTCAGGGACCTTTTATTTTCCTTGAAATATTACTGTTCTTTTCTTATCTTATCTTTTCTTTTTTTCTTTTCTCTTATAACACTTACCTTTTTTTAAACCCTTACCCCCTGTTTTAATCAATACTATACATTGGTTCCAAGGTAAAAGAGCAGTAAGGGGTAGGCAATGGGGTTTAAGTGGCTTATCCAGGTGTGCCTAGCCACAGTTGGAAGTGTCTGAGTTCAGATTTGATTTTAGGATCTCCTGCCTCCAGGCCTGGTTCTCTATCCACTGAGTCATCGAACTGCCCCTTACATTATCTTGTACCACTCATCTACAATCAGCTTTTGATCATCTTATTGCCTCATTCCATTTCACTGATATCTCTTGAAATTCTTCAATATCCAGCTCAAGATTATCCATTTTATATCCATCATGCCATCTCTTGTTTGGTCTTTCTTTTGGTGTTAACTATTCCATACTCCCCTAATTGCTTATGCTATCACCCTTTATATTTAAATCATATGCTCATTGGGGTGTATGGGGTGCTCAGGGAGGAGTAATATCTCTGGTATGGAGGGCTTGTCATGCCCTCCTAGGGCAGCTCTCCAGCCTCTGACCCTTACCTGACACTCAGCTCTCACTTGTGGCTCCTAGTAGCTGCTAGCATGTGGCAGCGGCCACACCCCAGGCAACGGCTTCGACAAGCTGGCTAAACCTTGTGAGGGTAGCCATCGGGTCGACGTCGACCCCTGGTGAACCAGGGCTTTGCTCACCCAGCATGTGAAGACTGCTTCGGCGGAACAGGCGGAAGAAACCAACAAGAAGGTACAACGGCTGAGATGGCAACGCAGCAAAGCATTGTGGAGTGCTTAGGGCTTAGGAGCACAAAGGACAACACAGCCATCCATTGCAGCTGAGGAAGTCTCCAGGTGTAAAGACTTTTCGTGCCACTAGACCCAGGCTTCTAACGCCAAGAGAGTGGGACTGTCTCTGTGCATCGACTTTTCCACTTAAATCTTTATGCACAAGTGTCTTTGTACACAAAAACACACAAAGACAATCGTCATCCTTGGTTACCGAGAGACTACTATCACACATATGCTCATTTTGACCTTATCTTGGGATAAGTTACACTGATCTTTATTAGAGCCTGCCTTCATTGCTTGGCCTTTCTGATCCCTCTACTGATTACTCCAGTCCACAGAGACAGTTCTCTGAGCTTCCATAAGCACTTACTGTGGGTACCACCCATTTGATAACTTATTTACCCTCTTGTTATTAAACAATATTCATGGTGTGAGTCTTACCTTCCTATTTAAAGTTTATTCTAATCAATTTTTGTTGTTGTCTTTTGTTTTTATATAATCATAGTTTCCCCTGGTGATAAGAGCTAGTTCTCTCTGGAGACTGGCTCAGGGGAGAAAGGAGAAGAGAGAGAAATCTAGCATGAATGAGAAATGGATTGAGGAGGCAGTGAATGGGATCACAGATTCCATTTTATTGAGTATATAGGTCTAATATTTGTACAGTTTTTATACTTTATGATCAAAGGAAAATGATATATCAAGGGCATGTATCATTAGTGCCAATTAGAGTACTGTATAAGTGGAAATTTTGTATCTTTGAACTATGTTCCCCAGAATTCCTTTAGCATTTCCCAGGATTCCTCTCCTCTCTCCACCACATTGCATGTTCACATTTGTATATAAGTTTTTGGAACTCCTCCCTCTGTTGCTCTTTTTCCCACATGCAAGGCTGGGAAAATGGGTTTTCTTACTGAGGTTTTTCTTCCCTTGCTTCAAGTTTTATTAATAAATCTTATAAATATAATACTTGGAGTATTGGATATTAATTTTTAAATCTACATTTGGCTACCACTTCAGGATAGAATTTTCAAATATTTTTTGAAATAGCTTTTTCAGTAAAGACAATAAATTTGCCTGGTGGTGCAGACTCCATCCACCCACCATGAGAGCTGAGAGTTGGGGTTGCCTCTTCTCTCCATACAACCGGAGCTCTCCCAATTCTGCTGCTTGCACTCCTGCTGCCTCTGAGTGGTCCTGGTCCAGCCACCAGCCTCCAACAGAGTTTGAGACCAGACCCTCCTATATTCCACGCTGCTTTTTTCCCATGGAAGGGAGAGATCTTCAATCCCTTTGGTCACCTCCCCCCCATGCCCACGTGGGTTTTGTAATATTTATAGGGAAAGATGGGTGGATATGAAGAACAGGGAATACGGAAGGTTTGTAGCAGGGAAATGGAGGAGTTGAAGGGAGAGTGGGAATATGGCTGCTGGTGAAGCAAAGGAGAGAGATGCCCCCTGCTGAGAGGCTAGTTTTGAAAAAAATGGGGTGTCCAAGAAATGAGCCACTTATGATAGCCTGTGGGGATGTCTTCTCTATGTATTGATACCAAAAATGCCCCAGAGCAGGTACACACGAACCCTCCTGAGGGACAAGCCTTTTCCCAGACTTTGGTTGCCCAGCAGGGGTCTGATAAGGACTGTTGGTAGTTGGATGACTGAACTGAGGTTCAGCTCCCTCTATGCCCCAGAAAAGATAGTCCATTTATCTGATTGCAATATTCAAATAAGATAAATTTTAATAACCAATTTGGATTAGAGAGGTATCAGGGAAAAGGGAAGAGGGAATGTCCCTAAATAAGGTTGGAATCTTTCTCAGCTTTGGTGCTGAGGCCAGGGCTCACAGGCTGGTGGAGAGTTTCTCTTATTCCTGTCTACTATACTACTATACTATCTACTATACTTACTTACTATTGTCTACTATATCTATATAACTATATCTGTGCTAGTTTTCTTAATGTCAAAATCTTAGTAGTAGACAGCAAGCAATAAGAAAAGTTCTGACTTTCAGAGCTGGTTGGGCCTGTCTTTTCGGGCTGAAGAAAGTAGAGGCACTTCTATCCAAGCTCCTCCCACCCCCACACCAGGAAGGAAGTCCTAGTCACAAGACCAACTACCACTCCCAGTTGCCCCTTCCCCCACCAACTGTCAGTCTTGTAAATTTCTTCTCTCTCTAATATTCCCACTGTTGCTTGTTCCAACACAGTGGCAGAAAGTCCAGAACTTGTTCTAGTTTCCTTTCCACAATCATTCCCTTTTTTGTTGTTGTTGTGACCTTTCCAAGGTCACTTATTTTTATTATAGCTACCAATTTACTAAATCTACTCTAAGGTATTTTATGCAGGAAAGTTTGGGTAAGGGTAGTTGTAGGGTTTTACAATAAATGTTTTAACAAAACCATAACAAAGAAATTTGAATCTTAGTGCTAATACTACTTATTCTTGCTAAGTTAATTAAAACAAATAGTTTTCCTATTATATATATATTATTTGCAGACTATCTTATCTATATATATTTCCATTAAACACAATTTCAGCATCAACTTTACAATAAACAATTAAAAGTTTATTATCTGTAAATGCAGCTTGTCTATTCTTATGTATAACTAATTGTCTATGCTATGTTTAACTTAACTTACTCCTAATCTATTCCCTACTTATTTTAACTATTATCTAAGTCTTTAGTCTAATCTATAACCTAATCTTATGTACAACATATATACATGCTATGCTAAATATTTACAGACTCTATCATTATGTTACTAACCTAATTATAGTATATATTATTTATAGAGATTATTTACATATAATACAATAATATACATTGTTCCACATCCTGACATCAAATAGAAAGATCTATTGATCTTTCTATTTGCCTAATACCTTATTGAACTAACTATATACATATTTACATTTTGTATAAATACAATTTCAGACACTTGCTTATTCAAACAAGGTCTCCCCATATGTCAGTTTGTGATTTTGTGTTTTGTGTCTAATAATGTTATGTTGAATTAATACTTATCAAGTTTCTTCAGATTTCCACTTCTCATGTTGACTGATGGATTTCTTCTTTCTTCCAAGTTATGTAGTGTTGCATGCTATTTCCCTAATATGTGAAATTACTTTTGTTTTATTATTTCAACACACTCAGTCTTACATATAAGCCTCATTTTCCATCTGTCCTCTTCTTATATAACAAATTTACAAAGTTCAAAATCTTAGCTGTCTATTTCAGCTTTTCCTCTTTGTTTCTTCTCTCTAGCAGCTTTTCTTGATGCTTTTCCTCTGGGCTGGTTTAAAATCTTTTCCTCTGGGCTGGAAGGTTGTCTTCTCGCTGTGGCATGCTTGACTAATGGGATTTTGTTGTCTCAAACATTATGTGTTACTATTATTTCTTTGTGGCATACCTTTTGATGTTAATCAGTTTTTCTTTTCATTTCTTAGCACTATCTTTTGTCTAATTATCTTCTATGTCTGTTACAGTGATGTTGAATTTTTTCTGGTTTTATGTGGGAACAGTGAAATCATGAGTCTTTCCCTGCAATTTTTATAGCTGTTGGCATAGTAAGCAATACTTCATGTGGTCCAGTCCATTTTATGTCTATAGCCAATTTTCTATTGAAAATTTTTAAGTATACTATGTCTCCTGGTTTGATGTTGTGCAAATTGTAATCCAGGGGTACTTTTTGTTGTATCAAGCCCATTTCATGCAACTCTGCTCTTCTTGTTTGTAAAGCTTGTATATATTTTATTAATTGACATCTCCACCTATCATTGCAATGTAAGCTGGTTTACAAGTCCTTCCTTGCCAAATTGTGTGTCCATATAGCAACTCAAATGGAGAGATGTTCAAATCTCCACTGGGTTGTGTTCTAAGATGGAACAGAACTAATGGTAGAATGTCTGTCCATTTTTGGTGTGTTTCTGCACAAAATTTCCCTATCAGTGTTTTGATGTCTTTATTTAATCTCTCCACTTGCCCTGAACTTTGGGGATTATATGGTGTGTGGTATGTTGCTTCTATTCTGAGATTTTTATGAATTTCATTTAATATTGATTGAGTAAAGTGACTTCCACAGTCCTTTCCACAGTTTCCAGCCTGTCCTAGCCATTTTTCAGCTGGAGAACACAGCGTGAAGAAGCAAACATGTGCTATTCAGCCCCACCCCTTCTAGTTTTCAAGCAGATTTTTTTAAAGCTGGTTCTAGACTACTATTGAGAGTTTTTCACAGGGAGGGCATGTGGCCCAAATCAGTGGATTTGAAGCTGAAGTTTTTGGGAATTTCCTTCTGATTTTTTGTCATTTTTCTCCTGACCCCAAAACACCAAGAGCAACAGCCTCTCATCTGCAAATATGCTATTGTTTCTCCCCAGAAATTTTGCCCTTAGGGAAGAGGTACAGAAGAATAGCTTTTAAAAGCCCTCTAGCAAATATCTGAAGAGATTTTTTCCTTCAAGTCAAGGTCTTTTTGTTTACCTGTAAACAAAATCCATTCATCCCCCCCCCCTTTTTTTTTGAGGAATAATGCTGTTACAAAGCATGGCCCATTTTCCTACAAATCTGAAACAGCTTCTGTTTTCAGAGAGCCTTACTAACCTCATGCAGCTTACAGTTTTAGGGTGTGTTTTCTTACTTCTGATCCTGGGTGGGGTTTGTGTTGATTGGATACTTTGTAGTTGAAAGCTTGACTAATCTTGAGATTCATATGAGAAGTACATTTTAAACCACCTCGATATTTTGGGCTACCCAATGTAAGAGTTAAAATTTAGGGAAACTGAGGCAGGTAGAAATTAGTTTCTCTCTGCAAGGAGTACTATATTTTTAGAGTTTTATTTAAGATAAGGAATTTAAGAATATACAAGTAAGAGAGGCACGTGCTAGGTCGGCCAAGAGGCCCATTCAATTTTCACTCACACCATAAGAAGCATCTGCTTGCCAGCAGAAACAGGAAGAGAAGAGAGCCCCCACCATAGGTGGAGACCCTTTAAATAATAATTTGCTCTCAGCCCAAGTGAGAATTCAGTGAGATTACAAAGCATTCTGGAGAAGCGGAGCAAGGACTTCTGGGGATTGGAGTCCTGGATTCAAGTCTCCATTTTTAGACCAGCCACTGCAACAAATCCATTATGGGATTTGTCCACACTATGCTTAGTGTGGGTATGGGAAACTCCAGAGGTGTGACAAAAGGAATATGAATGGATGATAAATACTGGGGAGGGGAAGAGATCTGTTAGCTTATTGATGTTAACTTTTTGAGTTTTGTTTCCCCTCCATAATAGTGAAGAAGTCTATTGGAATTGGTGAAAAGGACTTTGGAATTCACTGCCTATACCCAGTCATGCATATTGTATTTGCTGATTGTTTTAAGGTTTAATTTTTCATTTAAGTTAATATATTAATCTAATCAATACTATTCTGTTACTCTGAATCATTTTAAATTACTGTGTTTTTACTATTAGATGTATTCTGTTACATTATTTTTATTTGTGCCTTCCCCCTATAACTGTACTGAACAATATATCATTGCGAAAGCCCATAAATATCTTATACAAATCCTTTTCAGTGGCAAAATCATAACTCCTTAGGTATGCTGGATTTGTCACCTGATCCATTGAGGTGACATATTGCTTATACAACCTTTTCTTCCTTTTTTGTTTTGTTAATTGTCACATAGATGATGATAGATGGACTCCATCAAAACCGGTTACAAACTGTATACAACCTTTGGAAAATTTAATGAGCTGAGAATTTAAATTAATTTTAAAGGGTCTTCAGAAATTATTTTAAATAACTAGTAGCTTCTGAATAGATATATAAGGAATACTAAATTAACGGTAGAAAACAAAATAGAAGTTCTTGCCACAAAAGTTTTATGTAAAGCATGAAGCCAAAGTAGCTTCAACATAATATTTTTTTTAATTTAAAACCCTTACCTTCTGTCTTGAAATCAATACTGTGTATTGGTTCCAAGGCAGAAGAGTGGTAAGGGCTAGGCAATGGGGGTTAAGTGACTTGCCCAGGGTCACACAGCTGGGAAGTGTTTGAGGCCAAATTTGAACCTATGACCTCCCATCTAGTAAATGCCAAAACTGTAAGGATAATTTTAGTGTTTTGACTTAATATCTAAATAAGTGGTCACCATGGGAAATTTCCAAATATGAAAATACCCAAGTCAGCTTGACCTTTTTAGGTACTAATTTAACCTTTACAGGTACTTAATACCTTTTTGTATTATATCTAAAAATACACCTAGCTTAAGGTTTTAGCTTTAGTCTAAGGTATGAGTTGGGGACTTTCATTGTTCAATCAGGAGTTTACAACTTTATCTTCCCCTAAGGTACTGTCTGAGTAGGGTGGAGTAATTTCCAAGTTCACAATCCATTCCTGATCAAGTATCTCCATTGTTACAATAGGGGAATAGCTTAACCAAATCTTCTAAGGTACAGTCTGAGTAGTTTTTAAGATTCATAGTCTGTAGGCCTGGCTCTCAATCCACTGAGCTACCCACCTGCCCCCTTCAGCATAATATTTTAACTCTTCACTTTAATCTACTTCCACCAGAATGATCTAGATTCCTGGTGATGTTTTAGATCCCAAAAGGTTTTCATCAGCAGTACAGAGGTTTCTGTTTTTTCCAGGCTCTTCTGCCAATGTTTGGAATAATGGCACTAATAGACTCTGTTAAAAAATATCTTTGCCAAGGTTGAAAGAATTGCTACATCTGTAGAACTTGTGACAAGTATCCATCAGTTCATAGGTTTTTTAAATGTCACACAGCAAGTAGTTATATAGAGACTCATGTGAATCCTATATGACAGCAGTTTTGTTTGCTATTGTCATTAACTGGGATATTGTGAATTTGTGGAATTTTGGTACCTTTTTTGAATGTGCATTATCTCCTGTACTACTGTTTATAAAACTGTTACTTTGTGAAAATCATTTGCACTCACACAGGTGTTCTTGGTCAAGTTAAAAAGGAACTGGAACTCATTTATGGGTGAGAAACCTTTGTATTCTACCTCTCCTTGGCTGACACAATGTATCACTAATTGTAAGCTATATATTTTTTATTTTTAAACCATTTTAATTATTTTTTTTGTTCTTGTATGGGCAATATCACTGCATTTTGTCCTACAGACTTGTGGGACAAAAAATACTTTAATTGGACCCTAATACTTAAAGTACATATAATCAATATTAATCTTTTTTTGATTTTGCAGTAATATAACTTTTAAAATGTCCATTAACCCTAATGTCAACGCATACTCCAAAAGCTTTAGACTATAGAAATAATGCCATTGATTATTTTAAAAAATTGAGACTTTGCTTAATGATTCTGTGTGATTCCAAGAGAATGGAACACAAAAAGAGCCACTGCATAGTGTCAAAGAAACACAAAGCTAACCTGCATAGTGCCTATCGAGCACAAAGTCAAAGAGACCAACCAATCCCAGTGGGATTAATGAAATTTTGAGCCACAACAAGAGGATTTGAACTTGTTTGGGGTTCACAATTGTGGCTGTTTTGACATATGTCAGAGACAGATCTTCCCTGAGTCACATTCTACGAAGTGCCTCACTTTGGCTGCCATCCTAGTTTGAGTATCCCTGAGAGAGAAGGTAAAATCAGACCAAGAAATGCTATTTCCCAATTTGCTGCTGAAATCTCTTCCTTCCTTCCTTCCTTCCTTCCTTCCTTCCTTCCTTCCTTCCTTCCTTCCTTCCTTCCTTCCTTCCTTCCTTCCTTCCTTCCTTCCTTCCTTCCTTCCTTTCTTTCTTTCTTTCTTTCTTTCTTTCTTTCTTTCTTTCTTTCTTTCTTTCTTTCTTTCTTTCTTTCTTTCTTTCTTTCTTTCTTTCTTTCTTTCTTTCTTTCTTCCTTCCTTCCTTCCTTCCTTCCTTCCTTCCTTCCTTCCTTCCTTCCTTCCTTCCTTTCTTTCTTTCTTTCTTTCTTTCTTTCTTTCTTTCTTTCTTTCTTTCTTTCTTTCTTTCTTTCTTTCTTTCTTTCTTTCTTTCTTTCTTTCTTAAACTTTCTTTCTTTCTTTCTTAAACTTTCTATAGTCCTGGCTACTGATTGGGTAAGTGTATAATTGCTTAAATCCCTTTAATTTGGCCCTGATTCAGGGACCTGTTGTAGGTCTATTTTTCCTTTACTTGGATTTTTTAGGCATAAGACGTTGATATTTTATATTTCATCCACAAGTTATTTTTTCTCTTTAATTTGTTTTGTTTTCTATTTTAGATTTTATTTTACCAATTGATTCATATACCTCATAACTCAGCCATGCATCCCTGTGTGATCCCTGTCTTTATTTTCCTCCTCAGGGTAAACTATGTTATTGTTGTGAACTTTGATTTGAATGTGACCCTAATTTAGAATAAGAGACTACCTGCCCAAATTCAGAAGGTGAACTTTTTAGAGAAGGCACCACAAAGATGCCTACAGAGACCACACATTGCTCCAAAAGATCCAGAGTGAACTTTGGGATGTGCTAAATTGAACTTTGGGGGGTTGAATGCATTTGTTTTATATGTATACTCTTATGTCAAAGGGGATTGCCCCCAAATTGGCTTTTTGTCAATCTAGCAATCATTGTTTTTCTTCTGTTTTCCTTTTATACACAAATTATTGCAATTTATAAGTTTATTATGTTTAAAATGATCCCTTTGGGGAGACTGGTCTGCCAAAGGATCACAGGAGTGAATGTATGAGTGGAAATTTTGTATCTTTGAACTATGTTCCCCAGAATTCCATTAATATTTCCCAGAATTCATCTCCTCTCTCCACCATGTTGTGTGTTAATGTTTGTATATAAGTTTTTGTTACTCCTCACTCTCTTTTTCCCAAGTGCAAGACTGGGAAAGTGGTTTTTCTTTACTGATGTTTTTCTTCCCTTGCTTCAAATTTTATTAATAAATCTTATAAATATAATACTTGGAGTGTTGGATATTGGTTTTAAAATCTACATTACACAGGTGTCACCTGCATTGAGGAGTGCATGCACTTCATCGATAGTAATCTTCAAAGTCCTCTTTGTAATGTCATTGCTGGCATAAGGATTTCTTTAGAAGTACAAAATAACTAAGGTATTGCTGATATGGCTGATATGCATGAAGGCCACTTTTCCCAGAGATAGAGTTCAAGGTTTGTGATAGTAAGTTAGCTGAGCATTATGTTCAGAGCCAATTAAGAAAGCCAGGTACTCTTTAGATATTGATTTGTAGACATGCAAGGTCAGACTGATCCTTGCCAGAGTCTTGAGGCAGATCTTCAAATATGTCTTTTCTGGCTGCTTTTGCCTCAATGGGCCCAGAATGTCCTTATGGATTTGTTACCCTGGTATCCATTTCCATTTTCTGTCAGTGAGTCTGCTTGCTTTGCACTTCACAAAACATCATACTTCTCCCAAGATAAACTCACCATCTGAAATCTCACTACCTTGCAAATTGACTCAATTTTTAATACTCAACACCTTCTGACATCCCTCAGTTGTTTCTCCTCTAGGCCTGGAGAGTTGGAAGGTAGAGCAATGATTAAAAAAAAAAACAGGCTGATTTAATCTAGAAGAGAGCAGAGCTAGGAAGGCAGTAGAGATCTCAATTCAAAACGTAAATCCCCTCTCAAGTCTTACTTTATAGAGGGCTCAGAACTTTTCCAACAACTCTCCATTTTCTATCAACAACTCTGCTTGGTTTTTACTCCATGGATCATCATGCCTTTAAAACAGGTACCCTCAACCCCTTACTCTATTCAGCTTTTTTTTGTATATTATCTTCTTTGCCATTAGATTATAAAGCTCTTGAGAATGCTGGTTCAGTGGTTTTAGTTGTATCTGACGGTGACCCCATTTGGGGTTTTCTTGTCAAAGATACTAAAGTAGTTTGCCATTTTATTCTCATTTTACAGATGAGGAAACTGAGGTAAACAGGATTAAACAACGTTCCCAGGGTCATACAGCTAGTAAGTATCTAAAACTGAATTTGAACTCTGATCTTCTTGACTCCATATCTAAGATTCTATCCACTTGTACCTCTAGCTCCTTTAGAAAGTGGGCCTATCTTTTTCTTAGAACACTGCCTGTGTAAAGATAATTTTACAATTTTGACGTATCCAAATTAATTGGTCACCAGGGGGAAAATCCCAAATAAAATACCCATCAGTCTGGAAATTTATGGTAATTTTAATTCATAGAGAGGGAAGGAATTTAAGGAGAAGAGAGAGAAAGAGGGTATAGGATTTCTTCCACCTGGCCTGTGCCAGGGGGAGTTTAAATCTCTGCCTCTAGGTCTCTGAAAAAGATGAGAGGCTTCTAAGAGGATAAAGTTGGAAAGTAAAGGAGGGAAACTTCAGCCAGAAACTCACCATCGAACCGGAAAATAGCTATAGCCACATTAAGATGCCAAAAGGCCCAGTATGCTGCTGTCAGCCACCTCTCCGCTGCCAAAGGTATGAAGTTCACCCTTGTGTCCCCTTCTCTAAATGCCCATTCTTTAGTTCTCATCTTCTTTGATTAGTTTATCTTTAGAGTTACTTAACACTTCTTTGTCAAGTTCACCTTTTGTTAGTTACTTGACCTTTTTGTGATTAATTTAACCTTTATACTTAACACCTTTTCGTACTAAGATCTAAAAGTAGACTTAGCTTCACTATAAGTTAAGAGCTAAGTACCTTCCTTGTTTAATCAGGAGATTACAACTTTATCTTCCCATAAAGTGAGGTCTAAGTAGGGTGGAGTAATTTAAAATTCACACTTGGCACAGAGTAGGCACTTAATAAGTGTTTATCTTTCCCCCGGTCCTCCTGGAGAGCTATCTCATTTAGCAAATAGTATTTTTAAAGACAAAAATGAAAAAAAGAAAAAATCAGTACAATTGACTTAATACAGTAAAAAAGTCTGAAAATATATGCAAAAACGATGGACCTCTTGCCTTCACAAAGGAATGAGTTGCCCCAGGTCACGTAGCTACTAACTGTATGAGGTCAGATTTAGACTCAGGAAGAAGAATCTTCCTGACTCCAGGCCTTACTCTCTATCCATTGTGCCACCTAGCTGTCTCTGAATGCATTTTAATTATATCAATTTGAACTAAATGAATCCTAATGGTTCCCATTCCTCTTCAGTCCTATCATGCTCCTATCTGTATCCTCCTATATTCCTTCTGCTATCACTATTCCCCTCTGATCTTTCCTGATTCCTTTTCTCCTTACTTCATCCTCAGCATCCTTAGTATTTTCCAAAATGCCTTCCCTCCTCCAGGGCTCTATAATGACCAGCACAATGTCCAGGAAACCCATGATCCCAATCTATCTCACAGATGCTGTTTTCAGATTTCCTTACCTACTGCTTTTAGAACTGCGAAAAGAAGGGTTGGAAGCATTACAGAAATAGGTGCCCACATCCTCTAGGCCCACCGCTGGTATGGTGAAGTTGATGGTATTTTGACAGACGTCATCGTTAAACTTAAAGTCATATCTGTTCAGATAAGAGGTCTTCAGGTATAATGAAGAAATGATGAGAACCTCAGCCAGTGGTGGGCTCCAAAAAGCCTATCCAAATATCCAAAGGGATGACCTAATGCAGATTTATTGAACTTACAAAGTTGGGAAAACTGATGACTCATGTTCTTTTGATTGATTTCAATATGTTCCATTTTGAATTGGGGTCCCTAGCACCTTTGTAGTTCTGTTCTCTTTCAGATTTAATCAGCTTATTCATTTATTATCATTACTCTATTAATAATAGCTAATAAAGAGGTAAGTAGAAGATAATGGACCAACTTTGGACTCAGAAAGACCTAGGACCAAGACTGATCTCTTGATATTGATTGGATTGTGTGATCTTAAGAAAGTCACTTAATTTTGAAGTACCCTCTAAGACAAAGGAGACACTCATCTATATCCCTACCAGGTGATCCTCATACAGCAAAATAATAGATCAGTGCTATATCCTCCCTTATCAAAAATTAATCATAGTATTACATAATATTTTTTCTCCCAGGGCTCCCTAATATAAAATAAAATCCACATTGTTAATAATGACTCAATATTATTGAATTATTACTCAATAACACAAATTATTTTAAATAAAAATAGTATAGTATTAACTCAGATTCATATAGTACTTTAAGATTTTGTGTAATTAGAAATCTTGAACCCTTGGACTTCATCTCCCAGCATCCCTTTCCTCTTTTGATCCCATGTTGTGTCCTTATGTGTGTGTATAGAGAAGTTCTGTAACTCCGCCCTTTTGTTCTCTCTTCTTCCTGTGCTCTCCTTATATTGCTCTTCCCACTTTTGGTGGTCCAGGCAATTCTCTCTTTGCTAAGGCTATCATTTTCCTTTTTTCTTCAAGTTATTAACTAATAAATTCTTATAAGAACATAATACTTGAAGCATTTGGATATTAATTTTTAACCTTATAATTCACAGATTTACTTCGAAAACTCTGAGTTAAGTTGGGACAGTTTTATTATCTTTCTTTTACAAAAAAAATAGAAATTAAGATTTTGAAGATAAAACTAAACAACTGATTTCTACAAGGGGTCATTGCTACTGTTCTCCAGGTTACAGAATAGGCATATTTCTAATATGTCTAGGTCACGAGTCAAGTTTCCCAGGGTTCAAATCTCCTTCTTCCTATATGCCCTATTGAAAGTAGAACATATATCCAATCCTTCATGATCCCATTTGGGTCTTCCTTGGCAAAAATACTGGAGTGGTTTGCCATTTTCTTTTCTTGCTCATTTTGAGGTAAACAGAGTTAAGCATAGTTGAGGGACTTGCCCTAGCATTTGAAGCCAAATTTGAACTCAGGAAAATGAGTGTCCCCTGAGTCTGGGCCTGGCATTCCATTTATTGTACCACCTAGAGATCCTAAGTTTCTATACCCTACCCTTAATTATCTGAAGATTATGTGAATGCTAGTAATAATAGCTAATGTTTACATAATGCTTTAAAATTTGCAAAGAATTTTATAACTATTATATCATTTTATTTTCATAACAACTCTAGAGATAGGTGGTATTATAATTTTAATTTTATAGCTAAAGATACAGAGGTAGGTGCAGGTTAAGTGACTTGTCCACTGTCACATAAACCTTGTGTTGAAGGCTAGATTTAAGCTTAGACTTTCTTGATTCTAGGTCCACTGTGGATCTATCCACTGAACCATCTAAATTCTTTTTTCTCAGAAAAATAAGAGGGGGGAAAACACAAATTTGGGAGTCAGAGAATATTTTGCCACTAACTCACTGAGAACCTTTGACATTATACATTCTCCGTTCTAAGGTCTCTTCCAGAACTAATGATCTAACACTTTGTCAGTTATTCCTTTCATAAAGATCCAGAAAGAAAGATGAAGCCACATTTGAGGGTGATGAAACTTGATAGTAATCAGAATTTCAGGAGATGTTTCTCTCCTAGAGATAATCAAATACTCCTATCAGAGTCAGACCATGGGGCTACATGGGGTCTCATCTCAGGTTATTTTATATCTTTAACAGACCTTAACTCAGTTAAAGTTTTTTAAGAACTTATTGGGTAAAAAATACTATTAAGTACTAGAAAAGCTGGAAAGTTTATACAACCTACAATTCTTGTCTCTTCGGAGCCCATAGTCTAGAAGGAATGATAAGACACAAACCAAATAACCAGGTAACATATTACATGGAAAATATATACATCTGATTATATCTCACCATTTGGCATTCCGTCCAAAACTGTCCCTTAGGAGAGGGAGTTCTCACTATTTGCTCTGTGCCTTTTAGATCAATTTTTGTTACACCAGTGTCCTGGCCACCCCCATGCCCACCTCTCACCCGAATATCACCAATTGAATATCAATACTTGCAAAAAAAAGAAAAAGGATATGGAGAGTTCTCACCTTCTTCTGTTGGTGTTTGAGGACAAGATCAAAATATGCATCTGGATTGGTTGCTCTGCAGATAATCTGGACAGGTTCCCCTTGAATCTGCACCAGCTCAGAAGGTTCTAGCCACAGTTTTGGAGGCCCTAAGAGGCCTGAAGCCAGCACAGAAGTTAAGATGGTGGAATGAAGCAGAAAACAACCTTAGCGTTTTGACCCCTAGCATCATTTTACAGAGAAGGAAACTGGGACCTAGAGAGGGGAGTGACTTGCCCAAGGTCACATAACTAGTAAGTGGTTGAGCTAGAATTCAAACTCAGGTGTTCTCATTTCAACTCCAATGTTCAAAATTCTTTTCACTGTCTTGTGTAGCACTAAAGAACAGACCTCAGACCCAATGGGGAGGAGCTAAGCTGGAGCTCCAGCAGCATTTGTATCAGAAGGTGGCTCAAATGTTGGTGCTACTTGAACCCATTCCCAGGAGGTGAAGTCATGGAACTGAGGATAGTGTGAGTGTATATATACATACATACACATATATACACATATGCATACACATAAATAATATATAGAGCTTTCAGATTTGCAAGGCACTTTGTAAGTATTATCTCATTGGTCTTTTTTTTTCTTTAGAATATTTTACAATGGTTACATGATTCATGGGACCCCACACACACACCTTCCCTCCCCCTTCCTGGAGCTGCTCATTGGTCTTTATAACAACCCTAGAAGGTTGGTGCTGTTATGATCCCCATTTTATGGCTGAGGAAACTGAAGTAGGTCAATATTCTCCTTAACAGATTTCCGGGCAGTAACTTGCCCAGAGACACTGGCCTAATAAAAGTATAAAGCTGGGTATAAACCATGGTCTTCCTGAGTCCAGGTCCAGCATTGGCTCTATCCAATGCGCCCACCACCTAGTGCCTCTGGATTTTTTCTCATAAAAGATTCAAGAGGACAAGGTCCTCCTTGGGCCTCATCTGACATATTCTCCATTCCTCTAAGGGTCACTAGTTTCCAATTAGCCTAATCAACCATTCCTTACCTGCCACCCCCTTTTTATTTTTTTAAACCCTTACCTTCTGTCTTACTATCAGTTCTAAGATAGAAGAGTGGCAAGGGCTAGGCAGTTGGGGTTGAGTGACCCTTGGCTCAGAGCTAAGGAGTACCTGGAGTCAATTTTTGAACCTAGGACCTCCTTGTCTCTAAGCTTGGCTCTCTATCCACTGAACCACCTAGCTGCCCCCTGTCCTTTTTTTTTTTCTAAATAGTTGATATAGTCTTTTAAAAATTACTTTAATTTTCATATGTAGTCTTTCTACTTCCCCTAACAAGACAGCCATTCTTTGTTTTTAAAAAAAGTTAATTAAAGAGAGAGGTGGGGAAAAGTGGTTCAGAAAAACCAACAAACATGTCAATGAAGTATGACAGTGATTTACAATATTCCACACAGAATTCTCAGTCAGCAAAGAAGGGACTTTTCTCAAAGAGTCCTTTTGAAGGATAAGCTAGGTCATTACAGTCAGAGCCTTTAGTTTGGTTTGGGATTGTTCTTTCCATATACTTTATTGAAGACACTGATTATATTGTTTTCCCTATTTTATTTTGCAGGTTTGTGGATCTCTCCATGATTCTCTGTATTTTTCATATTTGTAATTTCTCATGGTGTCATAATATTCCATTATATTCATTTACCACGTCTTGTTTACCCATTCCTTAAATGCATTTTGTTCTTCATCTTGATTTTCAAACTTTCTCAAGATCAAGAGGCAGGGACTGCAGAAAAATTTCCAGGTTGAAAATCTAGTGGGTAGAGACTGGGACACCCAAACTAGAGTGAGGGGTAGGGGTAGCAGGTCAGGTATACCAGCCTCTTCAGAAGTTGGAGACTGGAAATATTTAGGAATTCCTTGGTGTCTATTGAGCCATCCTTCCAGGGCTTTATATTGTCAACATGGAATCTAGAAACCCCAAACTTGTAGCCTAGTAAGATCTGATTACCCCCAAGTTTTAGGACTAGCTTGTAAGTTGGAGACCCCAAAGCTTGTACTTGTTCCCTGTTCCCCTGAGCATCCACCCTGAAGGGAATCCCAGGCTAGTAGTTTCAGACTGAATAATGGACCCTAAGGTAAAAGACAATCCACTTCAGGTGGGGGAATAAGGTTAAGCCAGTAAGTCTTTAGCACAATAGGCAGCACATCAGTCTCATAAGCTGAAGGTCCCCAGTCCAATCCTCTGAAGGAGGGTGTGATATACTGGGAAAGGCTTCTGGAGACAAGAAGAGTCACTTGGCTTGGACCTAGCCTCCACCTCAAGTGGATTCTCTTTTATCTTAGGGTCCACTATTTAGTTTGAAACTGCTAGCCTGAGATTCCCTTCAGGATGGATTCTCACAGGAACAAGGAACAAGTACAAGCTTTGGGGTCACCAACCTACAAGCTAGTCCTAAAACTTGGGGTTCATCAGATCTTACTCAACTACAAGTTTGGGCTTCTAGATTCCATGATGACAATACATATTTGTTGCATTTTATCTTCACAAAGCCCTGGGAGGTGGGGACTACTATTATCCCCTGAAGACTGAGGCACTAAAAGGGAGGGGAGCACTGAATCTGAGTCCCTTAGAGAGCCAGGGAATGCTTGAGTGTACCATACTGTCCTTCACCTCCTTATTATTAAGAAAAAGTTACTTAACAGTTTGGAGGGTGAGGAAACCTTCTCCATCAGAATCCTAATTTTCCAAGGTCACTGTCTTTCCCCAGAGCTAAGAGTGTTTTTCATGCCACTGGAGATTGCAGTGCCTGCCCCATGAGGAAAAAAAAAAACAACCTTAGATAAAGCTCTTATATTCTCTAAAGTTCCTTCAAGCTCTATGTTCTATGTTGCTTTATGGCACAGGAAAGAGTCCTGACTTTGTCATCTGAGGCTTAAATCCCATTTGTAATTTGTATGATCTTAGAAAAATAAACTCTCCGTGGCTCGGTTTCCTCATCTATAAAATGAGGTAGACTTCTGACTATCCATTCTCTACTGCCCCTTATTTGTCTAAATCTTTCATATACAGTCTTGATTCCCCCCCCCCCCCCACTTAAATAATGTAGATGGTTTGGATTTTATAGTTTTATTGTATTTGCTTTCGAATTTTATTCCATGTATTTGATTCTTTGTAAGCATTACACTTGAAATGAGAAAATGACTTTGCTGGGTGGAGGGAGCAAGGAAAGAGAAATATTGAAGGGAGGAGAAAGGTGAATTAAGAAGCCAATTAGGACCAGGAGAGAGAAACAGGGAAGGGGGTGGGATTAAGGGGTGTGGCGGTACACCGAACAGGCTCATTGGCGGTTCCAGTATTTGTCCTTCCGCTTGTCTATCCACAGCTCTCACCCCTGAGGCATCCACCTTTGTCAGGGCTGTGGTAGCTAGACTGAGAGGTGGCCACTCTTCCCCTCCCCCAGCCCCAGGCCCTGCCACTTCCCTACCCTAGGATCTGCCACACAGGCACGAAATTTTCGCCAACCCCAGTCTTGCTTGAGGCTCTTGCTCCAGGGAGGGGAAGTCAGGGGAAAGGGAGGGAAGTCTTCGGTGGGCGGGGCCGGGGAAGGCTGGGCCTCTCCTGCTTTGCGAGAGCCCGACTGGCTGCCTGCGTGGCCGGAGAGAGCACAGGGGCGGGCGCTTTTAAAGGAAGTCTCCCTCCGGTCCGAACCCCGCGCGTGGTGTTTCCCTGCTTTTTCAGCTTTTCGCTGCGTCGGCCGTGCGGGCTCCCCCTCCACTGGCCCGTGCCCTTCTCAGTAAGAGTAGTAGTAGCAGCAGCAGCAGCAGCAGCAGCAGCAGCAGCATAGCAGCAACAGCAGCAGCAGCAGCAGCTGCAGAAGAACCGGCGTTCCCCGGCCCGCCTGCTCCAGTACCAGGACCGAGTCGGACTGACAGCTGGAGAGGTGCGCGCCTTGCGAGCTCTTGGATGCCTGAGGGAAGAAGGGAAAGGGACATCCTGGAAACTTTTCGGGAATTGCGTGTGTTTGAAGGGAGTCTTAAGTCTCATCCTTAAGAGTGACCTTCTTTAGACCAGGCAGACGTTCACAGTTTGGATTGTTCAACTATTTATTAAGTGAGCCCAGTATGTAATGTTGCTTATCTAGGAACCAGAATGCTTTTATTTCTCATCAGAAAAGCTAGGATTTGTATAGAACTTTAAAGTTTGCAGTGGTCTTTATTCATATTATCTTATTTAAGAAAAACAGCAATCGTTTATTCCTATAGAGCTTTAAGATTTGAAAAGAACTTCCTATTATCTCATTTAATAATAATAGCTTGCATTTATATCACACTTTATGGTTTTCCAAGAACTTTATATTATCTAATTTAATAACAGCTAACATTTCTACATGTTTAAGGTTGCAAAGGTATTTATTCATATTATCTCATATAATAGTAGTAACCATTAACATTTCTATAGAACCTTAAGGTTTGCAAAGGGCTTTGTTCATATTATTTCATTTATTAGTAATAATAGGTATTAGCACTTAGTGCCAGGCAGTATGCTAAAGGCTTTACAATTATTGTCTCATTTGATCTTCACCACAATACGTGGAGGTAGATGCTTTTATTCTCCTTATTTTACAAATATGCAAACTGAAGCAGATATCGGCATATAGTTAAGAAGTGTCTGAGACTGACTTTGGGCTTGCCTAAGACTAATGTCTTAGGGGATAGAATGCTGGGCCTGGAATCAGGAAGTTGTTGAGTCCTGTCTGACTCTTCATGACCCTGTGGACTACAGCAGCTAGTGCTGTTCATTATGTTTTCTTGGCAAAGATACCAGAGTGGTTTCCTTTTTCCTTTTCTAGCGGATTAAAGCAAACAGAGGTTAGGTGAATTGCTCAGGGTCACACAGTAAGTATCCGAGGTTGGGCTTGAACTTAAGTCTTCCTGACTAAGCCTACAACTCTATTCACTGAGTAGCCCAACTGCCAGAAAGGTCTGAGTTCAAATTCAGCCTCAGACACTAGTTGTGACCTTGAGCAAATTATTTAACTTATGTTTATCTTGGAGGTAGCTAGATAGACAGAGCTTAATCCACTGGAAGAGGAAATAGCAAATTACCCAAAGGCACACAGGTAGTAAGTAGTAGAGTCTGGATTTCAAAGTAGGACCTCTGACTTCTAGTCCAGGATTTTTCCCACTGCTTCAACCTTTCATTTTATTATTATTATTTTTAACCCTTACTTCCATCTTAGAATCAATATTCTGTATTAGTTCTAAGGCAGAAGAGCAGTAAGGGCTAGGCAAGGGGGGTTAAGTGACTTGCCCAGGGTCACATAGGTAGGAAGTATCTGCAGCCAACCCTGGACCTCCCATCTCTAGGCCTAGCTCTCAATCCACTGAGTCACCCAGCTGCCCTCCAACTTTTTATTTTAAAAATGAGCCTAGAGAAGGAACTTTGTTTCATAGACTCTTAAAAACTAGAAAGTACCTGGGATACCATCTAGGTAACAAAGAAAATGAGCAAGATTAAAAACCCAGCCTAATTCTATTTCTCTTTCCATCATATCCAGTTATCTTCCATTGAGAAACATAAGAATTCAAAATATCTAATAGTGAAGATGCTGGTTTAGAATTTGTTTGGATAAAAAGTGTTGCAAATGGAATTTGGGCAAACAAGGCAACTCTGAGCAAAATATCATTTATTAATAGGATGTCAAACCTATTAGTAAGTGGGTCTTATGGTCTGCCTCCATTTGTGCCAAAAGACCCAGAAGTAAGGGTGAGTAATGCCTTTTCAACTTATATATGTCTTCCTTTTGTTTGATCTGACAGTACATCATTTGGACCTCTCCTGGGAAAGGCAAGGCAATCCAAATTGGTGGATGTATTAAAGAGGTGGGTTAATAGTTCTCAGCTCCTTTTTCTTTCAAGGGGCAGGAGTGGTCCTCAGGATCAGTCTGTAGCCAGAGAAAGTAGGTTGGCTTTTAAGATATGGCTAAGCATGCCCCTCTTGCCGAAGGATGTTAACTGCCTCATGAGACCCAGCTACCTCTAGCAATCTTGGCTAGAAAAAACACAAGACATGCCAGTCAGATTTTCACTACCTTGATTTTCCCATTGTAGAACATGGTGACCACCTTCAACTTTGGTCAGAAAAGCAAGGACACAAGAGTTCTTTGGCGGGTTCAACCCTGACTTGACTTCTATTAACTGATTAACAAGTCCTTAGAGACTGGGAATAATCACAATACTTAGTCATAACTTTAGAAACGACCTGCTTTTCAGAAATGTATATGTGTGTGTGTGTGTGTGTGTGTGGGAACAGTTTTTGTCAAAATGAAGAAAAGATAGATCATATAGCACAGTATTAATATTCCTCAAAAGTATAAGGTTAACAAGGAAAGGGTTAGATGTAGACTGGCTTTGGATTTCCTTCAGGTCAAGAATCTCTGCTCTATTTAAATGAACTAATGAGATTCTAAGGAATTTAGCATAATTGCAGGGAAGAAGTATAAGGTTAAGATAGTTGGATAGAAGTAATGGTTTCCCATTGAATAGAGGAATCTGAAAAAAAGGGGGAGCAACAAAATAACGGAGAAGACTTAAGATGTGGTGAACATTTACACTGGACTATTTATTAGATGATTTGGAATGAATAGCATCAATCCCATTTTTAGAGGTGGATGCTGATACTATGAATTGTTTGTAATGACATTTGAGTATTGAAATACTAAACTGAAATAATAGTTTATTTAAGATAAGGGAAGGAAGGGAAAGGAATTGGGATGATCTATCTAAAGATATAGAAATAAACCTCCCACCAACTCTAGTTGGTAACTTCAGAGAGATGGTATCTACACTGTGTTATCTCTCTACCCAAAAGTCCCAGTTCCTATAATACAATACACTTCACTAACTCAAATTCCACCTTGGGTGGTAATAGAGGTAGTGAGGTAAGAAGGTAAGCAGCAACAGGGCTCAAAGGGAAGGTCTCACTGACAGATGGTTTTTGGTGTTTTCAGCATATTTCAGCATATGTATTCAGATATTCAGGAATATCTCTCAGCATCAACTGCATCCACAAGAACAGGGAATTGGTAAGATAAATCACAAGGAAGCCACAGGAGAGAGAATAGCTAGTTCACCAGGTCCACTCTAGGAGACTAGACAAAACTCAACCTCCTGCTTAACTATCTGTTAGAAGAAGCAACAGTCCTGTCACTTCTCCAGAATTCTGGAACTTTCCTGCTTCTGCCTTTTCAGTAGCTCCTGCTACTCCTAATTTCCCTATAACAGTATACATAATGGTATTAAGGGAAGAGCTTCCTCAATTGCATATGTAACAAACAGCACTTCTCCTTTTCTTGTCCCCTTCTGCCACATATATGATAAGCCTTCCCGTATCATCAGAAGTATGTTATGACTTTATGGTTCACTCCTATCTTAGGAGATAGTCATAGCTTCCTTTGTCTGGGCCTTACATTGGCCAGGGTAAGATGGACTATTTCGAATCTTAATGGGAATTAACTAGAGTATTGGTTCTCAAACTTTTTCTTCTTAGGACCCTTTTTACACTTTAAAATATTACAGGTATTCTTTCCACAGCAAGGGGCTATAGGGACATGGTGTCCCTATCATCTGGAAAATTTGCATAAAATTTAGACCAGAAAAGAAGAATGATTTTTTCTTTTTCTTTTATGGGATATTTACAAAAGAAATTGTGTATATTTATGGTATTAAAAGATAAAATATACTAATATGATACAAGCATTTATGCATTTCTGAATTTCTAAACTTCTTTGTTATCTGTTGGCCTTGGCTTATTTTCTGTAGCTTCCACAAAACTTCCCCCAAAATTCCCACTTAATTGCTTATGGCGATTGGTGATATATCAAAACTCAGGTGAGGAAAGTTGTAATGTGGAAGGGATCCCTTCCACCACCAAAGAATTCTTGTTTATATGGGTTATAACTATCAATATTTACCATGTTAGAAATTTTAAAAGCTTAGTGTTATTATGCAGATAGTTTTGGGCTCCCTAAAAAGATCTTAGGGACCTCCAAGAATCTCTAGACCACACTTTGAGAATAACTGAAATAGGACTTTCTCATTTCCATCCAGTTCATTCAAATACATGAGGAGGCTAAGTTCTTTGGAAGGCTATCTTCAGCTATTGATACATTTTATATGGATATTGTGCAGGAAGTGCTGCTCTTCAAACAATTATTAGTATTTTGTGATATAGTAACCATTTGAAGGCTTATAATTAAACTAAGGAATCAGTGTGGAATTGGTCAAAAGGGAAACAGTATCAGGGATCTGGGTTTTATTCCTAGCTGTGTGATTTGATGTAAGATTATTCTACCTGCCTTGGTTTTATTCTATGTAAATATGAAAGAATTGGACTAAATAATCTCTAAAGTCCCTTCCAGTTTTAAATCTTGTGATCTGTGATGGGGGTATCATCAATGAGGTAGAGATATCTTCTCAATCTGCAGACACTTCTAAATGGGATAGAGGCCTTCTTTTGGATCCTTTGCCATCTTGGGACTGTAAGTCGTACATCTAAAGATGTCCAATGTAAAGGATGAAAAAGAAGCCTCTTCCTTGAAGTAATGAAATAGAAAATTCCTTGATTTATAACCTAAAATTCCTGAGGATGGCAGCATGGTTTAGTGGAGAGACTATTGGACTTGGAATCTCAAAGAAAGACCTGATTTGAGTTCTACTTGGATCACACTTGTGACTAACGAGCAATTGACTTAAAACCTATCTGAGCCTCAGGGTTCTCATCTGTAAAATAAGGGTTTTGGAACTCTAAGACTTCTTTCAACTCCAAATCTGTGATACCATGGGTTAGCCATTAGATTATCTAAACTATTCGACCTGGGACTTAGGGACACTCTTTTTCTGTTTTTCCTTTACCATTTTTTATTAAGATTGTCTTTAGGTTGATCACAGTTGATCTCAGCCATAGAATAGTTTATTCAGATAGAAAAGGGAGTTGTCATCTTAGATCATTTGAACCCTAGAAAAGAATTTTTAATATAAACCTTTTTTTTTTCTTTTAAGAAACTGCCTTGAGAGATTTTTGTTGGATGTTTTTTTGTAGGTTTATAGGATTGTAGTTCAGGCTTGGAAAGGACCTTAAGAGTTCATTTAGTCCAACCACTCCGTTTTACAGATAAAGAGATTAAGGCTCAGAGAGAAAATGTGATTTGCCCAGGGGCACCCAGATAGTAGGTAGCAGACCCAGGACTAAACCCAGGTCTTCTGATTTCAAAGCGCATCTTGGACTTGTATGGCACAAAGTAAATAGTGTAAATTGTAAATATACCTCTCAAGGCCTTTTTTTTTTTTTTAAGATAGAATTGGTGGAAATATTGAATTGCAAGCCCAGAAAGAAAAACATGCACAAAAAATAATTTTCCAAACTACATAACTTTTCCAACCCTGATTAACTGATTTTTCCTAATCAAGGAAAGTCTTGCTTTGGGATAGTTTGCTTGCTTCTTCTGTTATTTCAGTCAGAAGGGTATGTGAAAAAGCTGAGAATGTATCCCTTAGTTCAGTGCCTTTTGGGTGAATGATCCTTTTAGGACAAATAAAGATGGCAGTTGTAAGCAGTGCTTAGCAGAGGTATAGTGTCAGCCTTTAACATGTCTGCAGATCCTGAAAGAAATTTACTTTTGTCTTAATTTACTCTTGGTACTTTTATATCATATGTGACCTGGCTCCTGAATCAAATTTTTAAATCTCTCAGTTATTTCTTCGGGTTATTGATTTGAATGATGTTAAAGGTGGGGAGATGCTAGGGGGGAAAAAAGCATTTTGAAAGCAAAGCATTTGGATGCAGAAGACCTTGGTGAACTATAGAGGATTACAGAACTGGAAGGAACCCTAGGGGCTGTTGAAATGAATACCATCATTTTAAAAATAAGGGAACTGAGGGCTTAAAGGGTTCCATCATTTGCTCAGTCAGCTGCTAGGTGGTGCCAGGAGTGGAGTCAGGAAGACCCCTCTCCCTGAATTCAAATCTGGCCTCAGACACTTTCTAGCTATGGACAAGTTACTTAACCCTTTTTGCCTGTTTCCTCATCTGTAAAATGAGCTGGAGAGGGAAATGATAAACTAATCAAGGATCTTTGCCCAAAAAAACCCAAATGGGGTCATGAAGAATTGGATACAACTCAAAAAGATCAAACAACAAAACAACGAAATGCAATCTGCTCAAAAATGGCAATGGATTGGCATTGCCTGTAGGAATAAGTTTAGTGAGACTATATGGAACTACATGACCTCATATGGAAAGAACAGCAACTCTGGTCCTAGATCCAAAGCTTACCTCTGACTTTTACTACCTATATGATCTTGGGCAAGTCACTTAACCTCTGTGGGCCTCATTTTTTTTTTATCTGTTAAATGAGGGAGTTGGATTAGTTGGCCTTCTAGTTCTAGATTTAGAATCCTCATCTCCCAACCTACCTCTTTCTCAATTCACACTGTTTACTTGGATCAGAGTAATTGATTGGGAAATTCCTTTAATGTACCTGAACAATATTGTGCTTATATCTATCCCCCCCACCCCTTCCTTCTTCTCTTAGCAATTCAAATCTCATACATCCTTCGGACTTACTTCCTTTTCCTTGATGGCTTCCTGGTCTGCTTTATCTCACACAGAGTCCTTTCTCTAGTTTCTTAATGATTTTGAAGTCCTGATGTCCCCATTATCAATGAGCCTTTAGCATATAGAGCAAAAGGAGAATCAAAATAGCTTTGTAAACCTTAGCTATAAAATGTCAACTTCTAATATAATTTTTATAAAATTGATTGTCGACTATACAGTAAAGGGATCTTGGAATTCCCCCTTCTCCCAACACTTTCCTGAAACAGCTTTTAAAGTAGTTTCAGTATTTTGAGAGGTAGAGGTTGCACAACAAACTTAAACTCAAAGTCTTGCAAAATTAAATACATAGTGAATAAACATGGTCTCTTTTGCAATAATGACTTATGGTAGCTTGCCAAGGTACTTGATGGAATTACCATAATGACATGGCTCAGATGTTTTCATGTTTTTCTTTTTTCTTTATTTTTAATATTTACATATACCCATTTTACCAATTACCTATAACAACACATTTCCATGTAAGTTTCCCCAAGTTATATGATTGGATTTTTTCTTTTTTTTTTAAAGAAAACATTTTTATGAGCATCTTCTGTTTCTTATACCACTAGAATTTCTCCCAGTATCCTTCCCTGTATCTCTTCTGGAAAGCTATCCTCATAAGAAATAATTTTCAAAGGGATAAAAATGAGGAAGAAGAGAAAAAATCAGCAAAACAAACCAATATATCACCCAAAGTCCAAAAATATAAGTAATGTTCTATACCTGTGAACCTCTGACCTTCACAAATGAATGAGGTGTTCTCATGTCTTTTCTTTGGGTTCATTCCTGTTCTTTGTAATTTTGCAGTATTCACTTTCATGGTTTTATTATTTCCATTCATGTAATCCTTGTACCTAAAAAGCTTCTTAAAACTAATCATGAAACACATTTTAATTAATTAATACAATAAATTATTTACTCTAGAAAAGAGTCCATTATGGTGGCAGAGCAGGTAATTGCATAAAACTTAAGCCTTTATAACTAGAGGTTCAAACCTTCTCCTTAATACATGTTTACAATTAACCTATTAATTTATATTGTTCCAATTCTACTAGCCATGGCTTTCCTAACACTAATTGAACGAAAAGTACTAGGCTACATACAGTTTTGAAAAGGTCCAAACATCATTGGACCACATGGCATCTTTCAACCATTCACAGATGCAATAAAACTGTTTACAAAAGAACCACTACGACTTCTCACATCATCGATATCAGTATAAATTATTGCACCAGTTCTAGCCCTAACCCTAGCCCTAACCATTTGAACCCCACTACCCATACCCCATATCCTAGTTGATCTCAACCTTGGGCTTTTATTAATTTTAGCCCTATCTGGATTTTCTGTTTACTCAATTTTATGATCAGGATGAGCACTGAATTCCAAATATGCCCTAAATGGAGCCCTACAAACAGTAGCTCAAACAATTTCATACAAAGTAACACTAGCTATTATTTTACTTTCTATCATACTTATTGATGGCTCTTTCATCCTACAAAATCTAACAATTACCTAATAAAACATATGATTAATTATCTCAAAGTGACCTCTAGCCATAACATGATATATTTCTACATTAGTTGAAACAAACCGAGCCCCATTTGATCTAACAGAAGGAGAATCAGAACTCAAATCAGACTTCAATGTAGAATATGCTGCAGGGCCATTTGCTGTATTTTTTCTAGCAGAATACACTAATATCATCACAATAAATGCCATGACAACTATTCTCTTCCTGGGCTCATCCCTAAATTATAATATTCTGTACCTTAATACAATAACCTTTATAATTAAAGCAATACTCCTACTAACAGTAGCTTTCTTATGAATCCAAGCATCATATCCACAATTCTGATATGATTAACTAATATGCTTATTATGAAAAAACTTCCTACCAATTACATTAGCACTCTGATCATGATTTATTTCTATTCCAATTGCACTACCAAGCTTCCCCCCACAAATATAAGAAATATCTCTGACAAAAGAATTATCTTGATAGGATAAATTTTAGCATTTTAAATCCTCTTATTTCTAGAACAATAGGAATTGAACCTATATCTAAGAACTCAAAATCCTCTGTGTTTCCTTTACAACACCACATTCCAGTAAGGTCAGCTAAATAAGCTATTGGGCCTGTACCCTGAAAATGATGGTTCACATCCTTCCCATACTAATGTCTCCATATGTACTAATAATTATTTCACTTAATTTACTAATAGGCACATCGATTACACTAATTAGTAACCACTGGTTAACAGCCTCAGTAGGCTTAGAAATTAATACACTAGCCATCATTCCAATAATAGCCTATCCACACCACACACATAATACAGAATCTGCAATCAAATACTTCTTAACTCAAGCCACAGCATCCATAATTATTATATTATTATGCATCTATAACCAATCTATAAACCCTATCCCAAATCTCTAATCAATGAGCATCACTCCTAATAACTAGCCCTAGCTATAAAATTAGGACTTGCTTCCTCCCACTTTTGAATTCCAGAAGTCACCCAAGGTATTCCACTTTTATTAGGCATGATACTACTCATTTGACAAAAAATTGCCCCAATTTCTATTCTATATTAAATTTCACCTATCCCAAAATATACCAGTACTTACAACACTAAGCATCCTATCAACTATTCTAAATGGATAAGGAGGCTTCAACCAGACACATTAACAGAAAATCCTAGCCTATTCATCAGTTGCCCACATAGGATGAATGACCATCATTATCATAATTTATCCTATACCTACTCGATTAAACCTACTAATTTACTTTGCTGCTTTACTTCCTCTATTTTTAACATTCAACTATTTATCCACAACCAAAGTCAATTCCCTAGCAAACATGAAAAAATCCTTCCCTATAACAATTATTATGCTACTAACCCTACTATCCCTAGTAGGACTACCACCATTAACTGGTTTCATACTAAAATGATTAATTCTATAAGAACTTATTGCCTAGAATAATATTTTCTTACCAACCATCCTAGCCCTATCTACCCTATTAAATCTATTTTTCTACACACAAATTATTTGTCAACTCTTAACTAAATTTCCCTCAATCAATAATTCAAAATTACACTGAATTCTCTTCCCATTAATAACAATAATGCCTATTATAACTCTATTATTTCATCCTTACTCCTACCACTTACCCCTATATTCATTATTTTATCCTAAGAATTATAAGCCACTATCTTGCATCATTCCAAGACAATGTCTTAGACTTGGGTGGCATTATTTTAAACTACTTTTTTGAATTTGCAATTCAACATATAATTATACTTCAAAGTCCAACTTAAGGGCTTAGGATAAAAAAGACCAAAGGCCTTCAAAACCTTAAGCAGCTATATTCTATTTTCTTAGATCTGCTTATTTCACTCTGCTTGCTTTCTGGTGATTTTGTTGAATTATTTTTTTCAGTTGTGTGCAACCTTTAATGACCTTATTTGGAGTTTTCTTGACTTGCCCAGAATCACATAGCTAGTAAATGCCTGAGGCTCCATTTAAAGATGAGTTTTCATTACACCAGGCCTGGCTTTCTGTCCACTACTTACTTTCTGGTGATAAGCCTCACCTGATGTAACTATTATTGATCCTATATTCTGTATTTTAGGCACAAGTCTTTCATCACAATTTTAATTAATTTAACTTGATTCTCCATTCAAGCATTATTCTGCTTTGAAGGGAAATATCCAAATTAGCACAGCCCCCTCATACCCTTGGATATCTCTCTAACACAAGGCATTTGATAGTAACATTTATAGGAATCTTGAAGGAAAATGTCACTATGACAAAATACATTTTGAGTTAAGATTCTACTCCATAATGGAACTAGAGTCACTGATCTTTATAGAATGAAGACCCCTAGAGAGTTATCCTCCTAAAATTACTCATCTCTTTGATCATGTCCTTCAAGGGCTTTCCGAACTTCAGCTAGTCACAGATGAGTCTAAATAATCAACGGGATCTCTGTCTGATCAATACTTAAATCTCTTCAGGAAATTGGGGAAAAGCCAGCAGCCTGTCTTTAAGTGAGTCATAATTAATTCCTTTGTGGGGAAGGGCATAGAGAAATTTATCAAATTAAAATCTGCTCTCTGTCTGTTTCCATTTTTCATGCCCTTAGCTTTTATTCTTGATCTTTTATTCACTTTCCTCAAAGAAAGATATTAGGTGTTAGGTTGAAAAGATATTTATTTCTTAATCTTTTCTTAATTTATATTACTTATAAATATGACATATTTATAAATATAATATAATCTTATAATAATCAAAATGAGTTAGACAACTACAAGAATTTTAAAAAATTATTGTGGTTGCTGTTTCTAAAATTAACTCAAGTCACAAGGCAGTTAACAGCTTTAGTAGCTTTATTACAGAAGGGTAGAGATAGTAAAGAGGGAAATGTAGAAAGGTGATAGGGGAATTGTCTAGCCTACCACTCTAAGTCTGTTCTGAATAAATCTAACTCGCTTCTGACAAAGTTCCAATCTCCTGTCAGAGGAGCAGGAGAGTCTCAGCCTCCAAAGCAGAAGTGCCATGCAAAAGAATCCAGCACAGAGACACCAGTGCAGAGGTCCTCCCTCAGCAAGGACCACCAGGGCCCTCAGCAAGAGCCACCATCTCAGAAGAAGTCCTATTACAGCAAGAGCCACCAGGGCAGCAGAAGCAGAAAAAGTAACCCAGAATGTTCTCAGCTGTCTTTTATAAGTAGTTTTTCCCACATCACTTCCCATCTTTCCAGTTCTTCCTTCCTTTCACTGTGGGCTAGTCTATCACATCTCAGGAACCAATCAAAGTCTCTCAATTTGCCTAGCACTGCCCAGGGGTCAGTATCTGTGGGATCTACCTCCCATCCTCTGAGAGTGTGAACTCTTATCAAAAGGATTCACAAGTTCCTGACTGATTAAGTTAAAAGGGTGGAGCACTCCAAGTACTTGATTAAGTTAAGATAAAAAAAATTCTCTTTCACAGTCTAAATTATTTATATGTAAATAATTTCTTTCTTAATATTTTCAGTTGAAATAACAAAATTAACGCTCTTTCACATAATAATCATTCTTACATAGTTGTAACATTTTTTCCACTCAACAGTTCTGTGAGATATTTAGTACAAATATAACTGTTATTTTTACAGAAGAATAAACTGGCACTCAGAGAGATTATCCAAATAACACACATAGTAAATGTGTCCCATTTAGGATCCAGAGCCCAGGATCCTAACCTGAGTCTCCAGGGCTTTCCCCATCAAATGCCTCTGTAACTCAACACTAGAAATTTTTATAGCTTGTTAGAACCTGCCAGCTTTTTTTCTGTAGAGGTATAAGTCTACGACTTTAATTCAGGTAAATGGGTTTCACTCTATTTAATGAATATTTTTTCTCATAGTTACTTTACACAATTCTTAATGTAAGTTGAGTATTATGCAACTACATGTCCCTACTAGTCCTAAATCCTTTAAATAATCCTTCAAATAGAAGGACTATAGTGAAGTTATTTCTGCATAAATAGAGATGCTTGTGTTTTAATTATTGTAAAACCTCAGCTATCTAGGGCTCATTGGGGATGAGTCAATTCTGGATTAAATTTTTTTTCCTTTATTTTTTCTCAATTACATGTAAAAATATTTTTAACATTTTTTTAAAATTTTTGAGTTCCAGTTTTTTTCTCCACTCCTCCTTTCCTCCCTCCTTGAAAGGCAAGCAATTTAATAGAGATTATACATGTGTAGTCATACAAACCATTTCCATATTAGTTATGTTACGAAAAAAAAATGCAGACCAAAAAAACTCTGAGAACAAATGTTAACAATATGTTTCAATTTGCATTCAAGCTCTCTTAGTTTTTCACTGGAAGCAGAGAACATTTTTTTTTTCATCATAAGTTCTTCAGTATTGTCTTGAATCATCGAAGCACTGAGAATAGCTAAATCTTTCACAGTTGATCATATAGTATTGCTGTTATTGTGTGCAGTGTTCTGGTTCTATGCTCTTCACTTTACATCAACTCATGTCTTGCCAGGTTTTTCTGAAATCATCCTACTTGTCATTTCTTATCAATTGCATTCCATCACAATCATATACCACAACTTGCTCAGCCATTCCTCAGTTGATGGACATCATTTCAATTTTTAATTCTTTACCACCAGAAAAAAGCTACTATAAATATTTTTGTACATATAAGTCTTTTTTCCTTTTCCTTTTATCTTATTGGGATACAGATATAAGAGTGGTATTATTAGGTATTGCATATGCAGTTTTATAGCCCTTTGAAAATAGTTCCAAATTACTTTCTGGAATGGTTGGATTAGTTCACAGCTCGACCAACAGTGTAGAATGAGGCATTCTGCTGAGCTGAAGGCTAGCAGAAGCTTTTTCATTTAAACTTCTTTGATAGAAATCTTTAGAAAGTGTACTATGTATTCATTAATTACTTGGCACCCTTAAATACTTGTTTTGTGATACAGAGGCAGATGTAGATCATGTGGGACATAGGCGGAATGATTTTGCTTGTCCTTGTACTACAAGTGTATGTCCTGGGTACCTCTCCCTTACCTCCCTAACCCAGAGCTATATGTAGATTTTCATATGGAGTTCATCCCTACTGTACAAATGAATTTTGCTACAATAAAAGGCAGGCATAGATGCTTAGGCAGAGCTGGAAGTAGTATGATTACAATTAGGATCTATGTTTAAAAAAAAAAAGAAAAGAATTGGGTAAAGATTAAGCAAAACTGGCTTTATTGTATGTGTAAGCAGGTTACAAAAGCTAGGGTATACACATACCAACTTTGGTCTGAAACCCTGAGTTCTTATGTCTTTCAGATTTCGTAAGCATAGGCAATGACTCAACAGAGATTATGAGCAGGGCCAAGTGTTCTGAACATGGGTCCCGAACAGGGTTTATGAAATAGATTTCAGGAATAGATTCCAGTAATAGGGGTTATGACCACCTTTTCTCCTTCCCTTTCTCCAGTGACTTGGCCATGAAATATCAGGGTTAGGAGCCCAGTTTCCCCATGCCACAGCCTCCAGAGTGTGTGGCAAGGTAAGGGGAAACATATAGCATTTTTATCATTATAGAGGCTTTGACTACTTCCTACACATTCCTATTTTATCTTATTTAAATCACACAATTACAAATCATCAAACTATTACAGATGAATCCTTATAAAGATTAAAAGCCACTTCATTAAATTTCTTCTTATGTTTGTAGAGTTGAGCTCTTTTAACATTTGCCCCAGTTACAAGATAGGACCAGTTTTTCAACTTACTTTGTGCCCAACTTCATGGTTATATAGTAGAGCAGGTATGTGTAACTGCCCTCTGATAGAGGATTTGCCAATGGCATAACTGCCAGAGGCTGAAAAATGAACTGCCAAGTACAACAAAGTGTCTTTGGTCCCTTCCTCTTACTAGCCTCCATATCACTGCTGTCTGCCCCCATAGTTCCTTTTGGGTGTACATAGCTTTCTCCACTCTACTCACCCCAACGTGCAGCCCTGTCTAGCCCTGCCATACCTCAAAGTTCTCACTCATAGGTTAACTTCCCCTCCCACCCCACCCCTGAAACCAAACTCCCATTTTGGCAGATCTAGGTGGCAAGCAAGGAGATTGTCTCCTTACTAGGAGTAATTGCATTTTAAAACTCAAGTTGGTGTATGAGTTGACAATGTATTTTTTTTCCCACAACAATCATGTAAGGTAGGTACTGTAAGCATTATAATACTTTTACAAATGAGGAAACACAAATTTTGAGTTCACTTAATGACTTGCCCATGGACACAGCTGTATTTGAAGTAGGATTTGAAATGAAGTCTTCTGACCAGCATTCTATTTCCTATGTCATGCTGCTTATATGTTAAAGGAAGATGAAGGAGGGGTGGCTAGGTGGCGCAGTGGATAGAGCACCAAGCCTAGAGTTGGAAGGACTTGGGTTTAAATCTGGCCTCAGATACTTCTTAGCTGTATGAACCTGGGCAAGCCGTTTAATCCCCTTTGCCTAGCCCATGTTCTTAGAGTTGTTACTAAATTTTTACTAAGACAAAGTAAGAGTTTTTAAAAAAAAAACAAAAAGAAGACAAAAGAATGTGCTATGGAATTTTTGAGGAGAGGGAATTTCTTCCATCCCCTTGTCAATTTAGGGCTTATATTGGGGTCCCTTTCTACTCCCCAGGATATTACAATAGACACCTGCCCTTTTAGACCTCATTTTATGAAGGATCCTAGGGTCATGGCTGTAGGCTGGAATAGACCTCAAAGGAGCAGTAAGTCTTACCTATCATCAAGAAGATGAGAGAGCCCGGGCCTTTGGGACCCTTCTGTGATTTTCTGTGAAATATAATCACAGAATTTCAGAGTAATAAATAATTCTTATCCTCTTCTTCTCCCTCTATTTTATAGGCGAGGAAACCAAAAGCTAAAAAAGTAAACCTGTCCAAAGTCATGTAGCCTGTTAGTGGTACAATTTTTAGTATCGCCATTCTCACTCTTTAACCCTAATATTTTGCTCTATTATATCCTGAGACTCTTAGTAGTAAAGGACTGTGCCCATGGCAATATAACTAATTCAGTCAGTGGAGAACCTGGTGGTGGTTAGGAAATAGGTTTGGAAGGCTTTGCTTTAGTGCCTGGATGCTAATGATCTGTTTACATTGACTTGCCCACCGGTTAGCCTAGCCCTGGATGGGGGGAGAGGGGGGAGAGACCTGCCCTGCATAGACAGGGAGATTAAATTTTAGAAAATTTTGTAAGACTAAGAGGAAAAGGGTGGTGGAAGGGAAGGAGAATTGTCTGGGAACCTAAGATGAATCTATTAGAGTCTGGTACAAGAAAAATGGTAAGAAAAAGAAACATCAAAGATACACAGAAGAGAACACATTGGGCCCTGAGATTATTGTTGACGTGGGCTTTGTTCCTAACTCTGCTACATTAATTTTTATTTTTATTTCTAGTTTACCTGAGCTTGACCTAAGACTGGGAAAAATTCCCTTTGACCCTGTAATTATTAGAGTGGTTGCTCTGGGTAAGACAGAGTAGGAGGTTTCTCATGTACCTAGTGAAGATCAGGTTGAAGCATCTGGCAGGCTGTGATTTGGGGAACCCCTGTATCCTAGACAAGGGGATTAGGGCAACATTTAGGGGTAAGAAAATTACCCCCATAAGTTTGTCAACAAGCATTTATTAAATGCCTACTATGTTTCAGGCACTAGGCTATATATACTTGGAGAAATCAGTCATTCTACAAACTCATTGTGGGTTCTGGATACCTAGTGGCAGTTCAAGTTATGGTCTTTTATACCAAGTTATGGTATGAGTAAACTTAGTATCAGGAAAAATAGAAACTCAACATTGGAATTAGAATCAAAAGACTTAGGTTCAAATCCTAGTTCCCCTTGCTCATTACCTCTGGGTCCTTTGTCAAATCATTTCATCTCCCTGGGTCTCAATTTCCCCATTGGTAAAATGAGGGCATTGAACTAGAATGCTCTCTGAGGTCCCTCTCAACTCTAAAATTCTGTGACCATAATAGAGCTGAAATTATAGGCTTATAGATTTACTTAATTTTTTTAAACTTAAAATATTTTTCCATGGTTACATGATTTTTTTTCTTTCCCTCCCCTCTATCTTCCCCACTCCTAGAGCTGACAAGCAATTCCACTGGTTTATATATATGTTATCACTTGATACTTATTTCCATAGTATTAATTTTTGTAATAATCTCTTAAAACCCAAACCCCAAATCATATATCTATATAAACAAGTGATAAATCATATGCTTTTTTCCCCTGTGTTTTGACTTCCACAGTTCTCTCTCTCAATGTGGATAACATTCTTTCTCATGTTTCCTCAGGGTTGTCCTGGATCATCGCATTGTTATTAGTAGCAAAGTCAATTATATTTGATCATTCCACTATGTTTCAGTTTCTGTGTACAATGTTCTCCTGGTTCTGCTCATTTCACTTGGCATCAGTTCATGGAGGTCTTTCCAGTTCATATAGAAATCCTCCAGATCATCATTCCTTACAGCACAATAGTATTCCATCACCATCATAGACCATAATTTGTTCAGCCATTCCCCAATCAAGGGACACCTCTTCATTTTCCAATTTTTTGCCACCACAAAGAGCATGGCTTATAGGCTCATAGATTTAGATCAGTATTTACTATAGAGAAAGAAAGCTAGCCACTTGGGAGAGTTGGCCTTGACTGGGAAGTTAATCAGGCAGTCAATAAATATTTATTAAACACATCTGATAAGCATTGGAGATAGAAAGAAAGGTAAAAAAGATAGTCTCTGCTCTTAAGGAGCACATTGTCTAATGGTGGAGCCAACATGAAAAAACAACTACATAAAAGCAAGATACATATAGCATATTGGAGATAATTTATGGAAGGAAGGCATTAGAATTAAGGGAATGAGGAAAGATTTCTTGTAGAAAGTGGGATTTTAGCTGGGACTTGAAGGAAGCCAGGGTAATTAGAATTCAAAGAGGGAAGAGGAAGATAATTCTAGGCAGGGAGAATAGTTAATAAGAATGTCTGGAATTAGAAAATGGATTGTCTTGCTTTTATTAAGAAGCTACTGCCACCCTAATTCTGGACAATGCCTACAGGTAGGGATTGGAAGTAGGGGTACTGGACTTGGACTTGGAGTCAGAAAAAAGATCTAAGTTCAGATCTTCTGATATTTACTAGCTCTGAGCAAGTCTCTTAAACTTCTTGAGCTTTCGTAGTACTGTACTGGGGAAAATAATACCTTATCTCATGGAGATATTGTGAAGATCAACTTGACAGTGTTTGTAAAGGGCTTTGCCAACTTTGAGGTGATAAATCAATATTGGCTATTGTTTTTATTTCAACTTGACATTTAAAGATCTTTGATTTTTTTTTGTTAGTATGGGAAGTCCTTCCACTGATGCAGATTATATAACATGTCTATAATTTTGTAGATAGTATTCACTAAATATTTATTAAATATCTACTATGTATCAGGCACTGTAGTAAGTACTGGGGATGCAAATATAGAAAAAAAAGACAGTCCCTGCCTTTCAGGGAGCTTGTAATTTAATGAAGAAAGATAATACACAAAAAGAAGCTGAAAAAGGGGGTTAGGGATGGAAGAAGATATCTGAGACTGGGGCATGGTAGAGAAGTCCCAAATAGTGCAGTCAAATAAATAATGAGATTAACTTAGTGTCAGACTCCAAGCCCAGTACTGTATCTACTATATAATGCTTTCTCATTTTATTTTGATTTATTACATTTATTGTCATCAGTATTAAAATTAATCATATTTTTATATTACACTGCCCAGTGTAATCTGTCTTGATGGAGAATTCTTTAAAGTAAGTTTTTTATTAGTGTTTTTTATTTTTTATGTTATTGTAATTTCTCTCCAATATCTATACTGTAATGGTTAGAATGGGTTTGACAAATATAGAAATTAACTCATAAGTCAGAGGCTGTTAGTAGCTTTAGTGGCTTTATTATAGCAAGGCAAAGATAAGAGAGGGAATTATCGGAAGGAGGTAAAAAATTACTCCATAGTCTGCCTCAGCCTCAGAAACAATGCTTCTCTGCTTCCTGCTGAGTCTCACCTCATATGCTGTTCCCTTCACCCACTAGCTCTCCTACATTACCCCTAAGGAACCAATCACAATTCCTCAATTAGCCTGGCACCACCCAGGGGGGCAGTGCTTGTGGGATCAATTCCCAGGTTGCTGATTGACCCAAATTCAAAACAAATGGAAGGGAAGTCTAAATCTCTGATTGATCAAATCAAAATACAAATTCCCTTCTCACAATACTCTACCCCTCTGGGATACCATATAATAAATAGTATTTTTTTTTAATAATTCTTACCTTCTGTCTTATAATATAATATGTATTAGTTCCAAGGTAGAAGAGTGGTAAGGGCTAAGAAAAAGGAATTAAGTGGCTTGCCTACGGTTACACAGCTAGGAAGTATTTGAACCCAGGACCTTCCATCTCTAGACCTGATTCTCAATCCACTGAGCCACCCAGCTGCCCCCAACAATCATTCTTTTATAAGAAAAAAAAGGAAGAAAAAGAAAAAGAACCAATACAGAACTGATCAATACATTTAAAAAGTGTGAAAACATGAGCAGTATGCAATAGCTATGGACCTCCTACTTCCAGAAGTGGATTGGGGGTGCCCTCTCATCTCTTCTTCAGTTAGATGCTTGACCTTTATAATTTTGTTACATTAACTTTTGATTTTTGTATGGGGTTCTTTCTGCTTACATTGTAGTCACTATGTATATTGTTTTATTTGCTCTTTTAACTTCATTCTGCATCAGTTCATGCATATCTTTCCATGCTTCTCTGTGATCATCATATCTTTAATTTCTTACAGCACATTATACTTAATTCCATTCATATACCACAGTTTGCTTAGCCATTTGGTTAGTCAGTAAACATTTATTAAATACCTACAGTGTGCCAGGCATTGTGGTAAGCACTGGGGAAGCAAATATGAAAATAACCTGTCTATAATTTGGTAGCAATAGTCAATCAACATTTATTAATGTAGCAGTCCCGCGCAATTGAACTGAAACCCTTCAATTAAGTACCTATTATGTGCCAGGCTTTGTATTTAAGGATACAAATATGAAAACAGACAATCCCTACCCTCTAAGATTTCACAATTTAAAGGCAGAAGAAAATATACAAAAGGCAGCTGAAAAGGGGTATGAGGGCTGAGTAGGGAAGGTACTTTGATACTGGACATAGTGATGGAGAAGTCATTAGACAAGTTCCAAAGTAGTGCAGGCAGGTGAGAAATGAGATGTTCTCTGGTACATGAATGCAACAGAATAATACTGGATATCAGTTCAAAATGAATCTTCCCAGCTATAATATTTCATTGATTTCATTTACCATATTTTTTTAGCAATTCCCCAATTGAGATGCATTCCTTGGTTTCAATTCTTTGCCACTACAAAAATAGCTGCTAGAAATATTTTCACACATATCATCTCTTTTTCTGTTTCCTTGATTTCTTTTGGGTACAGACCGTATAGTGTTATTGCTGGGCCAAAGAATATAGACATAAAACATGCGCACTTCTATACATATATTAAGGGGCTAGTAGAGTAGCCTCTTTGGACCTGATAGTATAGAGTATCAGCTCCATTGTAGAATATCAGCTTCCATGGAGGAGTGGCAGCTTCCAAACCCTGTTGATAAAGGTTGGCATATTTATTGGGGTCTGGGAGCTTGTAATCTTCCATTCTAAATTCAGGTAGGTATGTTTTGGGATATTTATTGCCATAGGGAATAAGGAGCATGTGCAAATTTGGGGGATTCTTCTAGATTGCCAGAGTCTCTAATGTTCCCCCATTGTCCACCTTGTCATCATTTGTCACTGTGGGAGAGGTCTCACTGCCTCTCTAGAATGGCAGGGAGGGGAATGCGGTACAGTAGAAGACCACTATAGGTAATTAATTGTGTCTGACAATTCTAAGAACAATATAAGTAATAAACCAGATTAGGCACAAAGCTGATGCCCAGTATAGAATATTACAGATCCAATACACAATCTGCAATTCATATTTGACTAGGCTGAAATTACAGGTTTTTTAGTTAATGTCTAACCAGTGCTAACCAATGAGAAATGCAAGATTTTCAGAGTATGAGGGTCCCTTTTCTATTACTACCCCTCACTGCCCACTGTTAGCCCATATCAAAACCACAAATTCATTAAATATAGCTTTTATGTTTTACTATACATTAAATTTAACATAGCAATTACTTTGTAGTATGCTGTTAGCCTTTGTCTCTCTTTGAACCTCACTCTTTTTTCCTATGCATTTTTAAAATGTTTATTGATGTTCTCCCCCACCTTCTTCTCCTTTTCCCCATTAATATCACTACTCTACTCCAAATAGAAGTCCTCTCTTTTAAGAAAAGCATAGCCAAGCAAGACGAATGTAGGTTGTGGTCATGTCCAGAAATGCATGCTTCATTCTACATCTGCAGTTGTCATCCGGGAGACCTTTATCATCAGTCTTCTGGAATTATTATTGGTCATTGTATTATTAAGAAATATTTTTGTGTATATGTTGTTTTATCACCAGTAGAATGTAAGCTTCCAGAGAGCCAAGGATGTCTTGCCTTTCTTTGTCTCCATATGTCTGGTGCCCGACTCAGTGCCTTGCTCATAGTAAGTGTGTAGTTACAGGAGGAGACAGACAGTAAAACTTTACTAGTGGAGGACTTCAGCTGTCTTCTCTCAGAAGTAGATGAATCCAACCCCAAAACTAAATAAACATCTATTGAGTTGAGATATTTGATTGTGTATAAGTACTTTCTTGGTTAATTTAATTATTCTTTGTATATTAGGGATATGAAAGACTCATCTCCAGAAATGTCAGACAAAGAAGAAGATCATGATGTTGACTCATCCTTTGATCTTGCTAAAGGTGACAACCAGTATCATCATTATCATAGAATTCTTCTGGAGCCTCAGGAGAAAAACAGTACTGACTTTAAAGACTATGTGGTCCAAAAGTTGAAGAAGACTTGCTGTTGTAGTCCAGCCAAAGCCAAAAACTGTTTTTTTGGTTTCATGCCAGTTTTGCAGTGGCTCCCTAAGTATGACCTGAAAAAATATCTCCTTGGAGATATAATGTCTGGCTTGATTGTAGGCATCTTATTGGTCCCACAGTCCATTGCATATTCTCTTCTAGCAGGCCAGGAGCCAATTTATGGTTTATATACTTCTTTTTTTGCTGGAATAATTTATTTCTTATTTGGGACTTCCAGACACATCTCAGTGGGTATTTTTGGAGTGTTGTGCCTCATGATTGGTGAAGTAGTTGATCGGGAGGTGCATAAAGCTGGCTATGGGATGGAACATAAAGCTCATCCTGTCCTCTTCGATCACATAAATGAAAGTATCATCATTCCAGCTGTGAACCACACATCAGGACAGATCTGTGATAAAAGCTGCTATGCAATTACTGTTGGCACAACAGTTACTTTCATAGCCGGTGTTTATCAGGTAAGAAGTGGTAGAACAAATAGGCTTCTGCAGAAATGATAATTTAATGTGAGTTATTTGTCTAAAAAACTAATTGTGGTATTATACAGCTGCTGGGGAATCTAGGGAGTATAGTGGATAGCGCCCCAGGCCTGGAGTCAGGAAGACCTGGGTTCAAATGTGGGCTCAGATACTACCTGGCTATGTGACCCTGGGCAAGTCATTTAGTTCCATTTGCATAGCTTTTACCAATCTAATGTCTTAGAATCATTATTTAGTAGCTATTCTGAAACAGAAGGCAAAAAAAAAAATCATTTGCTTTATGGGTTTCTGATTGCCAGAATTTAACTTATTGTCCATTGTCAAAGCCCTCTATTCTCTCATAGATCATCTTGAAATGAAACTAATAGATCAAAAGTTTTGGAGATAGGACAAATCATCATTCCTGAAGTGGAAAGTATTAGTGCGTTTGTAAATAGGCCTATTACCATTGATGATTTTCGTAGGCAAAAACTACTATTGAATGTATAGATTAGAAAAGGAGAGGGGATAGTCTCATGTTGAATGACAGATGGCAAGTTTAAATGGTGCAATGATATCCCTGAGTTATTAAAAGAACCAGAGAAAGGCCTCCAACATGGTAGGTAAATTCAGTATGGTAGATTTATGGGAAAACATGAACAGAAATTACCTATGAAAGCTTCGTGTGGGAGATTAGTTCTGCACTGCTGAAGGGGAGGATTAACACTAAACAAAATCACATACCCACCAAAGTACCAGTCAGTTATCATACTTGGATTTCCTTCCAATATCCTCCCTACTACATTCAAACCAGGTATTTAAGGTACATGTCATATGTGGCATAGTGAGAAAATCACTTGATTTAATATAAGATTTAGCATACTTGGCTTTATATCACATCTTTGCAATTTATTTGGACTTAGGCACATTACTTCCCCTTTCTATTCATCATTTGGAAAATGAGGCAGTATGTTTTCTTAGGTCTTGCCCCATTTTAAATTCTATCTCATAAATTTCAATTACTTCTACTCCATGGGACTATAAAATCTTATCATTTTAAGGGGCATCAAAGGTCATTTAGTTTAATTCTTATCAGAAACTGGAATCTCTTCCACAAAATCCCTGTTAAGTAGCCACCCAAACTTTGGAGAGCTCTAGTTCACCATTCCCTAAGGTAGCCCATTCTGCTTTTGGACAATTCTAATAATTAGGAAGATTTCCTTTATAGTTTATGAAAATATTCATATTATACCAGAAAATTGTACCAAATCTCCACCCATTGGTCTTACTTTTAAATCCAAATAGAATAATTCTAAAGTCTAAATTCCCTTTCAATTTTTTAAAGAAAAAAATAGGGAGATCTTTGGGCCACATGCTATTACTTTATTGTATATGTATTAGGTATAATTATAATTTTCCCCACAAGATTCTCTTTTGAAAGTTGAAAAATCACTGATTCTGTTTAGCTAAAAATATCTGATTACCCATGATAACATGGTTTTAAGTTTTAACTAAAGCTAGTTTTGTAATTTTAAAAAGTTAATTCAAAATTTAATTTAAACTAGCATTAATGTTAATGTAGATTAACCTTTGTAGATGACATTGTGCAAAGAAATCATCTGGGAAGAAAGGGATTAGATGGGAATTAGAAAGGGAATTGGGCAAGTCACTTAATTTGTCTTCCTTAGTTTCCTCAACTATCCACTTCACAGGTTGTTGTGAAAATCAAATGGAATAATATTTGTAATGCATTAGCACACTATATAAATTCCTTGTTATCTTCCCTCCTTTCTTTATTACTTGGGTCAAGTCATTTCTATTCTCTGAACCCCAAGTTCCTCATCTGTAAAATGAGAGTAGTAATACTTGCACCATTTCCTTACAGATTTTTATGAAGAAAACAAGTAAGAAGCTAAAAAGTTATAAATATGAGTTAATGAAAATAATTAACAATGATAATAGAAGTAACTTGTTTTATTTGGTGCTGGGGAAGAACAAAAGGAGATAATGGCATGCCCTGGGGGCTGTTTCTACTTCTTATTGATGTCTATCTCAACAGAGTTATTTCTGTGAAGAGAAGGGATAAAGAGAACCAAATTATAAGGAGAGAAGAAAGAAAAATGAAACTATAAAAACTTCAAAGGTGACAAAGTGCAATTAATTTTGAAAATTAGTTAGGACTTCTATCTAAATCCTATGCTAGTGCCTTGTTGTGGCATATAGTTAATTCTGTGTTTCAGAGACTATGCCAGTGGAGGAAAGATACTCTTCTAGGTCAAACCAAAGCTAGAAAAGCTTTAAGTCCAGGTTCTGAAGTGGTCTGCTAGTCTCCCTTTGGGAAACTAGCCTAAATTCAGATAAATTCATTAGCATATAGGCTACAGGGTGATAGGGTGATTTTGGGGGGGAGGGGCTTAACTTTTTTTTTTTAACCATTTCCTTTTGTCTTGGAATCATACTAAGTATCAGTTCTAAGACAGAAGAGGCAGTAAGAGCTAGGCAATTGAAGTTAAATGACTTGCCCAGAGTCACACAACTAGGAAGTGTTTGAGGCCAAATTTGAACCCATGTTCTCCCAACTCTAGGCCTGGCTCTGTATTGACTGAGCCTCACTGCCCCGCCTCAATTTCACGGATAGTTTACTAAACTGTAATATGTGTTGACAGAGTAAATATCCATACCAATGAAATCACAGATCCTTAAGTACTGAAGAAATATCTAGACAAATGATACAGAGCAGAGTTATAAGTTTTACAAGTTCTTTCTAGTTGAGGAAAGTTTGCACATATATAATGTCTTATGTGATTCCTTTCAGGTCGCCATGGGCCTGTTTCAGGTGGGCTTTGTCTCTGTCTACCTCTCTGATGCCTTGCTGAGTGGATTTGTCACTGGTACCTCCTTTACTATCCTTACTTCTCAGGCCAAATATCTTCTAGGACTAAACATCCCCCGAAGTAGTGGTGTGGGCTCTCTCATCACTACCTGGATATATATCTTCAAAAACATTCATAAGACCAATCTTTGTGACCTTGTTACTAGCCTTTTGTGCCTTCTTGTCCTTGTGCCAACCAAAGAACTCAATGAACACTTCAAATCCAAACTTAAGGCACCAATTCCCACTGAGCTGGTAGTAGTTGTGGCAGCTACACTGGCATCTCACTTTGGAAAACTGAATGAGAAGTATGGCTCCAGTATAGCTGGACATATTCCAACTGGGTTCCTGCCTCCCAAAGCACCTGATTGGAACTTGATTCCTAATGTAGCAGTCGATGCAATAGCTATTTCTATCATTGGTTTCGCTATTACCGTGTCACTATCAGAGATGTTTGCCAAGAAACATGGCTACATAGTCAAGGCCAATCAGGAAATGTATGCCATTGGCTTTTGTAATATCATCCCTTCTTTCTTTCACTGCTTTACAACCAGTGCAGCTCTTGCCAAGACCTTAGTCAAAGAGTCTACAGGCTGTCAAACTCAAGTTTCTAGTGTGGTGACAGCAATGGTTCTTTTATTGGTCCTCCTTGTAGTAGCACCTTTATTCTACTCCCTCCAAAAATGTGTCCTTGGAGTGATAACCATTGTAAATCTTCGGGGAGCTCTTCGGAAATTTGGTGATCTGCCCAACATGTGGAGGCTTAGCAAAATGGATACAGCTATTTGGTTTATTACTATGCTCTCCTCTGCATTGATAAGTACTGAAATTGGTCTGCTTATTGGAGTCTGCTTTTCTATGTTTTGTGTCATCCTTCGAACTCAGAAGCCAGAAACTCCTATACTTGGTCATGTGGAAGAGACTGAAATCTATGAGTCTTTGTGTGCCTACAAGAACCTTCAGACTGAGCCAGGAATTAAGATTTTCCGTTTTGTAGCTCCCCTCTACTACATCAACAAAGAAGGTTTTAAATCTGCCTTGTACAAGAAGACTGTCAGTCCAATCTTGGTGAAGGCAGCACGGAAGAAGGCAGCAAAGAGAAAGCTCAGAGAGAAAATGGTGACTTTCAGTGGCTGCCAAGATGATGTTTCCATGAACCTCTCTCATGAACCCCCAGAGCTCCATACCATAGTAATTGACTGCAGTGCCTTGCAATTTTTGGATACAGCAGGAATCCAGACACTCAAAGAGGTTCGCAAAGATTATGCAGACATTGGTATCCAGGTTCTACTGGCTCAATGCAATCTCTCTGTGAGGAGCTCTTTGTACAGTGGAGAATACTGCACAAAGGAAGAAGAAAACCTTCTCTTCTATAGTGTACATGAAGCATTATCCTTTGCTCTGGACTTGCAAAAACAGAAAGTATTGAATGCATCCAATGGTTTAAACACTTCTACTGACTGATTACTGGGGTAAAGAGGGATGCAGGGGGAAGGGAAAGAAAATCAATGCAACAGGTTTGTCTCTCCTATGTACAGTTTGCTATGGAGTGAAATTCTCATATGTGATAGGGGAGAGGCACACAGGTAGATTAGAGTTTGTAATTAGCCAGAATTAGGGGAAAATATTAATTACACCCATTTCTGCAGATGAGGGTATAAAAATATTTGGGATATGCTTAAGAAGCTTTATGGTTTAAATGCATTTGAACTTTTTCCCTTTTGGGAACAAGGATTCTAGTCCAGGGGGTGCTTAAAAAAGGGGAGGCAGCACTGTATGGTATGAAGGGAACTGATAGGCATTAAGAAACCTGGGCTCCAGTTCTACCACTGCCAAACTATGTGAGCCTCAGACAAGTTACAACCACTGCGAACCTCAATTTACAACTCATTTATAAAGTGAGGGGGTTGGAGTAGTTGATTTATGAGGTCCCTTCTGCTCTAAAATTTATTGACCTTATGGGTGAGTTTATAGCAGAGCCACCATCTTTGTGGTAATGCAGCAGGAAGAACTTGGTGGGAGAGGGAGTATGTATAACACTTGCTCTTACTTATAGCTATACTTTTGCTTCCTACCAAAGAGATGAGGCTTTGGGATTATCACTCTCACAAAGTCAGTTCTATTTCTTGTGCCTTGCTTTTCTGTCTACCTCTCTAGAACCTCTAGCATTTTGAGAAGGAATCACTCTCTTTCAGGTGAGGATTCCCTAGAAGTAGATCTCTATTAGGACTCTGGGAGCACATGCTGTGAGGAAAATGCTTCCTGTAAACCAAGTCATTTTCTGATAAGGCTAGCATATCACAGGGACTTAGGTTTATACAAGGTATTTTTGGAAAACTGCATACCCATAGAGCCTGGCTAAATACTTAATCCAGTGTATAGTGTGAGTTGATATTCCCTTCTTTGTTTAGACTAAGTCTATAGTACTGAGTCTTCAAAATCAGCAAGGATTTGAGGGGTCTACTTTTTCCCTCTTCTTTTTGCTGGCACACATCATTCATGCTTATTCCTGAGGACTTTACCACCACTGAACATTTTTTTTTTAACCCTTACCTTCCATCTTGGAGTCAATTCTGTGTATTGGCTCCAAGGCAGAAGGGTGGTAAGGGCTAGGCAATGGGGGTCAAGTGACTTGCTCAGGGTCACACAGCTAGGAAGTGGCTGAGGCCGGATTTGAACCTAGGACCTCCCATCTCTAGGCCTGGTTCTCAATCCACTGAGCTACCCAGCTACCCAGCTGCCCCCCACTGAACATTTTTTTTGACAATTTTTGGTCTACTCTACATTCCTAGGAATCTGTTCAGATAAAAATGATGTGAGGAACATAAAATTTAGAGTTAGAGCTGGGTTTGTATCTCAGATGGATTGCCTACTACTACTACTATCCATGTGGGCCAAGTTGCTGGATCTCTCTGGGCCTAAATGTAATCTGTAAAATAAAGGGATTGGCCTAAATGATCTCTAAGATCCCTTGTAGTACTAAATCGTACAATCTTCCTCTAGTTATCTGGTAATACATCTTTTTTAAAAATCCAGACAACAGGGTACAATCCTAAGTGAATCCATTCCAACAAGTATTTAAATGGTTATTACACATAAAGTGGTGCTTGATGCTTGTTGGATTCTATTGAATTGCCATCATACTTGGAAGGAGTGGGCAGGGAAAATACTTTAATGTTTTGGTTAATGGGCTTAAATGATCTTTGAATGATTAAGCAAGGTTGGTTTGCAGAAGGAAAGTTTTTTTTTTCCAATGAAGTTTTGGGGAAGCAATTAGAAAATATCACAAATTACCTTGATGGGAAGGAAATATGGTATGATTTCACTGTACAGGAAAAAAAATGTTCCATGGTGGCTATCTCTAGTGCTTTTCTCAATATTACAGGTTAAATTTTACGAAAAAAAGAAAAAAAGAAAAAAAAAGAATGTCAGTGTTTTAGGTCCACTGACTTAGTTAACTGTACACTGAATTTTTAATAGTTATCCTTTTAAATGTCTTCATTTAAACCCTGAAGGATAAAAGTTTTCACAAAAATATTAACATAATAGAAATGTTTAAAACTTCAGGGTATGTTTTTCTTCTTGTAGCTTTTCTTTATGATTTTTCTTAGACTATGGTGTGGGGGTAAAGGGTCTGCTGGACACCCTGAGCATAGGGGAATCCCAGGTCAAAGAGTATGTGAAGAATTTCCTGATTTTGCACCCCTGCAGTGCTGGGTATGGGGAGCCTGTCCTATGCTGATCTGTAGGGACAAACTGCAGGAATCTCAGAGAAATAAATTTCTTTGGCATTTCCCTATGCCTTTTGATAAGAGTTTTTAGCACACCTTCTGTTTGCATCTCAAACATACCAGTGCTTCTATCCCTGACACCAAAGCATCTCCCTTGGGAATGTCATCTAATCCTCCTTTGCTCTCCTCCCCACCTTCTGTTCCTGGTCATGTAGTCTCTGTTCCTTTAAAGCATAAAAATCTTTAACCCCTTCTCTTCAGGGAGGCAGACTTTACCGACAAACTGCCTCTTGGCCAATCAACTCAATAAATACCTTTATTTTTAAATATTCATCAGAGCCTGGTAATTCTTTAAAAGAGTACCTTCCTGAACCAGAACCAGACATATCAAGCTCTCCCACAACAACAATCATTTTTTCCATAAGCAGTGTGCACTATAAGTAACAAAACACTTGAACCCTTGTTTCGACAGTGGGGGAAAATAAACATTTTAAATGGCAAAAGAAGAAAAGCATATTTTTACTAAATTATTCCTCTGATGGGTGGGAATGGAGTAGGATCCTGAGGTGAGCCATCTAGAAAGAACATACTGTAACAAGTCTTCCTTAATTGGGAAAATGGCAACAAACTCATAACTTTTAACTCAGCCCTTCATGGGGCCCTAAATTTTAAACTTTAAACACTTTTCTTAGTTTGGATCTTACATTTTTTATAGAGCTATATGAATTAAGTGGAATCAACAGGACAAAGATAAGCCAGTCATTACCACATTTTAGCCCTGATTTCTTTGCTTCACTCAGTTCCATACATTTGAATTTATGTACCCTTCAAAGTAGAAAAGAATAGTTATTTAGCTCCTTTATAAATTTAGGAAAAGTTGACTAAAATCATTGGCCCAGATCTGTGATTTCATTAACATCAAGACTCCCATTGTGTCAACATTCTTATTTATGTAGACTTCCAATTCATATTGTAATTTAATTTTAATAGTTGCCTGGGGAACTGCCCCATTTATAAATAAAGATTTTATTGAAGTTAACAGCTTCAATAAAATTTTAAATTAATTGAAATGTGTTTAAATGTCATTGTTCAGGCTAAAGTAAACCCATTATTCGTTGTGATACAATTTTGGTTTGCATTGTTAATTGTTGCTAATTTTTGCTGTATTCTTCCAGATTGTTAAATTTATGGTTTAGTTTTATGTTGGACTGAATATTTAATTGGTCACCAGGGATTTAATTTCTAAATCCCAAAAATGAAGTACTAAAGTCAAATGGAATTTATGATAGTTTATTTTTACAATAGAGGGAAGATATTAAGGAAGAGAGAAAAGTGGGGGGAAGGGAGAGAGAGAGAGAGAGAGAGAGACAGAGAGAGAGAGAGAGACAGAGAGAGAGAGAGACAGAGAGAGAGAGAGACAGAGAGAGAGAGAGAGAGAACGAACAAGAACAAGCATGAGCACGAGCTCTGGCTTCCTCTGAGCCAGGTAGAAATTCTAAGGCCCCAGCCAGAATATAAAGAACATAAATCCTTAACCCCAGGGTCCCTCAAATCTAAGTTTAAATAGTGACTTCCACCTATCACCTGCTAATTAGAAGTGGAACTAAGAGCAGATAATGGTTCTAAAGAACTCAGGTCAATTTCTTTTTTTTTAAACCCTTATCTTCTATCTTAAAATCAATACTAATAGATAAGATTGGTTCTAAGGCAAAAGAGCAGTTAGGACTAGGCCTGTGATGGTGAACCTATGACACCGGTGCCAAAGATGGCACATAGAGGGCACCCCCCTTCATAACTAGAAAGATAGAGGGCCTTGGGCAGAGTTGCTCCCCTCCCTCTCTCCACAGTGCCCGAGAGCATTTTTTTCACACCCCCCTGCCCCTCTGCCCAGCAGCCAATAAGAGCACACAGAGGTTTAGGTGGGCGGCTCAAAGACTGCAGAGCTGGAGGGGAGTAGAGCCCTCAGGCCACTCCCTTACCCCTCTCTATACTAGCTGAGGACATTCCTTACTTCCCTCACCCATCTGCCCAGCAGCCCAATGGGAGAGCTTCTTTCCTCTCCTATGTGGGATAAGGGGGGAGTGGGGTGCATACAGCACTTGGTGGGGGGGGCAGGTAGGGCCTGGCACAGGGTCTCTAAAAGGTTTGCCATCACTGGACTAGGCTACTGGGGCTGAGACTTTTCCACCATCATAAATCTAGGAGGTATCTGAATTCACATCTGAACCCAGAATCTTCCTTCTTCTGGCCTGATTCTCAATCCACCTAGCCACCTAGTTACCCTGAGGCCAATATCTTCTTAAAGCAAACTCAGCAGAATTTGACTCATGTTTATGTATGCATAGCAGCTTGTCTAGTCAGTCAATCCACAGTTGATTCCACATTAACTTGGTGGCCTGCAGTGTACTAAATCATGGAAATACAAATATCAGCCTAAAGGAGGGCAGTTCCTGCCCTCAAGGAACTGACATTCAACACATTTTCAGGAAGGTGCAATGTATGGAGATTAAGGTACCCAACCTGAAAAAATCCAGGAAAATCCAAAGTGTAGCCCGGAGAGGAAATACCACCATCTCACTTAATCCATCTGTCCCTGTTAGCCATTGTCCTCTTTATCTCCTCTCTTTTGTGGCCAAACTCCTTGAGAAAGGTGCCTATAACTGATACTTCTACTTCTCTCACTCTTCTAAATTATAAACTACCTGGATTCTACCATTATTATTCAACTGAAACTTTTTTCAAAGTTATTAATGATTTTTAATTGTCAAATCTAATAGCTTTTGCTCAATTCTCATTTTTCTTGACCTTTGTCTTCTATATGCTCTTCTTTTCTGTTTGTGTGTGTGTGTGTGTGTTTGGTGACAGCTTTCTCCTGGTTCCCTTCCTATCTGCTTGACCACTTCGTAGTCTCCTATTAGATCTTCATTGAGGTTACTCTCTCCAATCTTGGGTGTTCCCCCTAGGCTTTGTCCTGGACATTTTTTCCTCTCTATACTTTCTCTTCAGCTCCCATGGTTTCAGTGATCTCTATGCAGATATTTCTTGAATCTAAATGTAATCTCTCTCCTGATCTCCAGACTCCCATCCCCAGTTGCCTATATCTTAAACTCAACATGTCCAAAATCAAACTCATTATTTTTTATGCAAAACCATCCCCACATGTTCATCAATTGGGGAATGGCCAAATAAACTATGGTATATGATGATGGGTTACTATTGTGCTATAAGAAATGATGAGCAGGATGATTTCAGAAAAAGCTGGAAAAACCAACATGAACTGATGTAGAGTGAAATAAGCAGAACTGGGAAAATCAATGTACACAGTAACAGCAATATTGTGAGATGGTCAACTATGAAAGACAGCTATTCTCAGCAATATAATGATCAACAATTCTGAAGGATTTATAACAAAGAATGCTATCATTGGAATGCAGATCAAAGCATACTATTTTTCACTTTAGCTTATATGTGTTTTTATTTAGAGGTTTTGATTTTATGAGTATTCTCTTCCAACAATGACCAATATGGAAGTATAGTTTACATAATAATACATGTATAACCCAGATCCAATTGCTTGCCATCTCTAGGAGGGGGAAGAGAAAGGAGAGAGGGAGATGATTTTGATCTTATAATTTTGGAAAATATGATGAAAAAAATATTGCATGTAATTGAGGAAATTTTTTTTAAAGAATAGAAAAAAAACTATCCCCCCTTCTAAACTTCTTCATTATTGTTGAGTATTATCATCCTCTAGGTCACCTAGGCTCTAAAAATGACTGCTACCTTTTGACTCCTTCCTCACTCTCATCCCCTTTTACCCTCCCCCCACATCCAATATGTTATCAAATTCTGAGACCTTGACAGCATAGCTTTGTATTCACCAGATTTTGCCCTCTGACATCATCCTGATGCAGGCTGTCATTATCTCTTGCCTGTTCTATCACACGAGCCTTCTGGTTTCCCTGTTCCAATTTTCTTTCCTCTTAAGTCTATCTTCTTATTCAACAGTCAAATTGATCTTAAAACACAAGTTCCAATAATGTCAATTCTATTCAATAAACTGTAGGGGTTCCCTATTACAAGAACAAATATAAAATTATTTTTTCAAGCCCATCACAACCTAGCTCCTTCTGACCATTTCAATCTTTATTTTTTGTATGTGACAATGGATTTAATTCAGCACCCAAAATAGCAAATAAATAAAAGACCTTATTCTCAGTCTGGCAGTTTTCAACCTGATTTGTGTAAGGCTGTTTTTTAACTAGTTGTGGTAGAACATATTTTCAGCTATGATACAAGAGCTGTCAGTCTGCCCTTCTCAAAAAGCTTTCTAGTCACTGATTCATTAAATAGCAGCAGAAATGGCCAGAGGGTGGCTCTAAAGAGGTGAATCTCAGAAGTTAATTAATACATAGCAAAGCTCAGACCAGTAGAGTAATAATCTCATTATTACTGATATTTTTACTGAATTTATTTTTAATTGAAAATTTCTATTTAATTAATTAATTTAGAATATTTTTCCATGGTTACATGATTCATGTTCTTCCCCTCCCCTCCTCCCCCACTCCACCATCCCCTTATTTTTCTTTTGTTTCTACTCCCACAGTTCTCCTCTGAATGTGAATATTGTTCTTTATCATAAGTCCCTCCAAATTGTCCTGGATCATTGCATTGCTGCTACTAGAGAAATACATTACACAATACAATATTGTGCCACAGTGTATCAGTCTCTGTGTACAATGTTCTCCTAGTTCTGCTCCTTTTGCTATGCATCAATTCCTGGAGATTGTTCCAGTTCACATGGAATTCCTCTAGTTCATTATTTCTTTGAGCACAATAGTATTCCATCACCAACAGATACCACAATTTGTTCAGCCAGTTGCCCAGTTGAAAGGCATCCCCTAATTTTCCAATTTTTTGCTACCACAAAAAGAGCGGCTATAAATATATATAAATATATGTATATTTAAAACCCTTACCTTCTGTCTTGGAATTAATACTGTGTATTGGCTCAAGGCAGAAGAATGGTAAGGGCTAGGCAGTGGGGGGTCAAGTGACCTGCCCAAGGTCACACAGCTGGGAAGTGTCTGAGGCCAGATTTGAATCTAGGACCTCCTGTCTCTAAATCCACTGAGCTACCCAGCTGCCCCCTAGAAATATTTTTGTTCAAGTCTTTCCCCCCATTATCTCTTTGGGTTGTAAACCCAGCAATGGAGGGACTTTAATTTTTTTGGTTACAATACTTACTTTATTTCCCTCCCTCCCCTCTACCCACTCTTCCTGCAGTCAATGCGCAATTGCATTGGGTATTACTTATGTCCTTGATCAGAACCTATTTCCATGTTGTTGTTTACACTAGAATGTTCATTTAGAGTCTACATCCCCAGCCATATCCCCTTGACCCATGTATTCAAGCAGTTGTTTTTCTTCGGTGTTTTTACTCCCACAGTGTTTCCTCTGAATGTGGATAGTGGTTTTTCTCATAGATTCCTTCCAGTTGTTCAGGATCACTGCATTGCCACCAATGGAGAAGTCCATTACATTTGATTGTACCACAGTGTATCAGTCTCTGTGTACAATGTTTTCCTGGTTCTGCTCCTCTCACTCTGCATCACTTCCTGGAGGTTGTTCCAGTCTCCATGGAATTCCTCTACTTTATTATTCCTTTAAGCACAATAGTATTCCATCACCAACATATACCACAATTTGTTCAGCCATTCCCCAATTGAAGGGCATGCCCTCATTTTCCAATTTTTTGCTACCACAAAGAGTGCAGCTATGAATATTCTTGTACAAGTCTTTTTCCTTATTATCTCTTTGGGGATCCAGCTATGGCTGGATCAAAGGGCAGACAGTTTTTTTAAAGCCCTTTGGGCATAGTTCCAGATTGCCATCCATAATGGTTGGAACAATTCACAACTCCACCAGCAATGCATTAATATCCCATTTTTGCCACATCTCCTCCAACATTTATTACTTTCTTTTGCTGTCATGTTAGCTAATCTGCTTATTACTCTAATTTGTGTCATCTTGAAAGTGTGATAAGCATGCCATTTCTTTCTGGCTCTGTTCCTTAATTTTGCAGACTTTTTAACCTCCTTATTAAAAGGATATTAGAAATTGGGTCTTGTTATATTAGTTTAGAGATAAGAAGTGGAGAAGCTGGATTGAGAAAGAGTTGGAGTTTCAAACAGATGAGACAGAGTGTCAGTTTCAAGTCTAACAGTTTTTCTGTGTGTCAGTTGGTCTCTGGCAGTTGGCAGTCACACACAGAGACTCCTGCTCTGAGGGCTTTGAGGAGGTAATATCTTTGCCTCTCTCTCTCACTGTATGAGGTAAAGACCTGAAGGAATTAAGTGTTTTCTTTTTCCAACTTGGGAAACACTACTGACTTATCTATTACTGTCTTTATATTGTTTAACTCTGAGAAAACCAAAGAAAGACCTGGTCTTTGGTTTGGACTGAGTCTGCTAAGGCTCAAAATCCTAACTTGATTCTTTTTGAGATTCAACCAGCTAGCCTTTGTTATTTTTATAACTTGGAGGCTAATTAAAAATTATAAGGATAATATTGTTAGTTTTATTTAGAATAGTAAAAATCTGGGTCAGTCAGATAAGGAAGGATTAGAATAGCCTGTGAAAAACAGGAGAAGTAGATCCTTGTGGAACCAGGGAGTTCTATTTGGGTGGAGTTAGAATCCCTTGGAGTTAAAAATCCTTTTATCCTTATATATTTCAACAAATATTTTATTTTTTTATAACCAGAGCCTCTTTAGCATCCTTATGCCTGGCTCTGAAGAGAAGTTCACTTATAAGCTTCACTTCACTTATATAAGATATTTTGTGAGCACAACAAGCAGAGTATCAAAATCAGTTTATAACCAATAATCAAATCTATTGCTTTATTAGTTTTTGTAGACTTGCCTTTTATTTTTACAATATGATGGCCATTTTACTTTACATATGTCTCTGCCTTGTCTGACCATTCTTGTCTTGTACCTTTTTCACCAACAGTGGCTTACTTGCTGTTCCTTGCACAGGACACTCCAACTTCTGATTCTTAATTTTAACTGGCTGTCCTCCATGTCTGGAGCACTTTGTCCTCACCTTCATCTCCTGGTTTTCCTCATTTCCTTCAAGTCTTAGCTAAAATTTGACCCATGGAGAGAAGTCTTTCCCATCTCCTACTCAATGCTACTGCTTTCTGTCTGAGGCTACCTTCCATTTAATTTCAGTAGCTCTCTGATGTACATTGTTGTTTGCATGTTATCTCCCTTCTTAGAATGTGAGCTCCTTGAAGGGAGGATCTGCTTTTTTGCATTTCTTTGATTCCTAGCGCTTACTTAGCACTGGGCTTGATTTGATTGGTTATGATATTTCAAAGGAAGTCACTACTATCAACTGGGATAACACTAATTCTGTTAATACAGTTTCATATTGCCTTGTTTCAAGAAAGCAATGTACAATTTACTACTAAAATTCCTATTATTTTTTTACACTTGAATTACTCTTAAGTCTTCTCTCATCCTTTCCTTGAAAATAAAAACAACCCAAAGTCCAGGACTTCTTATTTATCTCTGTTAAATTTCAGCTTGCCAGTCTATTGTTTTAGCCTTTAATCTATTTGGATCCCAAATATGTTATCCAAACACATAATCATCCCTCCTAGCTTTGTAACATTTATGGATCTGATAAACATGCTTTCTATCTTCATCTAAATGCAGAAACTTAATTGGATGTAAGAGGTGAGGTATGGATCTAAAACTCACTTTTGACCATCCATCAAGCCAGTTTTCCCTATAGTTTTTATTGAATAACACTTCCATTCCAAATTATTGGTATTTTTCTCTTTTCTTTTAAATAAACCCTTACCTTCTGTCTTAATATCAATTCTAAGATAAAAGAGCAACAAGGGCTGGGTAATTGGGGCTAAGTGACTTGCCCAAGGTCACATAGCTAGCAAGTGTTTGAAGCCACATTTGAATCCAGGTCCTCCTGATTCCAGGACTAGAGATCTATCCATTGTGCTACCTAGCCCTTATTGGTGTTTTAAAATAGGTTTCATTATGCATTACATATTTCTAGGTTCTCTTCCATTCTTTTGATCTGGTGTGTGTTTGTGTGTATATGTACATCTTTTTCTAGTGCCAGATAGTTTTTGTAATTAAAAAAAAACAAAACAAACTAAACCTATAATTTAATTGCACAGGCAATTCTGAATGAGTAAATTCCCCAACCAAAACAGGCCATTATCTCTAAATTAAGTCTTAAAGAAAGTTACCTGGGGTATTCAACAGTAAGTGACTTTCCTGAAAGTCACACAGTTAGTATGAGTCAGAGATGGATCTTGAACCCTGATCTTCCCAAGATCCGCTCCCTATCCACTGTGCCAAGATACCTTTCATAATATATTTTAAAATGTCAGTCCTTTTATCAATTTATTTTGAATAGTTCTTGATATTTCATGTTATAACATCCATTCAATTTTATGAAATAAATTCTGTTGATCAATCAACTATCAAAATATTAACTAATGGTATTTTGATTTGTTGTACTGAATGTATAATTTGACTTGGGAATTACTTATTTCTTAAACTGTATTTGCTCAGTTTGTTCAGTTCTTTGCTTCCAGTCAGAATCATTTGGAAGTTATTCTGGTTTGTGCCTAAATATGATATATTTTTGTCATTATAATAAATATATTTCTTTATAGTTTCTCTTCCTTTTTTGTGGGTGGTATGTAGAAATGTAGGTTTTTCTTAAGTACTTTTTTGTTTTTTTTTTTTAATTTAAAATTTTCTAGGTTGCAAATAGAGGTTTTAATTTTTTTTACCAACAACTTATATTTCTTTTTTGTTTCATGTCTTATTACTATGGTTAATATAAGGAAGTCAACATTATAAATTTGCCCTCAAATACTTCTTTCGATGCATTCCTTAAGTTTTTAATATGTACATTAGTATCTCATTATCTTTTATATGATGTTACTGTTGTTATACTTCTTTCTCCAACAAATTATTTATTAAATCTTTTTTAGTTTTTTTGTAGGCCTACACACAGTAATTCATGTCATTATTTGCTAACTCTATTGCAGTATGTCTTGTAAATATACGTACAAGATCTCTGCTTTTAAAACTTCCTCATCTATAAAGTGGAGTTGAATTAGATGACCTAGATTTTTTCAGACTCTGAAATTATGTAACAATTAATATTTATGTATATATATATTCTTAGAAAAACATAAAATATTATTTGCTTTTACTGTTGAGCTCTTTCCATATACCATTAGATTTTGTTTGTGTAAGTTCATATCTTTTTTGTTGAATTTATCATATTTAGAAGGCCAAGTGTTAAACATCTACCATTTCTTTAAAAAAATCAATAAAACTTTTGAAATTGAGATTTTTCCAAAATTATTAGGTTCACATGTTTAAATGCTAAATTTTTAACCATACTTTAAATTTAAAATCTGTGGATCTCTGGATTGAATTTATTTTCTCTAAATAGCATAGTCAGATTCTTGTTAGTTCATTTCATAATCCCTTTTCCCCTTTTATTTAAAGTTTAGTCCTTTAAATGTAATGTTTGTGTAATTTGATTTGTACCATTACTTGTGATCATGTATGATTTTTAAAAAATGTTGCCTTTTTCTTCTTTTGTTTTTTTCCATTCTGCCTCCCTAAACCTTTTTTTCTGCCATCTTGACTAATTTCCCACCCCAATAGACACAGCATTTTCATCTGAGAAATAAATATCTTTTTTAAAAGGAAGAAAGCAGACAATTCTACCTGAATCTTGAGTTGCTTGATCCCCTACTTCTTAAACACAATAAAGGTTGAAAGAACTTGCTGTTGGGATTTGGGTAAGTGATCCTATGGGTTAGTTGGATCTTTTTAATATTAAGTGCTGTGTTTCTGGAAAGATGCCAACTATCCATGTCACTATAATCACAGGATTTATTGTTTAATGTTTTGTTCTATAAAGCCTGAAGCAAATTTCCTCTTGTTTTGTTATGATCATTAAAACCTCTTAATAAGCAGTAGGTAAGGATCTGTATCCTTGTTGGGGAGACAAATAGCATGTTAAATGTCAAGTGTAGAGGAGATGCTACAGAGGAGAAATAACCTCCTGAATTTTCCTAGAAAAGGGAACTGAAGCAAACTTCAAAATGATACTATTCTCTTAGAAAATGAAGAGCTGTAGGGAGAGCATTCTTGGCAAAGAGAAATAGGTGAATAAGTGTGGTGATAGAAATATTCATAGGGAACAGTTACTTATCAAGCTTCATAATAAATAGTAGTGGAATACCCACCGAAGAGAATTAAGAATTTTCCTTTGTAGCAATTACATGGAATCAGAGAATCTCAAAGTTGGAAGGAATCTCATAGTGTATCCAGTCTAATCCCCACTTTAGAAGGAACTTCTGCCACGTTCTCAACATTATCTAGCCGATGAAGACCTTTAATGGCCTGAAACTCAATAGTGACTATAATGGTTTAAGAAGTTAAATCTGCCTAAATTTCTAACCAGTGAGGCTAGTTTTGGTTTCTGGGACCAAGCACAAGAAGACATGACAGATCTTTGAACTTGTAGAGCTTTCCTCCATTAAGACTTATCTTCACTGTCAAATTTCTTTAACTAATACTCCTTATGACATAGCTTCAGTTTTGAGGTCTATCCTCAGTATGTTGCTGTGAAGATAGGATTAATTTTCCCCTTGCCTATTTTTAGCTAATCAAATCAAGAACTTAAAGTACTCCTACTTGACACTAAGTAAGAGAGTTGCAAGTCACTAGAGTAAGCCCACATCTACAAAGGTCATTGTCCTCCCCTTCCCTCCCCACTCCCCCCAGTGCTAGGCAAACTGAAAGACTGAGATTGGTTCCTGTAAAGAGGAGGAGAGACAGGCAGTGACATTGAAAAAGAGGGATAAAAGGCCAAGTCCAAGGACTGATTCATTCACTCTGCATCAGTGAGCCAGACTGGAGGAGGAGACTCTTTCCCTGGATCCTGCAAGGGCTTGCTGGGTCTGTAGCTGGCTTTCCTTCTGGAAAGATTGGTTCTAGAGATTCTTGCCTTGGCTTTGGAGGAGGCTGAATTGGTGGAACCCTGGCTGAAGACACTACTGGGACTTCTGGTTGAGGATTACTGAGAAATACATGTGGAGACAGTCTTGGGGAAGCCCTGCTGGGGCTAAGCCTGGCTTCTCAGGAGAAGGGCTGGTAGAATCTTTCTCTTTATCTACATTTTCCCACTTTCACTCTTTCTACTTCTTTGTAAATAAAGCTGCTAAGAGTCATTTTGAATTAAGCTATAATATTTTTAAATTGATGACCACAATATTACCTTAGAATTCTCATATTTAGTTAAAAACCCTAAATTTAACTCTTACATTGCAAACTACCTTGACAATTCTAGAGCTGAACTGCCAAACATTCAAGCTCTATTTCAGAAGGTATTACTCTGATGGACTGGTCATGTAGACTGAATACCAAACCCATACTTACCCAAAAGACTATTTTACAGAGAACTTGAAAAAAGGTATAAGCATTCAAATGGTGGTCAGATGAGGTATTAAGGACACTTTCAAGGAATCTCTGAGGAACTTTAGTATTGATTGTGAAACATGGGAATCACCAGTACAGGGCTGCCTAGCATGGTATGCCTGAATCAAAGAAAGCAATGTATTCCATAATCAAAATATAAGTGTAGAAGCACAAAGAAAATGCGAGCTGTGCAAATTCAGAACCCCTTCTACTCTAAATGTTCTAGACCACTTGTGTCCAATATGTAGTAGTGTCTTCCTAACTGGTATTAGATTGATCAGCTATAGCCAAACATTGTATCCTGATTCTAATATCATATCACTGATCTTTAAAAATGACAGATGAACAATAATTACTTGTGATGTGATCTTTGGTCTATTGCTATTATATTTTTCTTTTAAAAGTAAAATTTAATTTTATTTAATTTTAAGGCTAAAACACACCTAGCTGTTAGGGTGTGGTTAAAGTAGGGGAAAAATCAGTGTTTAGGAAAACATGTTGTTATGATAGCATTTTCCTTTAAATGAAGAGACAAGGAGAACAATTTGTGTGTGTGTGTGTGAATTTAAAAGTTACACCATTTTATGGCTCAATGTCACAATAAAAGAAATTCCAGCAAGTTCGTTTCTATGACATTTATCAAATGAAGCAAAAGAAATAACAGTGGACCAAGAATGTGAGAGAGTATGTGTGTATGTGAGAGGAAGAGCTGTGTTTACTTTATGAGGTGATATAAAACCTATTTATATACATTGTTTCTTTTGCTCACAACTTCTGCCACAGATCTTTAAGAAAAAAAGTGAACGTTTTATTAATTGGATAAAATGGAAAGTGAAACATTAAATTCTGAAACTCTGGAACAATGCAAAAAAAAATCAAATTGTACACCAAGATCTTACTTACAAGTATAAGTTAGAGCTTAACATTAACACAATGAGGGATCTGGAGGGGGAAGAAGGGAGGAAAGTAATACAGAGGTGAAAACAACCTTACACAGATAGTTTTCAGACCAGTGGCTGTGAAGGTAAAAGGTGAAAGTACTTTAAAACAGGATGTTTTTTAGTATCTGAACATAAAAATTAAACTCCTTTGATGTGGGCAATGCTAATTGGGTCTTGTTCAAAGAATTGGCAGCTCAGACTGAGTCCATTGTGAGGAAACAAACTTTATTATAAGAAAATATAGTAATAGTACAGCTATAGACAGCTAGCTAGTTTAGTAATTAAGTCAAGGTAGTTAATAAGGTAAGGTAAGCAAAGTGAAGGTAAAGGTGGGTAGGGGTTTTCAGGAATGTTTTTTATCTTGATTAGTTATTAAGGAAGAGGTCATTTGTTTGGGCAGTTGTTGGCCTACATTTCCAAGGAACTGATGCCACTTTACCCATGGTCCACCTTGTTCTTTGGGGCTTTACCCATGAGTCACTTTTTTGGGGGAGTGGGCAAAACTCAATGTAAGTAGGATGCTAATGATATGTTAAATACCCCAGGGCAACTTTCAGTCAAATTTTGCTCTTTTCTGTAAAGATCCTAAGAAAGGCAGTGAATATGAAACTGAGTATTGTCTGAACCTAGTCCTGTGTGACTGGGAAATTGAACTTGCTGTACTTGCTGATCAGAGACACCCCATTAACACCCCCCCCCCCCAGCCAAGGACCTAGGTTATATGGAAAGATTGATATAAGGAGTTTTCTCATAATTGTAAATCTAAGCTACTCATATGTTTTATCTGACAGGCAACTCCATACTAATCAACTAGTTACTGTTTCTATGTTCTTTTGATTTACAGCTACTTGGCAAGGTTTGTGGGACATTTTAGCCCAAATCATTTTGATAGAAGCTCAAGGTAAACAGATTGTTCTATAGCTAATAAATGGATTTCAGTTACTTTTCTCCTTTATCACTTCTATAAACCCAGTGAAATTTGTTTCACTAGTGATTAAGTTTTAGATAAGAAACCTTCTAGAACACAAAGATATTTCAGTGTAGTCTATTTTGTTTGTACATGGAACAAATTTTATCTCAAAGCACTTTTCACATAAACATGTGATCAAAAAATGTTAAAATCAAATTCAGTAAAACATTCTCTTTTGGGAATATCTTCTATAAGATTGTGAAATAAATGTAGGAAAATAGGAGGAAATTCAGGAAATTGCACAGAGAAGCAGTGCAAGTTCCATTCCTACTGTATTGAGTTTAAAATACATGAAAAAAATGTAATAGAAGGACAGAGTTTCACATACAACCCTTTTTGTTCTTTGTATATTGAAATGTTCATGGTGTTGATATGTCAAGTTGATAAAAAATACATTTGGAACCATGCATTTTTTCCAGTATGAATTAGTTGAGACCTGATATTAACACTTATTTCATTTATTAGAAGTCAATCTATCATCAAGAGCTGTTAGAAAGGAGACCTTTAAAGAAGGTCTGTTTTTCTTCTCTGCTGTTTTCCTTAAGAACCTTGTAATATATCAAGAATGCATATCAGAGAGACTAATGTTCCAATTTCAATCTTTCTACTGCCCCCAGTAGCTATAAATTGATCATGGCAATGTAGAATGCATTTTGCCATCATTCATGAAACTGTGGCATTATAAATGTTTTAATGAAGCAAAATCCTTTGAAACAGAGAAACCTCATCTGTCTTCTGGAATGGAGAGATTGAGAGGGATGGATAACATTTGAAGAGAGGTTGTTATATTAAATTTTATGTTCTGAAACAGGTGGCATATACAAGATTGAACTCTCTACTTAACCTCTTTTGATTGCTAATAGCACTGTTAATAGCATTTTAAACTTTTTCTTTTCTTTTTTTAAAGCAGAGAGAAAAGATTATAGGAACCTCACACCCTTTTAATCATAGATAAAGCCCTTCCATAAGGACCTTGGAGTATATGGAGTATCCAGGATCTAGCTGGAACTTCAGTCCTCCCAGTTAATTACAAAGTGGTGACAGAAATTCATCAGCTGAAAAATGGGGAAATATGTGATGTTACTCCTGCATCTCTGGATTCATGTCATTCTAGCCTTTGTAAATGCCAGAGATAACCATGATATAAAAACACCTGGGGAAAATTTTGACATTTCCTTTCACTCCCTCTTGAAACATGGGAGAAATTTCTTTAACTAGATAACCCAGTTTAACTCCCCTTTTGTAAGCACAATAACCACATTCAGTTTAATTCACACTTATTAAGTGCTCACTATATGCAAAGCATTATGGAGGGGTTCTAGGTGCTAGAAGCTGGTTACAAAAGGAGGTCAGGGGAGAGAGTCTCTGCTTTCAAGGACCTTACAATGAAGGGTTAGAAAGTAGTTCCTGGTAAAGATAAGTTAGTCTAGACCAGTGATAGCAAACCTTTTAGAGACTGTGTGCTATGTCTCAACCTGCCTCTACCTCACACAAGAGAGGGAGAAAGTGCTTCCATTGGCCTGCTGGGTTGAGAGGTGGGTGAAGTGAGGAATGTCCTCAGCAAGTGTAGAGAGGGGGAGGGGAGTGGTTCAAACACTCTCTTCCAGTTCTGCCTCCTGTGACCTGCCCACCTTACTCTAGTCAGGGGAGGGAATAAAAGCTCCTATTGGGCTGCTGGGTGGCCCGAGAGCTCTGCTCCCCTCCAGCTCTGCAGCCTGTGAGCTGCCCACCCCTACCCACTGTGTGTTCCCATTGGGTTGCTTGGCATTGGAGTGGGGGATGTGAAAAATGATATCAGGCACAGTGGAGAGTGGGAAGGGAGCTGCTCTGCAGGAGTCCCTCTGCCTTTCTAGTAACAAACTCTAGGGGGGGGGGGATAGCATGTGTGCCCACAAAGAGCTCTGTGTGCCATCTTTGACACATGTGCCATAGGTTCACATCACTGGTCTAGACAAAGTGCTACAAGAAATCAGAATAGTTGGTGGCATCAGAGAACTCTTCATGGAAGAGGTGGCATCAGGATTGGGTCTAGAAAAACTTCAAATAGCAGAGGATGGTATGGAATAGCCTTCATGAAAGCTCATGTAGGGCAATATTCAGCAGCACCCTCAAGACTACCCTCCTCCATTTGTTTAGAAAAGAAGAGGGGTAGGGACAGAATAAGATTGATAGCTGTCTTCAAGTATGTTAAGGGCTGTTATATGGAAAAGGAATTTGATTTGTTTTGCTTGGCCCTAAAGCACAATATTAGACTCAGAGTTGTTGAACTTGAAGACAATTGGGCTAAACTTAAGAACAAAGAGAAATGTGCCCAAGGGCTGCTCTAGGGGACAGCAGGATTTCTATCACTCCATAAGTTAGGTAAGTAGGTAGGTCTTCAATGTAATGATATTAAATCACCTACCCTAAATTAGCAGGGATAACAAGTGTATAGCTACAGGTTAGATATATTGCCTCTACTCCTACCCCCCTTCTGAGATTTTGATTATAAGATTATCAAGTGGGTTAGTATAGTGTCAAATGCTGCAGACAAGTGAGAAAAGGATGAGGTTTGGGAAAAGAGCATTAGATTTGGCATTTAAGAATTCACAGGAGATCTTGGAAAGAGCAAATTCAGCAGTTAAGAAAACCAGATTGTGGGAGAAGGGAGGCAGCAACAGTAGTCAAACAGTATAGGTGACTTTCTACAAGTTAAACAATGAAAGTGAGAAGATTTGGGGTGGTAACTTTAAGTAAACCTCAACAGGGAGAGAGACAAAAAGAATCAAATACTGAAGGATAGACTGGTTGTGGAACTTAAGTCTTCACAGAGATAGAATCAACTCCCTTTCCAAAAAAGGAGCAAAGGAGAAATTTTGGAGAGCTGCTGAGAAAGTTCAAGATGTAAAAGTGCATAGGTGAAGGAGATTCTGACAGTTGTACTTTTTGGTAAAGTAGGGTTGGAGGAACAGGGCATTTGCTAGGAGTTGGGCTTCCAAGACAAAGGTTTGAAACAGGTGCTAGAAATGAGAATTATTTTTCGATGCCTTTCCTAATTTTATCTGATTTTATTTATGGACCAAATGCTGATCCATCTCCTATCCATCCCCCACCCCTAAGTGCCCCATAAATGCTTTTGATGCTAGATTTCAGCCATCTGCTTTCCACTCATGCCACCTTGTGGCAATTAAAAGTACTCGTTATTTTCCAAGGGTACTGAAGATTATTTAGAGGGCTTGGGGCCCATTGACATTAAGACTGGGCAGGGATTTTGCTTCCTAGTTCAAGGGAAAAAATGCACTGTCATGACTTGCATTTATGAGCTAGCCCTGTTTCTGGGATTATATTCACAAAATGCCTATATCAGAGAACAGTGCCACCTTGTAGATTCTGGACAACTGCAGTCTAGGGGGCAAAGGAGGTACCACTGTGAACTAAAGATAGGCCAGATTATGAAGTCTTCAGGAAATCTGCACTTCATGATTCTCCACCTGGAGAAATATCCATTCAATTCTGCCAAGTTTCTTTATTTCCAAATTAGTTCCCTATCCATGAAAAAATTGCAGTTCCTCCACCCCCCCAATATATATATATATATATATATATATATTTTTTTTTTTAATAACCAGAACCACATTGGAGACATTTTGGAAATCTAGTGGATTACATTCATTTACTATAAAGGCTAATGAAATGTATTTTGCTAGTTCTCTATCACCTACATAGGCATTTATTCCCTTCAGATTCCAGATTAATAGACAGCCTTGATTTCTATGTTGTTTTCTTACATATCCTAATGACTCCCTGTCCTCATTCCATGCTCAGAATATCATAGGCAGGTTCATGATGCTGACTAAAGACCCAGGTTTGACTAAGGGAAGGGGCTCAGCCAGGAAATCCTTGTTCGTGAAGAGTCCAGAATTATAATGGAAAAAAGCTAAGATCGATATCTGAGATACAAATTGGAAAGCTGAAAGGATAAAGGCAATGAATGGGAATAAGGCTAAAAAAACAGGATCAACAAAATCTAAGATCACAGTCTGAAAATGTATGGAAGTTATCTGGGAAAAGAGTTCTCTCATTTGACTGCACTCAATCTTTTTTTTTTTTAAACCCTTACCTTCCATCTTGGAGTCAATACTGTGTATTGGATCCAAGGCAGAAGAGTGGTAAGTGCTAGGCAATGGGGGTCAAGTGACTTGCCCAGGGTCACACAGCTGGGAAGTGTCTGAGGCCAGATTTGAACCTGACCTCCCATCTCTAGGCCTGGTTCTCAATCCACTGAGCCACCCTGCTGCCTCCAGCACTCATCTTCTGCAGGTGCATTGGGAAATATAAATAGGTCACATTATGAACACCCTTCAGGAATGTGAATGGCTAGCTTGCATGCCCCTCAATTACCCACACTGCACTTCATGCCAATGGCCAATTACTTAGTAACTATCCCATCTGCAAAAATGCTGCTTTCCCCTTAAGAGACACTTTCCATCATCCTAGCATTTATTAGATCTCACAAGCTTGATTGACGTAGAAATACTCAGCCTGTAGTTATAAAGACCCCTCACATATCAATTTGCAAATTCTATGGCAAAAAGCATTCTTGCAAGGACATTTTATGTGTTTAGTTAACAATTTCCCAATTTTATCCTTCACTTTTTTCAAAATTCTTATTTGTGATCTAGTTCTAATGACTTGACATCACATATTTGTACTATGGATTTGTTCTGACACAAACTCATAAGACAAGACCCAAGTGTACACAATTAAAAGTGGATTGGTTTGGCAATTTTCAAGTAACTTCAGGAACAATTTGAACGTAAACTTTATTTAATCCCACCTTTAGTTTACTGTTCTTAGAACAGTCAGTGAATTTTGTTTTTGTTTCCTTCTCCTATTAGGAGATATCCACTGATTTCCATAGTAAATTCTTCAGACTTCCCACAGAATAGCCTTTACCTTTGACTCCTTATTATCTTCTTCTTGCTTGCAATAATGACTTGGACCCCTTTTGGAATTCTATTCATGACAGAACTGCCTGGACCAAACCTACCTGATTATTTTACCTTGATATGTTAGGTCTTGTAACTATCATTGTAAAATAAAGATTACAACTCTTGAGTGTATAGTAGTAACTTATATAATATGTAATATTTTAGAAATGTTTTCTAAATATATCATGATTTTTCAGTTATCTCTAAGTAACTTCTTGCCATTATTATTACTTGGTATTGGGGTCAAATCTAACTGCTAAAAAAGGATTTGGTTTTGACACATTTCATATATCAATTTATTAAGTACCTATGATATGCCCAGCACTCTGCAAGGCACTACTGACTATACAAAAAAATTTCAATACCTGGCCTTCATCCTCAAGGGACTATAAGATTTAAAGCCAAAACAAGAAAACATAAAACAAGTAAATGCTAAATTGTGTGGTAAAGACAAGCATATAGTAAATCAGAAAGAGACAAATCAAGGATCAGAAGTAGTTGGAAGATTGAGAGTAAAGGGACTAAGCTTTCAGGGTAGATAAGATATGAACAGGTCAGAGATAGCAATAAAATATTAAAGCACACAGAGGCAGAATTAAGAATGATATAGGTAACAGACTGGCATGTCTGGAATTGAGGCATATTGGGATGAGTGGGCTAAATTACAGAAGGCATTAGAAATAGGTTGAGGCATTTACACTTTATTCTGTAGGCAAAGAGAAGTCACTATAGCTTTTTGGGCAGGGAAAGTGACATGATGCAAGCAGTGTTTTGGAAAATTAATAGGTAACTGTATATAAAATGGATTGGAATGAAAAGAGAATGAGGTTAAGAAAACCAGTTAGGCTACTACAGATAAGAACTACTGAGGATCTTGATTTAACTTGTATATGTATGAGAAAAGAAAGTGGTGAAATCTAGACATTTCAGAGGAAGAAATGACAAGACTTGGTGACATCTTGGCTTGAAGAATGAAGACGCACATCACTTTGTTTTCTTGGCCTAAGATAGTTGAAAATTCAAAAATATGCATTCATTTTATTAATATAGTTATATTTTGTTGAATAAAAATATCCAGGATACATAAATTTTATATTTCTTAATTAAAACAATTTAAATATATGTTGTTTTTTTGTGATGGAGATTCTTCTAATACATACATCATGGCAAAAATATTCTCTGATATCTATGGCTAACCTGACCAACAGGAGACAGTTCCCCCTTCAATGACTTCACAAGTTTCAGCTTTAGAAAATAACCAAACCAACATACAGTGTTCCTGAAAGTATCCAAAAATTTCATCTGAAAAAATATCAAAATTCACCACCACCTTAAAATGTCAAGTATTTCTTGACTGACTTGCAACTTCTAAAAATAACACCGACATTAGTCTGAGTTGTGACTATTAGGTTAGAACTATAAAAAGATTAGGGTTTTTTGTAGGAAAAAAAACCCCACCTTATTTAGTTGAATTTTTCTAGTAACTTTCTTTAAACCTTGAATTAAATCAAACCCACCTAATAGATTTCCATGAAGACCAATAACAGAGAAAGTAGCACCAATTCATTATTTCAGTCTTTCCCCTGGTAAGTGGGCAATGTAATGGGTTAATATTATTACATGGAACTGATTCTTAATTATCTATAGGTAAGATGTGGGATCCTAAATGTGGGTAGATCCAAATAATATTCATTCCATTCACATGCACACTCTCACATCTGAATCTCTTTTTTACTTCTAGACTTGGTCAGAAGTATAGTAGGTGAATATCAGAAAACCTCACTCTCATATTTCCATGGGTCTGCTCCTCTATTCTCTCTGAGTTCTCTGGTCCCTTACTGTGGGATTGCTCCATAAATTTCAACTACCTCCTATGCCTACTCTTTTGAAAAAATATATTCAAAATTCCTTCTATCCCATCTCCCTATTAGTGATAAAGCTAAGTTGCTTATCTCTTAAAGACTAGGAAACATATTATCTGCTCAAGCAATCCCACAGGAAGTACTTCCACCAAATAATTCTCTTCTGGGTGCAGGATGGGAAGGGATTGATTACAGAGGAGAAGAGAAGCAGGAAGTAGAGGAGAGCTTTGTCAACTGATAGTTCATCAGAATGTAGGAAGAATTGCAACTTTGTATAAAAATAATTGGTCCTAACTGTAGTAAACTGTGAGGGGGAATGCAACAAAGCTGGGCAATGCTAGATGCTGTCCTTAGCGCAAAATGAATTGTAAACTGGGGAAGAAATTCTGGGATCCAGAAAGACAACAGGAAGAAGTTAGATGCAGGTCTCGTGAGTAAACCTATAATGTGGTTACTCTTTCTCATCTGAAATAAGAGATAATACAGTTATCAATCAAATATATCATGGACCAAATCCCATTAAGGTAAACTTCAAGAAGTGTCCAAATCATTTCACAGTATTGGAACATTGATGCAATAATATTGCTTGAAATAAGTTCAAAATCTGAAAGGAACATTCTTTAGTCATGTTAACTATACCCTCCAACAAAAAGATGAAGTAATTTCCCCATTTTATTTTGCTTGGAGAAAATCTGTAATTTTGGACTCCACAAGAGTATGTGTTACACTTGTCATTAAATATTCATCGATACCATTTAACTGTCCAAAGACTGCTTCAGGAACATCTGTACATGTAGAAAGGAATTGCCTGAGTTTTTCTACACTCGAGATGGCTTCTGCAATGGTTAGTTTTGGCTGCTCCAGGAAAGAGACACCTTCATCATCCTCACTTTCACTTTCTTCAGGCCTTGTACCAGTCATCATGCTTTCAACAATCTCTACATCTGTTAATTCACAAGATATAAGTAAATCATTGTCAGCAGTTACAAAGTCCTGAAAAGTAATCTCATTTGGAACACATGTGGCAATAGCAACTGAATTCCATAATTTTTCAATTGCTATGTCTGGTTCATCATCATCCTCTGGCTCAGTATCAGTAAATTCCATTGGAATTATACCTGCTTTTTGCCAGCACTTCACTACTGTGGATTGTTTAACAGACCACCATGCACCAGCTATCATGTCAATAGCTTGTTTAATATTGATTTTTTCTTTCTCTTCATTATTGTTAAGGTTGAGGACAATCTGCTTCAAGAGGCGACTCCTATATAAAACTTTCATGGTTTGAATTACACCAAGATTCAGTGGCTGTAAAACAGCTGTACAGTTTGATGGAAGATAGCCAACTTGAATTCTTTCTAGACGTGGAAGCATGTTGTGGGCAGAACAGTTGTCAATCAACATGAGAATTCTTCGTTCTGCTTGTTTCATCTTTGCATCAACTTTCATTAGCCATTCATTGAATAAATCTCGAGTCATCCATGCCCGCTGGTTGGCACGGTAATCACAAGGAAGTGAATGCACATTCTTGAAGCATCGTGGGGTAGCTGATTTACCAACAATCAGTGGTTTCATTTTTTCAGTTCCTGATGCATTACAGCAAAAAAGTGCAGTCAATCGTTGTCTGGCTTTCTTACCACCTCTACAACAATCGCCTTTAGCAGTAAGTGTATGTTGTGGCAACAACTGGAAAAACATGCCAGTTTCATCAGCATTAAAAATGTCATCTGGGCTATAGTCAGCAATAAGCTTTATAATTTCACCAGCATGCCACTCATTAACCTTATCTATTCCTATACCATTCATTAATTTATCATTATCCTCTCTGCAGATTGCTTTTAAAGCAATCCCATGACGATCCCGAAATCTATTTAGCCAACCAACACTTGCTTGAAAATTGTCATAGCCTAGCATGTTTGCCAAATTTAATGCTTTTTTTCGAATCACTGATCCACTCACTAGAATGTTTTTTGCATGAACTTCTTGAAACCAAGCAAACACAGCTTTGTCGATGT